>NC_081557.1:268646170-268934782 GCF_022355385.1 Mustela nigripes | reverse complement strand
ACCGTTGATGGGGATGTAGAATGAGGCAGTCGCTACGGAAGACAGTACCGTGGTTCTTCAAAATAGAATTGCTGAATGATTTAGCAATTCTTCTAGGTATATACCTCAAAGAATTGAAAGCTGAGACTCAAGGAGAGGTTTGTGCACCCAAGTACATAACAGCATTATCCTCAGTGGCCAAGAGGTAGAGGCGCCCCAAGCATCCATGAACACATGAACGGATAAACCAAATGGGGTCCATACCCGTGACGGATATTACTCAGCCTCAAAAAGGAAGGGGATGCCGACACCTGCTGCCGTACAGTTGGACCACGAGAACGTCACGCCGAGTGAAATCAACCAGTCACAAAAGGGCAAATACCATATGATTCCACTTATATGAGGTACCCAGAGTGGTCAGATTCATAGAGACAGCAGAATAGTGGTTGCCGTGCTGGGGGAGTTACTGTTTAATGGGAACAGGGTTTAGTTTGGCAAGAGGAAGATGTTCTGGAGGTTGGTTGCATAACGGTGTGGAGACCTTTATTACTGAACTTAAAAGAACAGTTAAGATGGCAAATTTTATGTTCTATGTGCTTAAGCACGATTTTAAAAATCGATTAAAAAAAGCAGAAAGAACTAAGAGGTATGAGGGAAATAATCTGATCATGGTTTGGCTATGAGGTGATGAAGGGGATCAGGAACGGCTCTTAGTGAGAGACAAACGGAGGGTTTTGGAGGGCCGGGGGTGGGGTTGGGGGAGCCTGTGGCGGGTACTAAGGAGGGCTCGGACTGCGTGGGGCGCTGGGTGTGCTGCACAAACAAGGAAGCTTGGAACACCGAAAACATTAAATTAAAAAAAGATTAAAAAAAAAGAATAGCTCTTAGGCTTCTAACTTGCAAAATGGCTAAAAAGTGGTGCTGTTCACTGTTACCACAACAAGATTATGGGACACAAAGAATAATCTTGGACGTTTTGACTTTGATTTGAGACATTCAGGTGGTAACACGGACTAGGCATTTGGATATATGAATACGGAGTTTCCGGAGTAGCCTAGGGTGGAACTCTAGAAGTCACCACATTACATGTGAATGGGATTTATCTCCTGATTAAAGGGCAGGAGGCCAATCAGAACCAGTTAACCTGGAGGGTATTTACAGGTGGGGTCGGGGGAGATGAAGGATGAACTAAGTAATGATAGAAAAGGATTCCAGAGGTATTTGCGCCGTAGCTTTGCACAAATACAGGGAGTGACTGGAGTCGTCGGGGTGGGGGGACCCATTAGAGCGGCATTGTTGACCCCTTCAGGTGCTTAATTTTGGCCATTGGATCGATGGTTCTAAACCCAGAAATTTAGGAGGTAGAAAGGCATTAAAAGTTTTGAACCTGTTGAACATGACGTGTTTGTGGGGAAAATAAAATTAAAGTTGAGACATGTCCTGGGCCGCCAGGTAATTAGCCTGGATCCTGTGCCGAGCCCTGTCCTAGGAGCCAGATCTGGAAAACGACAGTGTGTCGGGGCAGCCGAGGCTGTGAGATGAGCAGGAGCGGGAGAGGCCGGAGCAGGCACAGCAGGAAATACAGGTCAGGCAGGGGAAGAGAGCCTCAGAAGGGACCCAAGGTAGGGACGGGTGGGTAGAAAACACGGTTCCAGGATCCGCCTTCAGCAGAAGGAAGTGCCGGCTCTGACACGGACGGCAGCCAGGCTACCAGGCTGCTGCAGTCAGGACTGGGGAACATCACTGGACTGGTCAGTAAAGAGGCCCTTCACTGACCTGAGTAGGAGTCGCCCCTGGACAGTGGCTGAAGGACAGGAAGGATTTTGAGGGATGGAGAAGCGATTTGCAGCAGAGAAATGGAGACGCTGTTCCAGCATCATGGTTTCTGGAGGGCGGCCAGAGAAGAGGGGAGGGCAGGGATCGGCCAGAGAAGACAAAGGAACGAAGGAAGGTTTTTATTAACCGGAAGGTGGCGAGAGGTCTGTAGACTGGAAGGAAGGAACAGGGTTAGAGAAATAATAATACAAGAGGGAGAGGCGTGGGGAAGCCCCGGAGGATGGAAACAAGACAGAGCTGATGCACACAAGAGGGGACGTTTATTTCTCAAGTGTGTTAGGTCAGGAGACGCTTGACTGTGGATGCGTTTGGGAATGGCGAGGAGGGGGAGGAACTTGAGATTCCTGCCTCGCTGCCTTTCTTTCTCTGTAAAATGAGAGACAAGCTCATTTCCTGAGAGCAGCAAAGAGGGAATGGAGTCAGGGGCTCCAAGACAGGATGAAATACTGAAATATGAAGTGTGAGAGGAGCTCACGATCAGGCCAAGGGAGTGCTGTGTGGTCCTAGCAGAGCTTGGACCGTGAAGTGTCAGGTGATCCGGAGTGTAATCTCTTCCGAGAGTGAGCCGGGCCTGGACGCAAGCATGGACGGCCGATGGCGCGTAAACTAAGAATCTAAAGGGCAGGTACATGGAGAACGGGTCAGTGAATAGAGGAAAAACATGAGAAGTCAAGGCACATGACATCTACGAGCAACGGTCTTCATCGGAGACTCGACAGCTGGAGAGCTAGTATTTTGTGGTTTGAACGTAAAAGTTTCGAGTGTAAGATTTTGGAGGTGGAGCACTACCAGGCAGAGAAAAGATCATGGCTAGGAGAAGGGGTTGGGTGAACCATGGTTAAAAGCCATTGAAAGTTAAAAAAGAAGGGTGGGAGCTTGGGTTTATTTTTATCACAATTTACCATGACAAATAAAATGAGGTAAAATCTTTGTGAGTAGTGACCGACCAGCGCTGTGGCTGCGGAAGATACGCTTAGTGATGACTGATTACGAGAAAGTTTCCCTTTAGGAAAGAGCATTTCTCGCTCATTTATTTTTGTGCTTGCTTACTTACATAAAGGGAATGGGTGGTCTGGGTTTTTCCATTTCCAAAGTCAAACAAATCCCTTGGAGCTGGAGAAAAAGCAACACAGACATGATTCCTACTTTAAATCATGAATTCTCCCTCAATGCCACCAAATTGCAAATGAGTCATGATAAAGTCGTGATTGTTTCTTTAATGAAAATGTGACCTTAAGACATTCCCAGAAACAGTAAACTTCTGTTTACGGATATACCCGGTCTCTCATTAACTCCTTCACACATGCCATTTTCTGTGCCCGCTTTATATTTAGATCCCTTGTAAGTGTTTCATAAATATAGATGGACTGGGGAGAGTTTTCCTTCTCAGCACGTAGGAGAAGAACGCAGGAGGCTCCACCTGCCAGCTCTGCAAGCACAGAGCCACCGACAGCCCGACGGACGGCGGGACGCACTGCAGTCTTGGATTACAGCTGTCATGGGAAGTATAAAATCCCTATAACCTTCTCCTCGTGAAGGGCTATCACCCAGCTAGCTCAGTTAGTCTTTGTATTTTATATCATTCCCGGTTGCTTGCATTGAGAATGAAGTTGATAGAGACAGAGAACAGACATACGATGCCTTGAGAAAAGTTGGTGCAGGTTAAGTCAAGTCCAGAAGGCTGATGTGCTGGGCCTCCGGGACTCACTTCTGTCACTGTCAGTGATTCGTTAAGCATATCAGGTGTCGGGTCGTGCCCTGTACGTTCTCCGTCAGGAGCGTTCCAGATTATTTATGGCACGTTTTATTCTCCAGAGCTGCGTCCCAAAAGGCTGCATAGAGAAAGCCACAGCACATGTACCCGAGTGTGACCTCCATCACCGGGTGCGGCACTGAGGTGGCCACGGCGCCGTGAAACTTGCCGTTCTCTGGCTTCACTCTGAAGGGCGAGAAAAGAGCCTGTTCTGCTCGGTTTCCTGTTGTGCATCATCGGCGATGCTGCTGGCCGAGAGCTCGTTGTGCTGGCCTGGACCAAAGAGGTCTGTCGAACGGTGTGGGCAGGACAGACACTGCACAGTCGCCGGAGCGTTAGAGCGCAGTGCGGGTGACAGGCAAGCGTGGTCGTTCAGTTGACGCGGGGACAGCTTAGCCCAGCGCGGTCTGAGCGGATCTGTCTTCCCTTCCCGTCTCTCCGGGTATGTGTGGGTCTTGAATCTTTCCAGTGGACTCCTGACCCTTACAGACGTGCCAGCATTTCTCGAAGCTGCTGCTATTTTTACCCCCCCCCCCCCCCCCAGGCCACGTTCAATGTCAAAGCATGTGGACTTACTTTTAACCAACAACTCAGATCGTCTAAACCGAGTGCCTCACCTTTTCCCAGTCCAATCCCGATCAAACTCTTACTGTGGGAAGTCGTAACTGCAAAGGAGCATTGGCAGACACTACCTCCCACTCCTCCTGATATGAAAGGTTTTCCCTTGGCTGGAGAAGATCATCAGAGGACTGTCCACCTCAGTCCTTACTGTTGGTCCCTGGTCCGCGCGTTTTACCTGCCCCGCACTCTGCGGTGTGAACTGCTCCGGGCTCGCAGTGCGGTTTCCGTGGGCAAAGCCATTCCTACTGCTTTCAGCGTGGGATGGGTTCGAGGGCGCCGTCCCCTTTATGAGATCCCACAGGAGACCTTGCTTTCAAGTCCCAGGACCAGGAAGAGCCGTGTTACTCTGGGTGGTTGGGTTGTTTTCCCCTTAAAGACACAATTCGACTTGTAGCATTATGTTTTCTCTCTCTGCTTTAGCCATTAGGAAAGCACCTTGGGACGTAGCACTGAAAAGTTTAATGCCCATTTTATTCTTAGCTTCTCTGCACTCCCTTCCAGTTTACCTTTTATACTGATGCCGGCAGGCATTTTCTTCTGTGATTGATGTATTAAGAACTCAGTGAAATGCTACCGAACACAAAGAAATTGTGGCACACAGTCTCGAGTATTTGCAAGTAAAATAGACAGTAAAGAGCAGCTCCTGATGCTCGAAGAAAATGAGGGTGAAGAGTCGGCGAGTGGGACTGGCTGGGTTCCAAGCGTGTGCGTTGCGAGGAGGGTGTGCGTGAGGCTTTCCGTCACTCACTCTAAGTCAAGAAACCGTGGCCGGAGCCAGTGTTCTCCAGAGCGCGTGATAGGACATTCGTCCTTAAGGATTCTAAGTTCAAATACATTTGGGACCGTCGAGGATTATAACTTCCTAAAAACAAAAACTGCGGAATTGCTAGAAGTTCTTAACATACGTTCATTGTGGATCTTCAGGAGGCAGACTCTGTGGTACAGTTTCTAAATTTATTTGACCATTTGTTTTTCCTGGAACATCTCCAAGAGCTAATCTTCTTTGAGAGATGCTAGGGTAGAGTCAGGCCGCCCCCCCCCCCCCCCCAGTCGAAGGGACCTTCTGTTTCCTTACGAAGTGTGGGGCAAAGGGTTAGATATTCATTGTATTGTATTATTAATTTCTTGTTTGAAATTTAAAGTGTACTAAGAACATAAGTGATACAAACCTTTATAAGCCATGTGTGGCATTTTTCTGGTTTATTTAGCTGCGTCTTTCATATTTAGGTTATTCCTTCTTAATGTAATGAATTAAATGTTTGAGGTTCTTCACTACAGGATAATGTGATTTTCAGGTGGAATCCTTGGCCGCATTCGGATTTGATGACACAGTTACACTTCAGGAAGGCCAGGAGTAAAGTGGTTGGAACTTGGAATGAGACACAGTTTCAGTTTATAACTCTGTTACTTAATAGATATGTGACTTACTAGATCTGCGACCTTGGGGAAGTTACTCAAATTCTATAAGCCTCGGTACTGCAGGGATTGTACGTATCGTCTCATAGGCTTGTGGTGAGGATTAGACGAATCCGTCTGTGTGTGCGTGTGTACAGTGCTTAGCACAGTGATTTTCACGGAGTAAGTACCTAATAAACAGTAACTATCGTAATTTTTATTTATTTAGCAGACTGTTATTGAGCAACTGCCTGGTAATGGGTACCGTGTTTTATATATATACATGCAAATATGAGTGAGTCACAGTCCCTGCCCTTGGAGAATATAGTCAAGTAGACAAGTAAGAATTACATGAAGGTATACAGTGAAGAGTTTATGAATTAATTATAAATATAAGCACAGAAAGCAAAGGAATCATAGAAGAGAGAATTGTCAGTTCTTTTGGGACAAGGTAGAAAGGTAGCTTAGGTGCAGGGCCCTACTGAAGGCTACATTAGAAACTGGAAGGTGATGAGATGTTTTCCGGGGAGAGGGCAGTGAAGCCAGGGCTGCTGGGGACAGGGATTCCAAGCTGACTCACAAGAACAAACAAAGAACAAAGAGTCAATTCAGGAAGCCACAGGGAGCTCAGGGTAGCGGTGCAGGGGACCCGCCGGCAGAGCTATGAAGCAGGGTGGCCCAAGTTGGCGGTGGCTCCATCACGAAGGTCTCAAGTCCGAAAGTGAGGTATTTGCAAGTTACACCGCGAGAGCGGTGGGGAGGCCTGAGGCTTCTCAGCGGCGGAGTCAGCTCGTCAGGTTTGCTTCAGGTCAGTCCTGTTCCCTCCGTGGTCTCTGCACTCGCCTCACTCGCAGCGCCCGGAGCTGTACAGAAATAGGCGTTCTCGGCCCATGCGGAGCTACTGCTTCGGCCTTAACAATGCATGTTTTGGCTCTCCAGGTGATTTTGTGTGACATTACAGTTGGAGCAGCACAGTTTTAGGTGGTCACTCCAGGCGCTTCATAGAGGACAGACCCGACACTCTCCGGTTCGAAGCAGAGGGGTTTGTCGGGGAAGAGCCACCGTCCAGGCGAGGAAGGAGGCAGGGTCGGAACTCCCTCAGGTGTGGAGAAAAGAGAGGAGGAGACAGTTAGCAGAAATCCTCATCAGGTTTATTTTAGGGAACGTTACTCATTGCCTGGGTGTTGTAGTAGGAAAAGGGATGATTCGGGGTAATTCTCAGGTTTCTCGCTTTATTTAGGATTTTAGATATTATGCACTGAGATAGAGAATATAGAAAGGATATATGTGTTTTTGTTTTGTTTATTTTTTGGCAGTGAGATGGCTAAATTATAATGAGTTCTGCTTCCAGTACTTTAGAAGTGCCTGTGAGACCCAGATGAAGGTGAGCTATCGGCTTTTGGACACAAGGGCCCGGTGCTGAGGGCTGACATCCTGACCAGTGTTACGGATTTAGGACTCATAAGCATCAAAGGGTGGCCGAAGAAGCAGGAAAGAATGAAATTAGAAAGTGTAGACATTTGGGTAACAGCAGACGTGCCAGTGGCCTTTATTGTCAGGGCACTGTTTCTCTCTCTAAACTCATTGCACACCATTCACTCTTAGCAACGTGCACACCAGCCGGGCTAAAGCCCTTGACATTCACTGAACTTACGGGGTATCTTAGCCTCGAGGTACTCGTACATACTGTCTCCCTGTCTAGAACATTCCCGGCCTCATTCCCTGGATCAGCTCTCTGCGTCTAGCAGATGCAGAGAGACCCACCTCCAAAATAATCCCCTCTCCAGGAAAAGTACCCCTTCTGGATGTTTGCTTAGGGCTACGACATTAAGTGCAACGGACTCATTGCTTCTTCGTTTCCGTTGTGCTGAGGTGCTGATGTTAAGGTCTGAGTCTGTTCACCATCTCCCCCATCCCTGGCAGGACACCTGACACATAGTAGGCGCTCAGGAACCAATTGTTGCATGACTAATGAAAGAATGGTCAGAGGGAGAAACGTTTTCAAAGGACCAAGAAAGCGTAGTATTAAAAGAAAGAAGAGTGTGAGGAGGCAGTGACAACACAGAAAACAATGACGGAAGTTTCTAGAAAGGAGGGGTCAGCAGTGTCAAAAACTTCCAAACAATCATGGAACTTTAAGATGGAGAATGTCCAGGGGGTTACGAATCAGGTCAGTGGTGCCCTTTTCCAGGGTGGTGAGAGGGAGTGAGTTCTTATGAGAAGTCAGACCGTAGGGGTTGGAGGACAGCGAGTCCGTGAGGGCGGGGGATGAAACTGTCTGGCCCGGGATAGGGAGGAGCGAAGAAGGTGACATGGGGTCGACGGACGGTTCTTTGAAATGAGGTGATCTAATAGGCGCAGGCGGTGGCCGAAGGGCCCGGCACAGGCACACGGAGGGATGGAAAGCGGACAGGAGTGTTCCGGGAACCAGCCTCCAGCTGAGCAGCAGGAATCAGGCTTCAGGAAAAAGGATTACTCTTAGGCTGGAAGACGCTGGAAGGGAGTGGCCATGGGTGTGGACATAGACAGGTTTATAGGGGCGGGGAAGGGAGTTTAGAGAATTGAGGATTGATAGCTTGGTGTTCTCAGAGGAAGAGAGGACAAACTAGAAGTTCCTGTTTACTGAATTGTGTTGTGTGTGTGTGTGTGTGTGTGTGTGTGTGTGTGTGTGTGTGCGCCTGTGTGCGGGCATTTAGGGGTGGTTTGGACAGGCTGGGAGGCGCTCATGGACAGGAATGGGAAGTTCTTTAGTCACGTGAGAACTGGCTGAGAGTCCTGACCAAAAACACATTATTATTATTTTTTTCAGAAAAGGAAGATCTGTAATTTTAAAGGTAATGCCTCTTACGAACTCTAAGAGTTTATTGATTTTGATGAGAACTTTTTATTGAGTATGTAGGGAGTGCCGTATGTTCATTGTTGATTTATGATACTATGCTTGAGAGACTATCACTGAGGAAAAACTAAAGAGGTAGCCTTCCCTATTTCAAAGAATGTTCTTTGTCTCACCACCTAGATATTTACACCCGACGTAAATGATCTGAGCATTTAATAACAATGTGAGCCTCCCACATTACAAGAGGAAGAGGAGAGAATCCAACCATGTTATTACTTCCGTTGAGTTTATCACATCCCTTACTTAAATGCATGAGGATCCCATGCTGTGCTGTCTTGAAAAAACTATTAATCAGTATAAAAATATAAAGATATGTACCTTGAAATCGTGGTTTTATGTCCCAAGTGACATCATAATATTAGTCATTAACATCTTCCATAATGCCATATATTATGCTACAAGCCTTCTTAGCGTAATTTCATTGAAACGTCATAATAGTTCAGGAGGCCGGAAGTATTTTAAGTCATGTTTCATCGATGAAGAAACTGAGTCTTAGAAATAGGTAGCTTGCTTCTCTTTTGGCTTGCCATTTACCAGAGGAGACATTTAGATGTTTAGAGGTAAGCTTAGAGTTCTGCATTTTAGTTGTAGTTTTACAACTTTTTCAGTTTTCCAATTTTATAACACTGAATAACCTAGGTAGGGACATTCAAATATCTAGGCCCGCCCGGACTATCCCCTATGCTTGTGTTGGACAGATACACGGTATATGTGCCTTCCTTCACCCTCTGTGCCCATGGAGACATTGATAATCAGTCGTAGCACACTTTTCTTGGAGTCCAGACTTGGCTTCAGAAATCTTCATGAGACAGTGCTCCAAGCAGCCACTACTAATGGATTTACCATCTGGAGGCTAAAATACCCAAATATTTTGAGTCACAGCTGGTGGAAAGGAGTATCAGTTTGGATCCTTGGAAAAGCAGCCAAGACGGGAGGAAATGCCCGTGAAGACAAGGGGAAGGGAGAAATTGTAGGCAAGACGAGGCTTCGGACCACAGTGCAGTTTGACGTCTGTGGAAGGACAGAGGGAATGAAGGTTGGATAGACGGGCTCTCGCCTTGTAGCACAGTCCGAGAAAGTCTCAGGCAGGTGGATGGGTTTCTTGCGCAAGGGTGTCTCTTCGAAGCACACCCTCGTGGGGCAGGCATGGGCTGGCTCTCATACTTGTTCTCCTTACCACGCTCAGTCACTGGTGGTGAGCTGGGGGGTCACGGCCTTGGAGCTAGACGCCACAGATCACCTGTGCTAAGACAGGGTCCTTGATGAAGACTGGAGTGCACACTTCTTTTTTTTTTTAATTTTTTAAGATTTTATTTATTTATTTGACAGAGATTACAAGTAGGCAGAAAGGCAGGCAGAGAGAGAGGAGGAAGCAGGCTCCCCGCTGAGCAGAGACCCCGGTGTGGGTGGGGCTCGATCCCAGGACCCTGAGATCATGACCTGAGCTGAAGGCAGAGGCAGAGTAGGTTAAAACCTACTGAGCCACCCAGGTGCCCCCAGATTGCACACTTCTGACAAGCATCTCTAGAAAAGTCTTTGCTGATTCTTTATGGATCTGCTCAGATCTGTGACTTGCTACCAAAGCTGACAGTTCACAAAGCCACTGATGGTGTCTGAGCAGCTAGAAGGTGAGAAGTCTACTCTTCTCTTGAAGTTGTGGTGCATCTCATGAAGTTGAAACTCATCTCCTGAGTTTTCAGAAGTTGTAAAGTGGAAGGAGTTCCTGTGTGTTTGTGAAGTCCTGGCTGCCTCCCTCCCCGTCAAACTGAGGAAGAAGTGCGCAGTGACTTTTTTTTATTTTCATCTGCCAATCTGAAATTGTGTTTCACTTCCACTTAGCGAAAGCCATCCTCTTTGTAACAAGGATTGTAAAATAATAACATGATTTGTAAAGCAAAACATTGGTGTCTTCAGGGAATATGTTTAAGGTCTCTGAATAGTCCCCGAAATTACAAATACAGAAATGTTTGCACTGCGCATTGGCCTCTCCCAAGTTATATTTTCACAGAAAGACACATGCATTTCTCTTTCTTATGTGATGGGCATTTTTTTCTTAGCAAGGGTTCTTAGCCAAGATTCTGCTCATCAACGGTCACTGACAGGAGGGAGCAGCTCCGCAGAGCTGCTTGGCTGGTGGATAGGTTGTTCGCCAGCTGGGCGAGCTGGTCCCGCACCCGGTTCTCAGAGCGCGTGGGAGCCAGTGAGCTCTAGTGAGATTCCTCGCGGCCACACGTAGATTCCGCGTGTGTCGATGACGACGGTCGCAGTGACACCTGCCGTAGTGTTCATCACCAGAGCACACTGCGTTGGAAATGCTTCAGCATCGGTTATTTACACAACCCTGTGAGATCGCTGGTACTGTCCCCTCCTACAGGGAAGAAGGAGAAAAAGGATCGGGGCGAGGAATGAGGTTACCCAAATCATGCAGCTTGTGAGTGGTAGAGCTGACTTTTAACACTACACTCCCTCTGGCTCCATACCCCAGCTCTTCATTACTACTTAGGGCTATTCATGATGAGCCAGGAGCTGTAGGTCAGATCAGTTTACGCTAGGGCTCTGCTGCGCTAATACTCCATCACTCCAATTTGATCTGATTTGCTTTTAGAGCTGGAAGCAATCTGTGTAGTACACGTACAGTTAGGAAGGCAGCCTCTGTCCAAATACTGTAATTGTGCCTTATAGCTTAAGCCGAGCCTAAGAAAAAGGAGCTTTGTAAAACGGGACTTTCCTAACGCACATGAAAAATGGAGAAAGATTTCTGTTTTCTCTTCTCCTAGTTATCTCGGGGCCAAGGATGTGATACAAGGTCTAAGTGAGCCGAGGCCATGTTTGGCTTGTCCCCAGCTCCTAATACCGTGCCTGGAATGTAATAGGTAGCTCCATACGGATAATGTACGAAAAACTGTGGGCGCACTGCTGAGAAAATGTGACGTTCATTTACTGGACGATCATAGGCAGGCGAAGAATGTTGTAAGTTCATTTAAGTGAAGATGGAAAAATATCTTGAGTGTTCCATGCCCCGCGTCTGATCAGGTCTATTCTTCCTTGAGTCTGAGGGTGGTTCATTATGGATCTTATTTTCCTGAAGGACACAAAAACGGGCAATCGGCGTAGCCACTGAGAAGAGGAAATGAAAAGGAGCATCTGACCACTATTTTTTTTTTTTTTTTAATGCCTTGTTACAAGTCCTGGAAGAATGTGTAGAGCAGATCAAAACAGCCAGGTGCTTGGATAACAGCCCTCTGGGGCCGGCTGGCAGAGGCGAACTGGTCATCAGAGTACAAGGAAAGAGCATCTCCTGAACAATGAAGAGTTAACCCAAGGCAGGGCACAGGAAAGCAGCCGGTGTGGGGGAGGCTATAAACAGGTCATAAATTATGTGGATGTAGAGGATTAAAGGAGCACATTTCAGAAGGTACCAAGGGTCTGATAAAAGGTCTTTAACCAGCAGAGGCAACCACGCTGCTAGGGGTGTCTGCGGAGCCTTCAGATGTCCGTGGGTCAGGAGCCACTGACTGCAGCGCGTGCTCTGATGGCGCTGGGCACCTCCGGCAGAGCCACCACCCGGCTCAGGGCTCTGCATCACGGGGCCGCTCTTGCCACCTTGAACGCTGGCGGTGGAAAACTACTAAAATGTCCACAAATACAGCGTCACTAATGGCCTTATGAGGAAGTAATTCGAAAATCTATGTTTTGGAAGTGGAACTTGTCATGCAATAAAATTATGGACTTCGTGTATAAGGGAGGAATCCACATCATCGCTGGGGTTTCCCCGTGCCTCACCCTTCACCCGTCTGACCCCACGTGTGTTTCCAAGCCAACAACGTATTGCAGAAAGCAACCAGCACGGGCCGGCACTGGCTCGTTAGAAGCGCTGTTCTACGGGTTTTTACGTAAATTAGCCAGTTCATCTTCACAGTTACAAGCCAAGACACTGTTCTTATGCCTTCTTTACAGATAAGGAAACTGAGTCACAGAGAGGAACTGGTACAGGAGGAAACGAAAAGGCCACCTGACACCCACCAGGACGAGAGAATGTAGTCTCGCCGTCGTTGCAATAAGCTGCTGGTGACAGTAATGAAAGGCAGGAAAGTGGAGAAACAGCCTTTTTAAAGGGAAGACAAGTCTAGTCTTCAAGGAAGAAAGGTAAGGACTAGGCTGAAAGTCTGTGAAATTAGACCAGAATTTGCTCACAAAAGGGACTTGAAAGCTAAAGGACAGTGTCTGAATCTTGAAGAGAAAACCCGTCTGCTCATGCTCAAGCCGGCCCAGTAATTACACACCTTGAAGAGGCATCGGGAAAAGGGAGCACGAGGGGGGGGAGCCCAGCCCCCCGGTGAGGACGGGCCCAGGAGGCTGAAGAGCCGTGCTGTGGCCTGTGCGGTGGCCGCCGTCTGTCATGGGCCTCCAACCCCCGGGGCTTTGGCTCTCACACCCCAAAGCTCTCTCGTCCTCTGTGGGGTCCATGGAGAGACGTTAACCCGCGCCCCCTCCCCGGCTAGTGTGTCGTTACACGTTCACATGGAAGCTGTTTTGTGTTTACGCGCGTGTGAGCTGAATCAGTCTAACCAACCACTGCAGGCCCCAGGTCATTCCCGGCAGGTGACTTTCTCCACCCCTGCCCCCACCTGGCCTCCTCCGCGGCTTCCGCTGTCATCTCCGAAGCAGGTACCCTAGCCTGCTTCTTACGGATGGAAAGGGTCCACACGCAAGGCCTCTGTCCGCCTTACCGTTCTCAACCCCGGTCACAGCAAGAGACTCTGTTGCCAAGAACTGGGCCAGTGAAAATACAAAGATGTTTTTCAGGCAAAACTATGCAAACAAACTGGTTTGAAGGGAGGGGCAGGGCAAGGACCTGGGGCAGAGGGAGAGAACTCCGAAATGAACGGGCGCTTGGCTCCCAAGGACAAATGTGGGGCCTCCCGTGTTTTCAGTAACTGCCGGGTCCGAAAGCTGAAAGCCCGGCGTGAACACTCCAGACATTTTATTTATTTATTTATTTATGTAAAGATTTTATTTATTTGACAGAGATCACAAGCAGGCAGAGAGGCAGGCAGAGAGAGAGGAGGAAGCAGGCTCCCCGCTGAGCAGAGAGCCCGATGCGGGGCTCGATCCCAGGACCCTGAGATCATGACCCAAACCGAATGCAGCGCCTCAACCCTCTGAGCCATGCAGGTGCCCCAACACTCCAAACCCTTATTAAGTTGAAGTCCTCAAAATACAAGTTTGGGTTCAAGTTTCTCTTCTCCGTTTCGTAAGATGCTGGTCGCTGCTGATTTGAAGTCTTCCCAGTAACAAAGAAGAAGTTATCCCTCCTTGCGATGTCCTGTGCTCTGGTGGCGACTTGGGGACCCGGCTGCTGGTACGCCGCCCCTCCCCCTGTTTCTCTGGATCTCAAATCTTACGAGGAGTTCTGTGAGGAGTTACTGTCCTACACCATCCGCGGAGGGTGTGAGACGGCGGCAGACGGTAAACTCCTGAGAGGAGCGATGGCAGAGGTGCCTCTCCCACGGGACGTCACAGCGGAGCGAGGCAGGCAGAGGTTGTGCGTGTGCTTGTGTGAGTTCATGGGCATGTGCAAGTGCATGTGTGTTTGCACACACACGTGTATCCGCGCCTGCGTGCGATCGGACGTGCACACTGGTCTGCCCGCAGCGTGGACTTGTTGGCTCGTCAGGTCAACGTGCAGCGTTCGCTGATGACAGCTCGGTGTTTGGGCTTGCTTCTTTGTTTTCGTGACATCAGGTTCGGTGTGGGCGTGTGCACGGCGTGGAGTCTGACCTCGGCTCTCAGCCTGGCCCGGGCAGACCTAAAACGCCAGGATGTGTGGGGAAGTAGCATCCGTTGGTCTGGGTGTGGCTTGTGCATCAGAACCTGTGGAAGCTCTCCAGATGGTTCTCGTTTGCAGACAAGACTGAGCACCCCACGTGGGGAGTAACTTCCTAATGAGAAGCTTCAGAGCATCCGCTGGGCTACAAGGCTGGAGACGTGTGATGGTGACGCCGTTCGTCGTAAGAAGGAGAAGATACTAGTAAATATCTAAATGCAGGTCTTTCTGTTTACAAACCAGCAGGAGCAAAAGCTACGAGTCAGTCGGGGAGGCCACAGGAACCCCCCCCCCCCATCTCTTCTAAATTTCATTCTTGTCGCTAATGCATTGACATCACGGGGTGTTATGGTCCCGTGCTCCGAAACACTGAGAGATCTCAGGAAGCCCGGAGTGCAAAGGGGCGGCTTTGTTAGCAACGTGCCCACTTCTCCCTGCAGTGCAAGTAACGGGATAATCTCTACAGACAGAACCGCTGCTTCCAGGGCACATCGGGACAGACACCGAAGCCAGGTTTTCTAGGTCCATCACCCCCAATTTCCAGGTGAACAGACTGTGAAGCCAGAAAATGATGCCCCTGGGGGCTGGAGAAGTGAATGTCAGTCAGATTTGGGTTGTCTTTCTGCGTCTTGGACACTCAGGGAACTTTCAAGGCATGACTAGATTTTAGTCAAGGAATGCCGCTCCTCACAATTTTATGGAGCCCGGTCAGCGATAACTCGCCACCTCTGCTGAGCGCGGCTCTGGCCCAGGCGTTCCGCTAGGGGCTCAGTACGGATTATGCATCTCATTTCATTCACGGGCTTACAGGAAGGAGATGCTGTTTTCCTCCTTTTATGGGAGAAGAAATTGAGACTTAATGTGCCTTATGACATGGTCATTATCTTGCGTCTAGTAAATGACAGCGAGGATTTAGATCTAGATCCGTGACTTCAAAACCCACCGTTTTATCAGAGTTACTGCCCTTGGTTTATAGACTTCCAGGATGAAACAATTCAGTGCTTGTCTCTCAGTGCCTTGGTTTATCCCTTCCTAGAATCTGAATCCTAGTAATTGTAGGGATGAGTAAGTTTGTTGTTGTTGATCGATATAAAAACGAGTCTTTCTCTAAGAGTTTGCCAGTGCATATGGGAACTTCAAACAACAGCGGACTTTACCGCTGGGCATTGAGACATTTCTCTATGTGATCTGATGGATCACAAGAAGGAAGCAACAATAAAAATGAAATAAGTAGTTAATGAACATGCTTGTGTGCCGGCTTACGCCATTGGTACTGGTATTTTGTCAACATCGAAACTGCATTTTATAGTTCACGCTGTTCCTCTTCTGTTTTCGCTGATGGTTGTGATAACATCTTGCTCAATCTGCCAGAAATACTTGAAAGTCTTTCCAAAGCTATCATTAACAAGTAAGACAAAACAGAGCTGGCCCAGGGTTTCCCTCTGCACCAATACGTGGATTTATTGAGCGAAGATACGAGGCACGAGGAGACCTGAGCTTCCCAACGTGGACTGCGTGACCGCAGAGAGGCAAACTGTGCGGACAAAAGGGTAGCCGGTGAAGGCTCTGTTAGTCGATCTAATGTGGGTATCGCAGGGGTCCCCACCTGTCTGCCCGTGCTGACGTCTGTCCTGCGCATTAACGTGTTGTCCGGCCTCCGCGGAATCCTCTCATTCTGGTGCAGGCTGAGTGAATGGCTCGGACGGACCCCCGAGCTGGCTGCTGTCTTCTGAGGGCCGGGCAGGATGGCTCTTCTCGGACAGGGTGTTCATCCGGCCATTATAGAATGTTCGGGGACTCGTGCCTGGGAGTTGCCCTTGAATCCACCGTGTTGGAGGATGAAGGGCGTCTGTGCGAATTGACGGAGCCTCCGGCACATCTAAAATCTGTTTCGACCTTCTCAGAGTCTTCCGAGGTCAGAAAGCCTAGAATAAATAAATCTTAAAGATCAGTTTATTTCCTTTGGGAGTTTTTATTCCTCTGATGCCAAGACGAACATTTTTTTTTCCCTCCTCAAATAAAGCAGGTAGCAGCATGTCTTTTTAGGCTGCCGGGCTCCTCTAACTCCTGGGCTCAAGGTTAGAACAGGGCTGTAAAGGCCATGGAAAGAGGTGAGGTTCCTGCTCCTTCGTTGGCTGTCCTTGAACTGTAGGAAGGAAGCGTGTGGAGGGATGCTGGAGATGTCTTTTGATGGGGAGACCAGCTTTTGTTTCCTTCTGATTATACTATAGATCATAATGTATATAATGATATGTGGATAATTACATAGATTATGCTATAATATAAATTATCACTAACCTGAATTTTGGAAATAATGCAAAGATTTTGTAAAACCTAGAGAGAGGCTACAGGGGTCAGAAGGACCTTGTAGTGGGCACGAGGGCTTGCCCTGCAGGTCCGTGGTGGGAACGCAGTTGCCCCACCGTTTGCTTGAACTAGGTGTGGACTTAGGCCTGCGTCGGCCAACCCGGTGTGCGTGGAGGGGGGCAGAAACTCTAAAGCCAGAGTGTGCTTTGCAGTGTTCAGCTTCCTGCTAGCTGGGTCGGGGTTACTCCAGCAATCCTGGTCCCTGATCAAACCTTCTTATGGACCCATTTTGGATATGTAGAGAGAACACGAAATAATCTTTTGTTATTTTTAACTACTGAATTGTGGGGTTATTTGGATGGGTAACATAGTCCAGTTGACAAGGAAATGATCATGTTAAAGCCCGGATTGAGGGGTAGTAGACATAGGACCAAGGAAATCGCTCGAGCGGAAAAGTCTCGGGAACTTCTGGTTTGTTTGTTTCAGCCTTAGGAACTGATGACCAGAAAATGTGGGAAAGGACTGAACAGATATTAAAATGCCCAGGCCAAGCCCTACAAAGCCTCCTGTTTAAAAAAATAATGGAGTAAGATATATATAACATAAAACTTACCATTTGAGTCATTTTTTATGTGTACAGATCAGTGACATGAAGTCCATTCCCACTGCTGTGCAGCACAGCCACCATCCGCCTCTAGGATTTTTTACGGCTCCAAACGGACACTTCGTACGCATAACATGACAGCCCCATGTGCCCTGCTTACCTCCCCGGCGACCACCATTTTCCTTCGTGTCTGTGGGTTTGACTATTCTAGATACTTCATCTAAGCAGAATCCTATTGTATGATTTTTGTATCTAGATTATTTAAAGGATGTTTGGATATAAAGATTGCATTCTCATTGTCGCTAGCCGTCCGTATTATCTTCCTAGCTGTATCGGAGACGATCTCGGCTCGCAGAAGAGAGGCATGGTAGGAATCTGCCGTAATCACGGACTCCAGCCGTGGTTGCGGCCGCTGCCTGCTTTCCGGGCCAGAGGTCAGTAACCTTTCCAGACCCGAACGCCAGAGTTCCAGGCCCTGTGCTTTCCTTGGGTCAGGGGTCAGGGATGGTTTCCAACCCTGAATGGCAAGTTTTGCCTCCTGCTGATATGGGGAAGGCAGAATGCCACATCCTACAAATTGAGGTAGAGAGACAGCTCTGATTTCGTTCACTTACGAAGATGGAGCCCAGCGACAGCAGGTCCATACAGCTTTCAGAAGGGGCCGTTGACAATGGTGACGGGTCCCAAAGCTCTAGAAAACCCTCCGATGGACCAACAGAGAAAGGGCAGGAGGCTTCTTTATCATTTTTTCACTTCAAGAAGAAGTTAAGTTGTCAGACGTTGTCAGCCTAAGTCTTCATGCTTTTTCGTAAATGTTCTCTCCCCTCCCCTAATTACGCTTGTTAGAAGTGCTTGGATAGTGCAGGGGGAGCCGCGGAGGGGTGAGGGCTGGCAGTGGAAGTGGGTCGGGAGCTGTAGCTGGAGGAGGTGAACTCCGTGGCGCTGACATGGTCCTCGAGCTCCCATCCAGGGAGGTGGTCCAGCCTTGGAGGGGCCAGGAGAGCGCTGGGGGCCATCTCTGAAGTCCCGCTTCTGCTCCATTAGACGTGCGGGTACACGGCGCAGTGGCAAGATCTCTGTGTTCCAGTCATCCCGAGGTTTGGAAATGAGCACGATCAGAGGTTTATTAATTATTTTAAAGGGCCACAGGCAATGTCACTGAGTGCCATAGCGATAATGAAACTGTACCCTAGTTTTATGCACTTGCGCAGTAGGTACCATGTCTGTGCCAGGAGTTCAGCTGGCTGCGGAGCGTTCCACAGACGCATGGACACACAGGCTCTCCTCCTTCGCGGAGCTCCCAGTCTAGGGAGAGACCATTATTAATCAATATGTCAGTCAATAAATATTTCTTGAACATGCATTATGTTCTAGACCCTGGAGAGACTCCAGGAAGCGAAGCAGACACAAATCATACGAACAGATTGTCAAATTGTCCCTCTAAGAGGGGCTAGGAAAGAGAGGGGTTCTATACTGTGGGAGCCTGTAAGTAGCCGGGGAGAGCTGGTTTGGAGATCCAGGGGACGGGGGATCCACCGGTCAGAGGGGACAAATGAGCTTTTCCGGCAGATGCGCTGGCACTGCAAGGGTCCTGTGGGGGCTTGGTGGGCATGAGAACAATGGAGGCCATTTGTGGGTAGACTGGGGAGAAGGGTCTGGGGGACTAGTTAAGCTGGCGGGGCGGGAGTGGGAGCCAGTCCAGAAAGTCATCCTTATAAAAGTAAGAGGACAACGACTTGTCATTTTCCTCATTAGAATCTGCTCCCTTTCTGATGGAGGCATCATACTTCATAGTGTATATGGACCACATCTGCCTTATCCATTCGTCCGTTGAAGGGCATCTTGGTTCTTTCCACAGTTTGGCGACCGTGGCCATTGCTGCTGTAAACATTGGGGTACAGATGGCCCTTCTTTTCATGACATCTGTATCTTTGGGGAAAATACCCAGGAGTGCAATTGCAGGGTCATAGCGAAGTTCTATTTTTAATTTCTTGAGGAATCTCCACACTGTTCTCCAAAGAGGCTGCACCAACTTGCATTCCCACCAACAGTGGAAGAGGGTTCCCCTTTCTCCACATCCCCTCCAACACATGTTGTTTCCTGTTTTGTTAATTTTGGCCATTCTCACTGGTGTAAGGTGGTATCTCAAGAAAGGATGGATACCCAACTTTTGTAGCAACATGGACGGGACTGGAAGAGATGATGCTGAGTGAAATAAGTCAAGCAGAGAGAGTCAATTATCATATGGTTTCACTTATTTGTGGAGCATAACAAATAGCATGGAGGACATGGGGAGTTGGAGAGAAGGGAGTTGGGGGAAATTGGAAGGGGAGGTGAACCATGAGAGACTATGGACTCTGAAAAACAATCTGAGGGGTTTGAAGTGGAGGGGAGTGGGAGGTCGGGGTACCAGGTGGTGGGTATTAGAGAGGGCATGGATGGCATGGAGCACTGGGTGTGGTGAAAAAATAATGAATACTGTTTTTCTGAAAATAAATAAATTGAAAAAAAAAAAAAAAAAAAAAGAATCTGCTCCCTTTTCTGTCCTCCTCATGGTGCCATGGCTAATGGCATAGTTTCTGGAGCCCGATTGCCAGGGCTGGACCTCCACTTTCCCACTTACAAGCTTGGTAAGCACAGCACATATAACGTCTCTGTGCCTCAGTTTCCTCGTCTTTAAAGTGGTAAATATGATATTACTTATCTCGTCGATTTGTTAGGAAGATTAAATGAGCTTATATATATGAAGTGTTTAGAACAATACCAGGCATGAATTAAAAGTACCACATGAATAAGACGATTATGGCCCCGTATGAGGGAGAATGTGCATAATCACCAGCTGCTCCCCAGACAGTGTGTGAGCCAGAAACCCAGCCTGAATTATATTCAAAACACATACCTGTGTGCGTGATGCACAGAGAAAACCTAAAACAAACCGCAGGTCTCTTCACTGTCCATTTACAGTACGGACAAATGCATTTCTCAAGGAAATCGTCTTGGAAAAGTGCTCTTTTCAAGGCTGAGAGAATTAAAATGCCTTCTCTTTTGCCCAGTGTATACTTCAGATTTTTGGAAGAATGTGTATTCCTGATACCGATTCAGGCGACACTGGGAGCTCACTACGGGCTGGACTGACCTCAGATGCTTTCATCATTCTGCCGTTGATGCAACGGAGCCATCTCGGGTGGCAGAGTCGGGAGCAACTTCAGGCATCAGCACGTCGTTTGTTCTGGTGTAGCTGGCGGTTTCTGCATGAAGCGATCACATTAGACAGTAAGAGCTGCCAGTTTAAGGATTTAATAGACAAGTAATTAATTTAACTGAGACGCTTCGGTGAAAGCCATAAATACCATCTGTGGCTTCTCCTTTGACACGTTTTTGCCAAAGTTTCCTCCTTCCTTCCTTCCTTCCTCTCTACGATTTCTGAAAAATAAAAGTAATAAGCAGGCTTTGTACCTCTCGATTTAGTAACATTGTGAATCCTTAGGCCCTCGGTGTGGGCGCTGCTGTCCTATTAAACACACTTTCATGGAAAGCTCACTGTGTACAAGGCCTTGGGGTGGATGTTTTCATACGACGCCTCATGGAATCGGATAATCCCGGGCAAGTCTTGGGCTCCTTGGCCCCGGATCCCACCTCACCCGTCCCGTGCTCTGGTCCGTGTCGCAGACAGACTCCCGCGGCTAGCTTCTCCTGTCCACACGCTTGGGCATGGGGGCACTGGTAGAGATGTTGAGTGCGGGCAGAGAGGGCGCCAGGGTCTTCCTTCCGTCTCTCTGCCTAGGACTGTGCCTCCTCTTCAGCTCCAGCTCCCAAGGGACTGCCAGGCCACGGTTCTAGCGTCTACCTGGTGGTTCTGTCCCTAGGTTCCCGTAACATATTCCCCTCCTGTGGTCTCCCCAGCCAGGAGGTGGTAGAGCTTCCTGTTCCTACTCATCGTTGGATTACCCCACTGTTTCCTACCTGGCTTCCGGATTCCACCACCGGTTTAATCAAATTAAATTTGCATTTAATTTAATTTGCATTAAATTCCCCCTATTAGAAATCGTTGAAGTAATTTCTTCTTTCCTGGTTAGGCCCTAACTGATAGAGTTCAGTATAAATATACCTATTTTTCTTTTTCTTTTCTGTCTCTCTCTTTTAATATATGAAGAAAGTAAGGACCATATAGGCTACATATCACAATATTAAGCCCAACATTCTAAATCTACTAATTAGGTCAAGTCCTAGCCCTTCTCAGTTCATATGTACTTTTGGTATTATGGTGTCTTCATAGCTCTCTGAGAAAGGTAAACCCCTTTTTAAGGAGTGATTCCTCCTGGATCACAGTATCATGATGGGTTTTACCGGATCCTGTTTTAGTTCAAGTGGACTCGTGCAGTCCAGAGTTCAACTGATGACTTATGGCGGGAAGAATGTGAGAGTCAATATTATGCATGTGTCCAGAGACAGAATTATTAGGCCCTCAAGCAGCAAATCGGAAAGATGACCTTTTGTATGACTACAAAAGCTTGGCTCCTTCGGAAACCTTCACAGATCTACAGAGCCGCCCAGCTCGGGCCACTCTCTTCTGGGCCAGATGATGAATTCCCTTTGTTTCAGTTCAAACAGAAAATCAAGATCTTTATTCCTTATCTTCTTTTTTTAAAAGATTTTATTTGTTTATTTGACAGAGAGCACAAGCAGGGGAGCGGCAGGCAGAGAGAGAAGCAGACTCCCTGCTGAGCAGGGAGCCTGATGCGGGACTGGATCCCAGGACCCTGGGACCCTGGGATCGTGACCTGAGCCGAAGGCAGATGCTTAACCGACGGAGACACCCAGGCGCCCCCTTATTCCTCATCTTGATTTCAACTCAGAATCAGGATAGGGATATTCTTACATTATTGTTAAGTCCCACATTACATCAAAGACTTTGAACTTTACCATAATTTTAGACTTAATTTTTAGATTCTTCATAGGAGTAAATCATAGGCTATAAACGTATGTGGTCTGGAAACACTGAAGGACTCTTAGGAGAGCATAAATCAATAGGGCTCAACGGTATTTTTGTATTTCTAGAATATCCTTATAAGGTAAGAGTTTTGTCCAGGGCCAGGAAAGGGGTGAGGTAATGAACCCCCTCAGATTCACCTGGGGTCAGGAACAAGCCTTGCACAGGACGGGTCTCATACCGAGCGTACCCTGGGCTCCGGCCCGCTGGGCTCTACGCTGCCGCGAGGGCAGATCGCAGCTTTGCTCACCTCTGCGTCCTCGATTCTCCCGCGCTCTCACTGGCAGGACCCCTCCTCCATCCGCATGCTCTGCTTCCGTCCCTCAGAGCCCGTGTGCCGCCTTCTGTCCCAAGGGGCTTGTTTCCTTTCCTCCGTGATGGTCTGCCCGCGGCCCGTTACTCTGCGCTTGTTCGTTGGCTGCGTTCCATTACCCTTTCGCTTCCCCGGTTGTGTGAGTCTCGTCTTTCCAAGGAGACCATGAACTCCTTGAGGGAAGGACTGTTTCTCGCTCCTGACCATCTGCCGCCACCCCTGGGGAATGGATGCGTGTTGAACAGCTGACCTAGTGTGAACCCTGCCTGGTCTTCTAGCTCCTCGACATTTGACCTACTCAGTTAACTCGCTGCGTCCCTCTGTAGCCGTCGGGCTGTCACCACGCAGTACAAGCTCTGGGGACACAATGTTTCCTCTAGTCAGAAGAGTCCTGTGACATCAAGGCTCCAGACATGGTATGAGGAAGAGGGAGAAAGAAAAACACGTGTTTAGAAACCCAGCCTGTTCTTGGACTGGTGGAACTTGTTCTCTGGAAGTTGCCGATAAAAAACAGCTGCCCCGAACAATGACCAGTCCTTCTCCAGACTCTGGCATGTCTTAAAACGGCGATACGGTAGGGAACAGCACGGCCAAGAGATTCTTGGTGGCACGTTTGGGTAAAAAGGATTTTCTGCTTTAAGAACATTAGCTTCTACATCCATGTGGAGACCAACAGATCATGTCTCTGTAACTGTTATTTACTCAATCAAGAATCATCTACATGCTGGTTTTGTTTGTTTGTTTGTTTACTACAAATGTAGATCTAGGTAATCTAAATTGCACTAAAAATGAGAAAACTGAGATCCAGAGTTCACTAACTTAAACATCAATAAATCACCTCCTCCGAGAGGCCTTCCCTGACCTTCAGGACGGGTTAAGCACTGTTAGATCTCCCGTAGCAGCCCGTGGCAATCTCCATCGCGGCCCCTACTTACTATTTTATGTAGTGAGTGGAGAGTCCTGTAATAATCCGTTTTCTCCATCTGTCTCCTCTGTTAGATTGTAGCCTCCTTGAGGACGAATTTCAGCTTCTAAGTGTTCTCTATATTACACTTACGCTGCTGTTCTCACACACAGACCAAGGTCATAGACCTTGGGATTTTCCCCCACAGAAGGCCCTTCAGTTGTTGAGAACAATAACTAGCTTTACCGTATAGTGAGGGTTACTCGGTGGATCCTCCTGGTCTAGTGAGGAGAGTACTTAGGACAATTTCTTTCTTATGAGACACCCACCGCACTGCATTTTAGTGGCCAGAAAGGCTCTGTTTCCACAAGTTAACATCAAAAGAGGATAGCTTAGAGCCGTCCTCGCTCCCTGGTGGGAGGGTGGCCGCGGACACTGGAGAACATTCACGGTTAATTTTCTAGAACCATGGCTAATGGGACAAATCGTTCAGCCATGGAGGCTCCTCCAGCTCAAAGAGCATAAAGAGATGCAAAGAGGGAAGCAGGTCATGGGCTCTGGCCCGGGCTCCTGAGGGGCCCCACAGCAGGGGGAAAGCAGGCAGATGTGACTTACCGGGTCAGCCGGGGTGGTGTCGGACTCGGCTGTCACAGCTGGACTGACATCCGCAGCAGGGGCTCGACATCAGCGCAAAGACGGCACCAGCCGGCCGGGGGTGTGTGGCAGGGACACGCAGGGGTTGAGGCCCCCGAGAAGAAAGCCTTCGGGAAGGGAGGACGCCGGATACAGCCACGAGCCATCTTCTGCCCTCCGAAGTCTGACTCGGCACAGCCGACTTGGAGTTGGTCACCGGAGGAGCCGTGACATGGCCTAGACGGGAAGTCAGAGGCCGGGCTGGGGCCGCGTGCGGGGCTGGGGCCTCTCCATGGACCCCAGAGAAAGGGGACGAGGGCTGATTTTGAAGAAGCTGGGAAATCAGGTTTGGAACCACCTGACCCCTGGGCTGCTCGCCTCATCGAAGCTCAAAATGTCTTTGGGGCATTGAGTGACTGCACTGATTTGACACAACAGCTCGTCAGGAGATTTTTATAGATTAAGTCAGAAAAAGATGGCAGTCGTGCAGCCGTCGTGTGTGTGATGATCCTTCCTGTTGTGTAAGAAGCAGCAAAGGGATACGAGGAAGTTGTAAGTGGGAGCCCGTGCTGTGCTGGCCACACTCTGCCTTTCAAACAGAAAGCTGCGGTGCGTGATTAAAACTCTGATAATCCTGGGGAGCCTGGGCCGCTCCGTCCGTTAAGCCTCTGCCTTCAGTTCAGATCATGATCCCAGGGTCCTGGGATCGAGTCCCACAGCCGGGCTCCTTGCTCAGCGGGGAGCCTGCTTCTCCCTCTGCCTCTGCCCCCGCTGCTTGTGCGCGATCTCTCTCTCTCTCTATTTCTCTGTGACAAATAAATAAAATCTTAAAAAGAAAAAACTATAACAATCTTTAAAATGATTTTTAAAAGGTAACATACAGCTTGGATTGCAATATGTCACTTTTTCAAAATGCTTCGATGGCTCCGACCTCATTTGACCTTCACAGCTGCTTCTGCGTAACCTGGGGGTGCAGCAGTAATCACCCGTTTTATAGAGGAATCTGAAATCAGAGAGGTTTGGTGACTTGCCCAAGAGCACACAGCAGCTACTGTCAGAACTCGGACTAACTTTCTGCTTCTTTTTTGAGTGTTCTTGTGTAGTAAACCGTTATCTGGAATTCGGAAACACAAGCGAAAATAACATGTCTGCTTTTTCTTTCCTCACACATTTGATGGCAAACTTTTTACTTATCCTGATCTACTTTTGGCAATAAAACATTTTTTGAGATGATGTGAGGCTCTTTTTGTCCTCTTTGGGAAGAATATTTATATATTTTATTGCCAAAACGTTAATGTCTCTGATCATAGGATGCTGTTCCAAACTGCTACCTTATTTATCACGTTGGCTCTATTATCTTCCTAAAGCCCCCAAAATTCTGATTTCAAAAGCACATCGGAGCACGAGAGTTGTGGATTAACTGTAACCCTGAGGAAGACGGTCTTTGTCATCTCACCGAGCCGGGCGATAGGGGTTTCCATTATCCAGACATTCTGTTCACCGCCGCTGGGGTGGTGAACCTGTGTGGCTCATGGCGAGTGCGTTAGACTGTAATGAAACAGACTTAATGTCAACCCAGCACTTGTTGGGTTAAATAAGGTAATTCAGGTGAATGGTTTATCACTGTGTCTGTTCATGGGACACGTTTCGTAACCAGAGTGTTAGGTCTGTACCAGAGTGTCAGCTGTTCCCTTTCTTCATAGACTCCGTGTCTCCGTGTTCCTGATGAGGAAACGGTGGCAGGCAGAGGGAGCTTGAGCCGCCGGCCAAGGTCACGTGGCTGGTGAGGGGCACGGCCAGGATGGGACATGCGGACTGACTGTCGCATCCGAAGCATATGCACAACCAGTAGGGGAGAGAGAGTTCTGGGATCTCCCGGGGGCCCTGGAAATCCTTTCAGATCGTCATTATGAGGATTAATTACCGGATCATCGGACTGCGGCATGTGGAAGGGCTGCTTCGTAGCCTGCTGGTTCCGCCAGGTTTTGCTGGCTGCGGGGAGAGGGAGAGAGCAGGGGAGGGAGGCGGGCGGCGGAGAAAGAGGGGGAGGGGAGGACTAGCTACTGGAGATCGTCTTGCAAATTGGAAATGACTTTATGGAGCAGTTGGCAAACCTCTATCTCCGAGAATTATTGCAAGAGCATGAGCTCCTTTGGAGAGACAGGAGGAGGGCTGGGAATTAGAGCAAAGACCAGACGCCCCCAGGACTTTCCCCAGAGTTCTGTGGGCTCGGCCAGTGGGGAAATAACCATGATTTGTGTCTGTGCGGGGATGACCCTCTTCCAGCCTCACGGTCCTCCCGGCTTCCCTGACGGCGCTTTTGCCTTTTCCGTTTCCTCGCTTTGAGCCTAGGACTTCTCATTTTCCGAGCCCGCTTCGGTGGGGAAGGCCCACGGGTGAGCAGGGCCGAGGACAGGAGCGAGGGATGCAGATACCTGAGGGCAGGGCAGGGGAGGGCAGGGCAGGGGAGGGGAGGGGGCGCTTGCTTTTCAAAACCAGATCGCCTTCTGGCTTCCTTCCTGCGAGCGGCCGCTGTGCCCACTGTCAGGTCAGGCAGGACAGCCGGGCGAGCCGTGGGCCCCGCTGGCTAAGCCGAGATCAGAGGCCCGCGGAGCGCTTGGGCGGCAGCTGCCCCAGCGGCATCGCGCAGGCGGCTCTCACACGCTGTTTGGGCCGCAGCACTCGAGAGGTGCCCCTCCCCCAGGCTCCTTGACATTTGTCCTGGGATTACTTGGCTGATCCCCTTCTTGGGAGAGGAGGTTGGGGAGCGGGTGATGAGGGAGGGGGGGAGGCCGGACTGAGGAGCCTCTGACGGAGGCGCCGGGGCTCCAGGGCTGCAACCCTTGACGGAGGAAAAGAGCGAATTTCTGGGCAGCCCCGGACAAGGCTGACAGGTGGGCAGGGAGACCGCGGCTCTTCTGCTCCGCCGGCTCTGCCAGAGGGTCTGCGCAGCACTAACGCCGTCTGACAGCCCCAGCTGGCGCTCGGGGAGGGGCGCTCCGGGCCCACCGTGGCCGGCCACGCTCCGTCCTTGCACTGGGGCAGAGGGGAGAGCCCGAGACGGCCCCCCTGACTGCGGGAGCCGCATCGCGTGGACCCTAGTCTGGGTACTCACAAAAGTGCATTTAAATTTTGTTTTGAATCAGGCGTTCAAAGCAAGCATCATTGAATATTTGAGACTTATGGTCGAGGGAAGGCAGGGGTGGACCCTGTTCTCTGCAGCCGTAGGCAGCGTCCACTGAGAGGGGACGCGAGGCTCCACTTCGTTGTCTGATGGTGACAGCGTTGACTGGGAGCCGCTTGGGTGCCAAGGCACTGCTCTAAACATTTTAATGGTGTTAACGATTAATTTATTCTTCTTAACAACCGCCATGAAGTAGATGCTGATATTGCCTCACTGTAGAGTTAGGAACATTCCCAGGGTCATGGTTAACAGCGGCACCGAGACTCCCGCCCTGGCAGTCCCGTGCGTGGCCTCCTCCCCTGAAGCACTCTCCCAGCTGCGTTGCCAACAGGGAAAAGGAACAAGCATTTCGCCTCGGCTAGTCTTGGTTTGGAGCATGACTTCAGTGAGATCCAACAGTTGACTGAGGACAATGCATCCCGGGAGAACAGAGGATAAAGAGCCGTGGAAATACTCTGAGGTCCCGGGAACGTCTGAGCGACATGTGCCTCATTGTCCCACAGGTAGACATTTCCTCCAGCTACGGGATTCCTCTCACGTGCTGCGCCTGTCAATGACTGTGGACACCGGCCATATGGAAGGACGGGGGTTAGTCGAATGATCTTAAGAAGAGAGTTCTCTAAATGGGAACTAGTTTGATGTCCATTATAAAAACGATGAGTAATGAGGAACTTAAGAAATGTCGTGGCAGGTAAAAGGAGATCTGCGAAGGATGACTGTCTGTCCATCCTCAACCCGCGTGAGGCCGCTAGGTCACGGGGTTTGCTTTGGGGGGTGGGAACAGAAATGCCAGGCACGAAGGTCAGAACAACAGTGGGGCATTTGGGGCGTATGTTTGTGGCGTTCTGCGTGCAGGAGAGATTCTTTGAGTTTGGAGCGTCGAATGTCATTCTGCTGGTTTCTTCTATGTAACCACCGTCCACGCAGCAGGTAGCACCCAGTCAGCCTCTTTTTCCAGCCGTATTTTCTCCTGCTTCGACGATTGGTTTCCCGGCACCAGAGTCCAGTACAGATTCCCGAGGGGGGTAAGGAAGAGAAGGGAAAGTAGATGCAGAGTCAACTCATCCCCTCTTTGGGCTTTGAAACCACCCGCGCAGGAGCTCTGTCTTCATTTTGTGATGAGGAAACTGATGACCCAAGACGCTGCTAACCCAGGACTATGCAATGAGTAAGTAGCCAAACACTGGTCACCAGGACACGGTTATAGCTGAAAGTTCGTTATGCCCAGAGAAAAAACCTGATGCTAGCACTCGTCCGAAGAGAACCTATTCCAAACCAAAGATTTCCAAATAAACTCTTGCAACAGGCTCTTTTGCAAGCTGGGGGTCACTAGCAAAATCTCCCATTTCTCCAGATACAGGATCTTCAGTTTCTGATAGGATGCCCAGTGGTTTTCAAGTTGTACTTTTTGCATAAAGATCGATGTCTTAATATCATTTATATCTCTCTGACTTCATTTTAACGTGGCTTGATGCGGTAGGTAACAGGATCAAAACCACTTTTTCCTTCTTGGTGCTGCTCTGGTGCCTAATGTACATGTACCGCACAACACAGACACGCCGGTCCTGTGAACACTGTGTTTGCGCAGCCCATTTTTAAAAAAGATTTATTTATTTATTTGGGGGGAGGGGGGGAGGGAGAGGGAGAGGGAATCCAAGCAGACTCTTCACGGAACGAGGTGCCCGATGCAGGGTTCGATCACAGGAGCCTGAGATCACGAAACCAGCAGTCAGATGCTTAACCAACGGTGCCACCCAGAGCCTGCACAGGCCACGTTTTAACTTATTTTCCATCTAAGCATAAAATCCTTCCACTCTTACCCTGTCTAATCCATTTTCCATGCAGTAACCAAAGAGAGCTTTTGAAAACATACATCAGATTATATCATCTTCCGGCTTAAAACCCTTCAAGGTTTTCCCATTGCCTGAACCTGCAAGAGGCGTGCCTGACTGGGGCTCCCGTTCCCTGCGGGGTCGGGCTCTTCCCTCCTCTTCAGCTTCGCTCCAGGCTTCCCGCCTTGGCTCCGTGCTCCGCTGCCTCAGGGCCTTGGGGCGCGCTTTCTGTCTGTCTTCCTATGGCTTTTGCACAGTTGGTTCCTTCTCAATCCTCAAGTTCCTAAATGTCACCTTAAATGTCAGAGACCTTTCCCTGAACTCTCCGTCTGAAGCAGGGCGCTCTGCTGCTTCTGCCTCCGCACCGTTTGATTTCCTTACCCAGACACCGCACTCCTCAACGACTGTTTAGTGACTCACTCAGTTCTCCGTTTCCTTTATTGACATGTAGGCTTCAGGAGGACAGGGTCCGCATCTGCTCCTGGATGGGCCTTTATTTAGCACAGAGAGCAGTGCTTGGCACGGACAGTCTCCACGCACGTGCGCTTCGTGAACTGACTGCGTGGACGAGTCCGGGAACGGTCGCGGAGATTTCCTGCAGGCGTCGCCCGGTGGGAGCTCCATGTAGAGATCCCACCACGGGTTTGTAACTCGTGTTTACCCAAGTGGGTGGTGTGAGCCCTCGTGCTTGCAGACGCACCGGCCACAAGGAGCCGAGAGCGAGGCATCTCCTAGGAGGGAGCAGAGGCGGCGCCCAGGCCCGGAGCTACTCTACCTCCCTCCCGGCAGCCTGCCCACCTCCTCCTGTGAACCTGCAGCCTTCCAGGCCCGAGATGGCCAAACTGCCTTTGGACACTCTTTCTTTCTTCCTTTTCTTTTTTTAACTTATTTATGAGAGAGAGAGAGAGAGAGAGCGAGTACGAGCGCAAGCAGGGGGAGAAGCAGGATCCCCGCTGAGCAGGGAGCCCTACGCAGGACTCGATCCCACGACCCTGGGATCGTGACCAAGCTGAAGGCAAACATGTAACTGACGGAGCCCCCCAGGTGTCCCACCTTCGAGCCCTGTTCAGTACGAATAAGAACAAACTGCGAGATTCTCACTCCTGAATTTGACAGATTTTTATTCATAGCTCTTTAAAGTATCTGCTTTTACAAAAGGCTTTAAAATAAATGGAACCTAAGTGATTGGGCTCTAACCCCTGGCACGCAGGCTGCCCTGATGAGAGCATTGCTGCCTGCGGAAGCGGACCATCTTCAGAAACAGGTTATTTATACTGTCACAGCCAAAGCCCCAGGTCTCTTCTTCAGATCTTGGGTCAGCTGAGAACCAAAGGAGTGAGTTTCACCCACTCTACAAGCACTTAGGGTGACTTATTTTTGGCTCAGCTGGAAAATCTCCAAATATATCTTGAAAGAAAGGAAGAATAACCCCACCCCAACAGACGGGGCGCCTCCCCACTCCCGTGCTCCTCCGCGCTCCAGCGACCTGCGAGTCTACCGTGGAAAGTAACTGTTCCAAAATCTCACATTATCTAGGACGTCTGAAATGTATTTTCTTGGACAAAGATAGTAGTTTGTTTAAAATTTTCAATTTGGAGCACCCGGGTGGCTCAGTGGGTTGAGTCTCTGCCTTCAGCTCAGGTCATGATCTCAGGGTCCTGGGATGGAGCCCCGCATCGGGCTCTCTGCTCGGCGGGGAGCCTGCTTCCCCCTCTCTCTCTCTGCCTGTCTCTCTGCCTCCTTGTGATCTCTGTCTGTCAAATAAATAAATAAATAAAATCTTTAAAAAAGTTTTTTTCAATTTGTTTTTATTTATAATGCTTTCTAGAATTTCCAGCGTGACAGTTCTCTATTAATGATAGCTAATGTGGACCCAAAATAGAAAATGACGAGGATTGTTCTCATACTATTCAGGAAAAATTTCATCCCTCCATTATTAGCTCTTTTGAGATTGAAAAATAATTTCCTAAATTGTGGCCTAAGGTGATAATCTCCTAAATACTGTCTCCTCTCTCGATCCTTGTTTTGTCTATTGCCTTTGAATCATTTATGGGTTTCAAGCCGCCCACTGAGCGCCAGCTCGGCTCTGCCGGGTGCGCTGGGCCTCAGTGGGTTGGACGTAAAACGTGGGTCCCGAGCAGGGAGGGGGTGGAAACCACACGCGCAGTCTGTTTGCTCACAGATGTGCACATAATAGAAGCTGAAATTTAAGTAGCTTCTCTCTCTTTGTGTTTGAGAGGAGTCCAAGACCAGCAGTTGTGTGGGGGTTGGGAAGGTGAAGGGCAGTGAAGCCTGGAGAGGAGCTGGGAGCACCCACGTGCATCAGCCCTGGCGAGAGATGACCTCCTTGACAAGGTGTTGATTCTGATCCCCAGAACTCCGACTTGGGCGTTTGGCTCTTGATGAACCACCGGTGAGTGACTTTACATGAGGAAGGAGTGAGGGCTTGATCCAGGAGGAGAACGCCAAGGCCCGACCATTGATTTCTCCCGCTCCTGGCACCCTGCAGGGCCGTGGAGGGGTCATTGTTGAGGGTCAGGGTCACGGCAGTGCCTAATGCTTCACAATCCCGCTAAGACGGCGACAGACCTGGCCTCTACCTGTGTCCGTGCAGCCGGGCTGGGTCTATGTTGAGTACGTCCTGGCCCTGCGTCCTCTCATCCAGGAGAGGCGGGACCCTGTGAATCACAGAGAGACATTTGCTGTGACTTTCCAGGACTTTCTGGGCGGGAGTTTAGAAGCGTCTCCGTTTCCTCCTGTGTGCCGGGTCCCCATTCGTGCTCCGTCACGGCACGAAGAAGCGCGTCTGAGCAAGGATTTTTTATGGTCGGAACAGCTGGATTTCTTTCATATTTGATGAGGTGGTCAGTGTTTACTGTGCTTTTCCGATGTTCTAAATCTTCTAAAATTGCTCTTGGGACGAGCCCCGGGTGTGGTACTGCAGTGCTGAATCACTAAATCCTGTATCTGAAACTAACATTGCCCTGTATACCGCCTAGCTGGAATTTAAGAAAAAACCTGGAAAGAAGTTATACTTATTACGTGTTTTAAATTAAACGGGTTCTCAGATGAGGGAGTGGGTCCTCTCCCTCGCCCTAGCAACCCGGCCTTCCCCCCACCAAAGCCGTGATACAGACGGGACCAGGCCACATTTTCCCAATAGACGTGATTCCATTCCCTTTGCCAAGGATCTTCTTGAAGAGTTGCGTCCTGGACGATGCTTACTTAAGACGTTCTTTTATTTTCCAATCTCATTTACTAATTATGCAAATAATTTTTCTTAATCTCATTCAGCCAATACCTTTCCACATGACATTTAAGCTTGTCACTCGGTGGTTCTCATCAACTAATTGGGTGATGTTGGCTCCCTAAACTTTGAACAATTTGGTTCAAACCCCACGGAATGTCTTTATTTGGGAGGCTGAAAATAGATGCAAATCTTTGAAAAGAGCAGATAAGAGGGTATTTTAAGTGAGACATAATGTTTTCAGGCAACGAGACCATGGAATCATGGAACTATTTCTAGACATCTGTTTTCAGAATGTTCTCTTTTTTAACAAGCGGTTTTTAAATTCATCGTACAAACACTCCCCATGATGCAGGGGCAGATTTGAAAGCAAAATAGAATTATGTTTTTTGGTAGTGAATGAGTGGACTTCTTATTTTGAGAAAATATCTTCTAGATGCCTTCCAGGGTTAGAAATCTCTTATATTACAGAAAACGTCAGAAGATTTGTATTTTTGTAAAAGAAGACTATGAAACTCACCCGTTAAGTTTCTATTCCGCCGTGAGACAGCCAGCGGACCTCTGTGGAGTATAGGGCGTTCGTGGACGCAGCCATCCCGTTGCAAAATGCTCTCGGCAATGAATGAGTAGTGACTCCGTGTATGGGGGCAGTTGGTACTCGGAGTATGTTGAATGACACGCCTCGGATGCAGGCCGGGAAAGCCGTGCGCGCGAAGAGCAGAGGAGAGCCTTCCTTCCCACAGAACACCAGGAGGTCCTCCAACAAGAGCCATTTTCTCCCATAACTTTTAGGTCATTTCAAACTGTTGGGCTGTCTTCACTCTGCTTCCGGTGATCCATCGCCAAGGGCAGGGAGCCCTTGTTCACGGTAGCCCTGGGCTGGGGCTATCAGTTTCCTGTTAAGGAGAAGGAGCTTGGGGCTCAGAGGAGATAATCCACTGAGGGTCACAGGAGTCCATGACACTTTAGGACCTAGAACATTAACGGACGCCTTTTCACTTGAACACCCAATGTTCCAGGACAGAAGCAGGCTGGTTTCCCCTCAAAGACGGATGCTCTTTCTGCGGCACGCGACACTCCATTTTCCTTAATCACCTCGTCACGGGGCTCGAGAAGATGTGACGGGGTCTGTGTGGGGCGAAAGGGAAAGTCAGACCGTTCGAATACGACGCGTTGTGCGAGCTGAAGCGGACCCATGATGACCGACAACGGTCAGAAGAAATAACGGTGAAAAATCTCACTCAAAGATAACTAATTTCTTTATCGAAAGGAATCTGTTTTCCGATACTGTGCCGCACCATATGGGAACGACACAGACCTTAGCCTCTGCCTTCCCCAGGGGGTAAACAACACCCCTTTGAATTACACAGCGCAGAGGTCCTGTCCCTGTGAGGGCGGGGCCTGGTCTATGGTAGGATTCGGTAAATATTTGCTGGATGGACCAATGCACCGGCTTCTCTCTCAGCGTCCAGCATCATTTCCCTGCTAGACTCTAGCAAACTCTCCTCCACTCTCCCCTGTGGGGAGGCTGAGCCGCAGTGCACGGTGGGACCTATTGTGTGACAAGGCAGGTAACATGATATCGTCCTTTTACAGGCGTGTGTGCGCGCGGCTAGGGCACTGAGAGTTTACAGACCAGATGGCCTCTGGTTTTACCTTTGTCCTGTCCTCCCGACTTGCTCGAGCATCACAGAGTAGTGACTCGGCCCAGATCTACGGAATGGTCGTCCTCCAGCTCACATTCGACTGGCACCTTTAGGAAAACGTGTGACGGCCAGGCTCTGCTGAGAAGCGCAGAGGCAAACAGGATAGTCTGTGTTCTCAGTCCTTCACTCACTGCCTGGCAACCCAGGTGGGTGAGTCCAGCCCAGGGGAGTCCACAGCACAGAGGCTGGCCGAGCCACTTGCACTTGAGAGAAGGCTGTGCTTTCGGCACATTTTGTGGGTCCCTTGGGATAGAGTTTAAAATGGAGAGGTCAGCGTTGGATTTTAATGATATTCAGAAAAGAGAAAGAGGGAGCTTCTGCGGCTCATCTTACCCCCACCATCCGTCCCCCAAGCGTAGGCCTGGACAGCACTCGGTTTCCCTCCCCAGGGACGGGCCCCGGAAGATGAGTGCGGCAGCGTGTGAGGACAAGGATGGGGCCGCGGAGGTCCCCGCAAAGCAAGACCAGCTCGGAGGCTGGGAGGCGCGAGGGGAAGCCTGTGCCTGAAACACGCTGTGCAGAAGGGTGTGGCCCTCAGCAGCCGGCACCCCGAGTGCTCTCCGTCTGTCGGGGACCGCTCGTGGCTCTCTGCGTTCGTGGGTTTCATTGATCCCCACAACCCCATGTGGCTGATGAGATCGTTGTCGTCATCATTATTATTATCGTGTCCTTCAAATGAAGAAACTGAGGCACGGGGTGGTGAAGGTACTTGCTCAGGGACACACAGCCAGGAAGTGCTCGGGGCAGTTTTGAACTCTGAACTGCCCCTCGGTGCTGCACAACTCAGGAGCCCCTCCCTTATCTGCGGTTTCAGTGACCAGGCTTGGGAGCGGAAGGTCCCTAGTAGCCTAACCCTGAGCCACGGGGCCACGTCACTCACGTCACTTCATCTCAACACGCAGGCGTCTTATCGTCTCACGGCGTCCAAGAAGAAGGGCGAGTGTAGCACGACAAGGTCTGTTTAAGGGAGAGAGGAAGACCTCATCCACATGGCGTTTTTACAGAATATTGTTATAATCGTCTTATTTTGTTCTTAGTTACTGTTACTCTCTTACGGTGCCTGGTTTGCACATTAGGCGTTATCACGGGTGTGTACGCCTGGGGAAAACACACGGGATGTACAGTGCTCCCTGCCGTGTAGGGTTTCAGGCATCTCCGGGGATTCTCGGAACACGTTCCTCCCCGGATAACGGGGTGTGATATTGATACAGTGAAGGGAGGGCCCAAGGTGGACGCCCCGTTTTCTGGTGTAGACACCAGCCCCCATGACGGCATCATTCTGATGGGGCAACACCAGAGGAACAGCAGGTCTGGGAGGGCAGCAAAGAGGCTCGGCACAATTTGAGATGAAGACATTCCAGGGACCGGCCAGTGGGGACGTTCAGTTAGCGGACGGTACGGACATGGTTCTGGAACTCAGGAGAGATATCTGAGCTGAACTATTTGGGATGGATCTAAACAAACAGCAGCATAATGAAAAGCACACATAGCAGGAAACCAAAGATTTTTACCATACTTGGAATTTTGACCTTGTAATTCGAGCAGCTCATTTTCAGAGTCACTAGACACGTCAGTCCCTAGCACTTACACAAAATTAGCCTTCATCCGTCAAGTTTATTTCTCTGGCTCTTCTAGCACGAGGCCGAACTCGGCGGGATAATTCTTTTTTCTTCCATAGCCTCGATGGATTTGCAACCGTGCATCCACGGACTTCCGCTCCACCTTTGTGACCCCAGTAGCTAGCGCTGCTGGCGCAGTCTGTGCCCATGGGACTGAGCGACGCAGGCGGACGTCTGAACTCCGGTGTTCTTACGGGTCTGTAAAAATACCATTTGGGGGTTGCTGTATTCAATAGATCTACTTGCAAAACCAATGGAACATTCCATGCTGTGGGGAAGATAGAGGAGCCTCGCGTCCGTGTGGTTCCTTTTCCCTCGACAACTGAGGGCTGCCCACGTGCAGCTGCTGCTCACAGAAAACCGTCTCGGTCTTTCGTAGAAGATGTCCTTCGAGGGCAGCACGTGCACCCTCTCCAGCCTCGAGTCAGAACACGCCCCGAGCTCCGGAACCAAGCCGAGCGCCTCTCCGAGAATCAGTCCCACGGAGATCCGCGGTGCTGGGTCGTTGAGAACCGAAGGCCTTCAGCCTTAGGCTGGGGTGGCCTCCTGCGGCCCAGATTGTTCCCCGCGAACCCACAGAGCATCTTCTCCCTGTCCTCCGGCAGGTGGCGGGGTGGGCAGTGCTGCTCCGCTTGGGAACCTGGAGCCCGCTGGGGCTGTTCGAGTCAGAAAATGGACAGAAAATTGCAAAGAGAAAGAAAAATGGCAACCAGGACATTAAGCGGCCTACAAAGTGGTCAGAAGAAAAGCTGGGCCTGCGGGTTCCTGAATGGCGAGATGATCGGTGCCCCGGGACATGCCTCTGATTTTTGCTCTCTAATAGATGCCCGAAGGGCCCTTCCTTCTGTTCTCCTGTAGCCAGGATCGCTGCTGCTATGTGAGTCGCCTCCGAGAGAAACCCGTGTGTTTTGAAGAGACTTTGGCCTTATTCTTCCTTCTCTCTCTAAACTACCAGTGTTCAAACCTTTTAAATTGTCTTCCCCTATTGATGGAAAAAACTTGAATAAAGACTCTCAATAAATATTTGTATTCTTAAAATGTGTGTGTGTGTGTGTGTGTGTGTGTGTGAGAGAGAGAGAGAGTGAGTGCCACTGGCGATTAGACTGTGAACATTCTGAAATTCTGTCCCTCGCCTGTTCACGTTAAGCGCGCTGGAACGCACATGGGTGGGAATGGCATCATTTCAGTTATTCGTTAGTAGTTGTTAGTGAAAAAGAAAAATATCGTTGTAATGCAATATGTCCGTATATATCTCCATATCTTAAATTGAGAAATCTTTTATTTATTTATCTAATATTTAGTTAATTTATTTGAGAGAAAGAATGAGAGAGAGGGAGAACACGAGAGGGGAGGGTCCGAGGGAGAAGCCGAGTCCCCACGGAGCAGGGAGCCCGAGGCGGGACTTGATCCCGGGGCTCCAGGATCATGACCTGAGCCGAAGGCAGTGGCTTAACCCACTGAGCCCCCCAGGTGCCCTCAGATTGAGAAATCTTAGAATGAAGAGAGAAAAGACTGGAAAAGTCTTCCGCTTCCATCCCGCGGAGAAACAGTTCTTGAAGTCGGCCCTTTCCTCTGCTCAGTGGTAAGCACCGAACACCTACTTCGTGCCTCCAACTGAAGCAAGCGCTGGCCTGCACGAGCCTCCGGCCCCGAGGAAGCCCAGCTGCCCTGTGACACGGCTCTAGGAGCCCCTCGGAAGCCGCGGGAGGGGTGGCGCGGGCGAGGAGACGGAGCTTCACACCCGCCGGGTCAGGTGGAGACGGAGGCTCCGGCCGCGTGAGGTGGATGGTGAGGGGAGCGGCTCCTTCCGGCGGCCCGAGACCCGCGCACGGGCTGGGCGGCGGCTAGTCCTGTGGGCAGCAGCGGAGGAGCTTCTGGGTGTTGATCTGGGGTCGCACCCGCGCGCAGACACACAGCCCAGCAGGCCCGAGGATGACCTCCGGGGGGCTCGCGGGTGCGGGGAACAGAAGGCCCAGCCTGGGCCGCTGGGAGCCGCCGCATAAATAAGGCAGCAGAGCTTTGTTCCGCGCAGTCTGCTCCCTGTCAGGCCTGACAAGGCGGCGCCCTTTGTGCTCCCTGATAATGGATTTCTTTCTGAGGCACCATCAGGTTCTGAAACGTGAACCACGAGCTGGTGAGCCCAGCTCCTCTCTTCCCCCCTCTCTCTGGGAGCGGGGTCCTCAGAAGCTTTTGAAGACGTTTACGAACGTGGATTGTCATTGTCTCTCCTCAGCTGGGGCAGTTTAATCCCCAGCTGGCCAGGCCCCAGCCTGTGCGGACGGAGTCTTAGAAGAATGGGCTTCTCGGAGGCGCGGCGGCGGGAAGTTTGTACTTTTGTTGTAAGGACAGTTGGGAGTCTGTGGGGTCTCACTCCCTTCTGTTCCTAGTGAGCTTTTTTCAATGATAGAAACAGCACATTTCCCAATAAGTCCAAAAATGCAACGGTAGAAGAAATAGTGACCTCTAGCCCTTCTCCAATAATCTGTGTAGTAGACTAGAGCAGAGGTCAGGCTTCGCCACACGCCTGGTGTAAACACCGCCTGCCACTTGCTAGCTGTGTGACCTTGCACAAGTTAGTGTGTGTGGGCCTCAGTGTCCTTGTCTGTGAAATGGGAGCCACAGGGATCTTTTGCCTACTTTACTAGTAGCACATAAAACACGTACAATAATATCTGATAAAAATAAGCACACTATTCACATTAACTATTATTAGCATATCTATAATGAATGTCACTTTTTTCTTTGTTTTCTCTTAAATCAGCGCATAGAATTCGGCAACTCAGGTTTTCCTTAATGTTAGTTAATCTATCACAAACATCTTTCTAGATCCAAATCTAAACATATGTGGAGATTACTATTACTTTTTAACAGCTGTCATACTACTGCATAATGTGGATTGCCACTCATTTGTTTGAACATTACATTTTTACTGCGTATGTTCTCCTCTAGGATTCTGATGGATTCCTGTCTCACGTTGAACATTACATTTTTAGTAAGCATCCAGTTGTTTCTAAGGTCTTGCTCTTGCAAACACAGTAGCAGTGAGGACTGTTGTACATACATCCTTTTGTACCATTGATTTTGTTCCCAAAAGAGTCTTGAAAGTGTGACTGCTAGATCCAAAGTCATGAGATTTTATTTTATTTTATTTTATGGTTTGTAATTCTATCTTCAGATTGTTTTTCTTTGGGTGTAGTTGGCTCAGTGTTACATTAGTTTCAGGTGTACAACATAGCGATGCAGCTTCTCTATCCGTTAAGCTTACCGCAAGCATAGCTACCATCTGTCACCCTGAGTTATGAGATTTTAAAATGGTAATAGATGTCCCAAAATATCATAGCGATTTTCACCTACCAGAACTGTATGCTCACTTCCCCATGTGCTTACCAGCAGTGGATATTATCAATCTTTAATTTTTTCCAGCCCAGCAGGCAAAAAATAGAATCTCCTTGTCCTCTCAATTGACCTTCCTCTGACTACCAGTGAGATCGGGAGCATGGACGGGTTCTAAGCTGAGGCATTTAATGATCAGCTTTCCCGTTTGAGAGATCACTGGGGCCGCGGTACGCGGAGCTGATTAGACGGGAGTAGGGAAGGCTGATCTGGAATTGGAGGGATGGGGAGGAGGCTGCTCCTGTTCTCCCGCCTTTGTGTTGGCAAGCAATCTCCACTCCCAGACGTCCGCCTCGAACCCTGGCCTGTGTCCTGCGGCCAGCGGCACACCTCTCTCTCGGAATACACACGGCTGCCGGGTGCGTGTGCAGAGGCCGCCAGGCTCCAGGTGTCCACCGCGACCTCCTTCCTCCCGCTTTTCCTCTTCCCAGACGGATCCTTTCTCGAAGTTTTCTTGACTTGATTAATGGCCTCACTGTCCCCCTGGCTAAACTGAGGATTAGGGTTAGTCAGTCTTGCCTAAACTGCAAAACTCGGAGCCACGCTTCAGTCCTTGTCCTCTGTCTCCCATAGCCAGTCTTGTCACTGCGTCCTGCAGACTTTGACCTCCGTCGGGGGCTCCAGTCCTTGCCTGTCGTCCTCCCTGGGCTGCCGTATGAACTTGCCTTCCTCGTCGCCTTCGTGCCCATGATGCACCTTCCTGAGTTCCCAGCCTGGTCGTGTTCTCTAGTCCTGTTGTCGCTGCTTGGAATTTCCTCCCACCACTTACCCCCAGTGAAGTGAAACTTCCTCCTAAGCTCACCTTGAGAGTTCCTTTTCCCGTGAAATCCTCTGCTGCTCACGTGCCGGTGTGCGTGGAACCAATAACTCCTTTGCTTGTGCCCCTAACGCACCCCCTACCTTAACCTGTGTTACTGGCACTTGAATCTGTGCCACTCTCGATCTCCCTCAGAGATCTCTGACCTCCTTGAGAGCATGGTTCATGGCTTTCTCATCTTTTACCCAGCACACTACTTGGCAAAGGGTGGCACTTAACTGTTTTTTGAAATAAGGAAGGCACTCTGGTCTAAACTTCTGTGGTTATGAGTTAGATTATCAGCAAGATGTCTCCCTTTAGTTTTTTTCATTTAAAATCGTAAAAGAGCACTTACTCCTCATAAGAAACTTGGAAAAAAGTTGAAAAGTAGAAATAAAAAAGTGAGGTTGGGGGAACCAGGTGGTGGGTATTGGAGAGGGCACAGATTGCATGGAGCACGGGGTGTGGTGCAAAAACATTGAATACTGTTATGCCGAAAATAAAAAAATATATGTACATAAAAAAATAAATAAAATAAAAAAAACCTGATAGAAAGTCATCCATGTTCCCATTTATAATTTTATCTTGCCTTCTCCTGTCTTAGTTGAATGAGTGTATAATAATTGATGGTGGGATGATTCGACCCCCCCCCCCGCCGCCCCATCTCCATTCCTAAAGTCTGAGAACTCTAGAATAAACTGAAAAGAGGGGAACCTGCCACTATAACACTTATTACTGGGAAAATTCATCTGTCAGTATAATAAGAGATAAGAAATATGTCACTGGAATGTTATCCTTCCCAGTGTTTTGGTAGATGTAATATTTTCCAGTGTGGCGCCACGGGGTTTAGAGTTAGAATCTTGTGGGAACTGAGCTTGGGATGACCTGAGTGGACTATTGGGCTCACCGTGAAACCCTACCCCCCACTGTGTGCTTTATCAGTCACCAGCATGTATTTTTCCCTTAAAGTAAAATTTCTCAGATCAGATTCTTTTTCACCTTGTTCATTTTCACTGACCGATGTAAGCAATGAGCAAACCTGTGTCTGTGTCTACTTTACGGCAGGCCTAGAAGAAGACAAGGGAGATGCACGGTATCCCAGCCCACCAGACCTCTCTATCATTAGACTCAGAAACCGAGCGGTTGAGCTTCCCTTGGGGTTTCTAATGTGGGCTTCATCAGCTACGACAGTAAATCTGCTTTGTAACCGACTCTTCACCACCCCTCCTCCATGTTAAGGGATGTGGTTGCAATTTCTGTTTGTTCAGTGTAATCTCTTAATTTCCATACTTAATCCCGTGGTGTTAGACATTTAAGATTTTCCCTTTTTTACTATTGGAGTAACCATAATTAAGAAACATTTTAGGCATTAAAAATCTTCTTTCTGTATTTCAGCTTTTATATCCTTAAGCCATTTCTAGATCCACAATTACTGAGTCCAAGGATTGGAACAGCTTGAGGCTCATGATACATTTGCCCAATTTTTTTTCAAAAGAGTTTTTCAAATTTATACGCTCCCCCATAATGTGTGAAAGTGGCCATTTTGTCGCACCATTTCCAAGAGCGAGAGTTGACCATTAAAAAATAAATCCCGGCTAATTTGCCAGGTAGTAAGTTGTTACAGGAGTTTTACAGATTGTGTCCTCACTTCTTCAGGAAATCTTCAGACTGACCAAGACTTTTCATCCGTTTGTAAAAGTTTTAACTGGACCGCAGGTCTGTTATAGATAATTTTAAGTATTCTTGTAGCCCTATAATTCTAGGCTACTCTGAATGTTATTCCCATTTACAAGGTGCACAGTTACACTTCAAAAATGGATTATTGTGAGTAGTGTGGGCTGTGTCATCTTTGTGCAGGAGGAAAGAGTCCTGTAAGAGATGGCAGATGGAGGCCCCGGCAGAAAGGAGAGGAAAGGTGTTTGATCGGGGTAAGTTGTGTAACCAGGGGAAGCATGAGCTCATGAAACTTTGCTAACCGTAAACCATGGTTTTATGACCAAAGGACTATTAGAGAATCTATCCAGGGGCATGCTTGCCTTTGTAGCTTATGGAAAAAAATCCCACACGCATTTCTCTAGATAATGGCAGGGGAGGGACAAAGAGAAAAGGACTGCAAAAAGCCTTGTTAAGTCCCCACTACCTTTAAATCTAGACACTCTGAATACTCTTGGAGACTCACTGAGAGTCCCTGTCTTTCACAAGACTTGGTTGCCTCTGTGTAACCATCTGCCCTCCCCGAGGTCATCACATGCAGAATGTGAGATTTGGATATCAAGTCACCATTTGGAAATCATAATTTCAAAGTTCCCCAGAGCAGGAAGTTGCTATCTGTGGCAAACGCTTCTCAAACTATTTCTAACAGTTCACAGATATTTTCTCACTAATCCCACGCGTTTTTGTTGTCCCTTAATGGGAAGCTGGTCTGAGGAGATGAGAGCCCGCTGCTCTCCCTTGTTTGTCTTCAGGGCCCAACTCAAGCAACGGGCAGACGTGTATTGTGTCTACTTTGTGGTGGGCCTTGAAAAGACCGAGAAGACTGGCTCATCCCCCCAAACTCTTCTGATTAGGAAAAAGCTCAAGGTGAATTGTGACAAAATGCAGTTCTGCTTCCAAATAGATCACAGCCAGGTGTGGGACAGACGCAGGTGCGTCAATAGTGGGATTGTCCCAGTGGGTGAGAGGTGCTAAGTGTGTTGGGTACAACCGTGAAGCAGACCAAGGCTCATAAACAGATGAACGTTTCTAGAGCCTAACAACTTAGAAAAACTTTCAAATAAATTATTCTTATTGGAGGTTCTCAAAAACCCTGCCGTGTATCATAGCCTCATTTTATAGCTAAAGAAACTGAGGCCCAGAGATATTAAATAAATGGCTTGTCAGATAGAATTCCATGAGTCAGGACGTAGAAAGGAACAGACATCTCAAGTTCATGACTCGGTGAGGAGATTCGCCCTTCTGGGTTAGAAGATTCCGCAAAATGACTTGCAGGGTGTATGATTCTAGAGGTATAGGAGGCTTTGGAACGGAATTAGAGAGCTTTGATTTTTTAAATTTTAAGTTGTGAGTAAGAATATGATGCGTTAAAGGCGATGCTTGCCTCGGTGTACAGGTTGAATTGGGATGAAGAGACGTTGACTTACAGCGGTCGGCTGAATAATAGCGTGACGGCCGACGTGGGGCCCACTTGGACTTCCACGTGGACGGGAAGATGGCGTACGATAGAGAGCAGAAAATCCAGATGAAGGACACGCCAAAAGTGAAACATGGAGGTCTTGGTAATAAGACAGACGTGGTCGATGACAAAGAAGGAGACAATAAAGGGTGATTCTGTTTTGAGGCGGGGAAGAAGAAGAGCACTTCAGCCGGCGTGGGCCCGGCCCCTTGAATTCTCAGGTGGAAAATTCTCTGAGAGCATTTCCAGTGCGAGTAGAACACAGGGCTGGAGGGTCCTTACACAGCACGTTTCTGGTTTGTTTATGATCCCAAAGTTAATTTGATTGGGGGAGCTGTCAAATAAGAGGTAGGGAGACAGCGGACCCGAAGAATGCCTCTCGCTAGAGCGATGCTTCCCTTGTTGATGACGGTGTTTCTCTGCCACGAGAACATCCCACTCAACCACTTCACTCAATTTTCTGCCTTGTTCGGGGAAGGGGCTTCTGTAAGCTGCAACAGAGATGGTAAAACTACGGTTCTTTAATAGGATTTCTACTTGTGAGGATTTGTGAAGTTTTCAGTCTCCTTTCAGAGAAGTGGACCCGGTTCTTGTGACTGTTGGTATTTCTCTGGTTTCCCCTACACGCGTGGTTTCCAAATGTACCTTTAGAACACAGAGCTGCTGTTTTAGGAATGTGGGCATTTGCACAGCTCAGTGATAACAGAAGCTTTTGAGTACAAGGGTCTTTTAAGCAGATTTCAATATAATTAGTAGCTCATGGAATAGTTTACATTCTCATGTTCCTTATTTTTTTTATTTTTTAAGTTCCTTATTTTATTTTTTTATTTTTTAAGTTTTCCTTATTTTAACAATCAGAAGTATTATATAAGAGAAATATATAACCAGATTTCACAGATTTTCGTGAATAAATCAGAGAGGAGGCTAGGTTAGGTATCTTTCACGGACATGGAAGAGTCAGCATTTTTATTTATTTAATTTATTTATTTGAAAGAGCGGAGAGCAGGGGCAGCACAAGCAGGGGGAGTGGCAGAGGGAGAGGGAGAAGCAGGCTCCCCGCTGAGCAGAGAGCCCGATGCGGGGCTCAATCCCAGGACCCTGAGATCATGACCTGAGCCGCTCAGACTCTAACCCACTGCGCCACCCGGGTGTCCCAGAGTCAGCAGTTTTAAATGGCTTTTATTTTACCTGAATCACTGTGTGAGGAAGGCAGGGAAGCAAAATGTCAATAGGATTTTTAAAGTCCTTTTGCTCGTGATCTTTTTTGAGTAGGTGAGACCTTGAGTGGATGGCTGTGGCCAGTGGCTTCCAGAGGCAGCCGCGTCGGTGTGAGATGAAATAAACTTATCTGACCAACGACCTCCCAGTGTCTGAGGCCGGGGAGGCTGACGGTTCTGTCTTCCTCTTCCTTCTCCCCCGCCCCCCCCCGCGCCGCCCCACAGACTCCCCCTCCCTCACCCCCTGGGTGCTCCCGGCGTTTCTCCTAACAGCGAGGGGGTCTCTATGTGGACTTTGTACTCCAGAAGTTACCATGTGTTGCGTCGTGAAAATGGATCCCACGTTCTTCACAGCAGGTGGACAAGCATTTCCCCAAAACCTACCATATACTCTGTGCTCGTTCTTGTGCAAAAAATGCCCTTTATTTGGACTGAGTCTGGCTCTTTGTCTCTATGGAAACCTTGATAGAAAGCCGAGTAACACTTCGGGGTACAGGCCGTTCATCTGGGGTTTGGGTAGTGCTGGGACGAGAGTTCTCGGGGGATTCGTACCGTATCTTACCGAGACTTCTCAGTGCTCGGTTCCTTTCAGCGAGCGGGAACCTCGGCCGAGATACACACATGCCTCACACGCATACACGTCGCACAGCTGGGTCGGCCGCTTTCAGGGCTACCCTGAAAGACACAGAGGCTAAATGTGGCGACCAGAGACTTGAACTACGGCGGATTTCTAGCCTGGAGTTTTCTCATTTGCTCTGAGGCTCGGTCCTGGTTGTCTGACGTGGGGAACCCTGTGGTTTCTCTCGATCTCGTTTCCCCATCTGGAGAATACATGGCTGGTCTAGAGGCTGCGTATAATGCCAGCCCCTTCCCCAGCTCTGGTACCCCATTACCATATCTTATTTAACTTTTGCTAGGAAAAATACTACCTTCCATACCTTCAGAGTGCTCCGTAAACGGATTAAAAACGCTATTAAAATGATGGTACTTGTAAAAGTTGCTTTGTTTGTCGTTCAGAAATGCGTTTCCACCATTGGGAAGTCAGTCCACTCGTACGGGGAATCTGTGTCACATCACCGTCGTGCGTCTCTAACTGGCTGCTTCGTGTATGGAAAATAGGCGTAACTTTTTTCAAGAGACAAAGCCTCCGAGTTTAATCAGACCATTTTTACTGCATCTGCTCTCTGGAGGCAACGTTCTGTTGTTGTTTTATGGAGAAATGTGTTTTTTCAGGAGTGGGTAGGAGCACAACTATTTCCATGGTGGGAACAGGAGGAGATGAGGGTACAGGGTCGGGAGAGCACGGAGGAGAGAAGACGAGGTGGAAACAACACAGATCTAATCGAGTCTGCGTGTCCTTCAGCAAAGAGAAAAGGCACAGCTGCTCCTGTGACTCTAAAATAAATAAATAAAGATTCGTCGTTTGATTATTCAGTTACGCAGGCCCTGGTAGGGACGAGAGGGAAGAGAACTGAATAGTCTCTTTAAATCAGACTGTCACAGGGCATTCTTTCGGGCCCTGGCCACTTCTCTGACTCGCCCCGGGAGGTTCGCTTTGGGGGTTGGCATCAGCCCCCTCGGGATGGTCTGTTGTCCTTGCCAGCGGGACCTGAGGGGTGGGGAGGGAGTGGGGTCTCGGGAGGGACAGAGACGCGGCCGCCTGTGCCAGCCCTCCGGACTCATGCAGGGAAGCACGCTCCCCACGAGAGCACAGACCCACGCCGGCCCCTCTGATATATCGAACCCTGTCATTCTAGGGCAAAACATCATTCCTTTGGTTGCTTTTGAGATCTTCTCTTTTGAACGGAAGTTGGACTTTTCCACAAGATTCCCTACCTGGAGCTTAAAGCTCGCTCTGATCTAGCCCCGTCACTTTGGCTCCGTTGCTGAGGCTCTGTAGGCCGGTTGCAGGACCCAGGTGCGGCTCTGCCGGCCGCTAAATCTGGTCCCTTGATAACTACCACAGCGATGGCCTCCTGCAGAGGCTGCCCTGGCCGTGGGCTGGTTTTGTGGCCGGACCACTAATTGCTGCCTCTGGTGTCTGTCACAAACGCCTAGGGAAGAAAAAGACTGGTCTACGCGTCCTCTGCTCCTGCAGATTTGGAGCTGCGTGCGGGTGGTGTGGACGGGGCAGGTGGGCAGCCTGAGGTGGTGGCTCTTCTGCGGGGCGCACCTTCCTCACCGGAGAGAGGAGCGGGGGAGCTGAGGTCGCTGGCAGCTCGAACAGAGCAAGATATCCCAGGGCCCGTCTTTATCGCTGTTTTCCTACCAAGTTCCCGCTCAGCCGCCTTCTGTTCTGTGAGGCCTCTTTGTCCAGACCGCCCTGCCTCCGGCAAAACTGACCTCGCTTCTTGCCATCTCGCCGTGTCCCTCATAACCCTCGTCACAGCCCGCCGTGTACCGTAGGCTCTGGGTGTGTGTCTGTGTCCCTGACTGGACTGCCAAGTCCCAGGTGTCAGGCCGCTCATGCTTTCTTTATCTCCACGCTTCTCATGGTGATTTCTGCATTGCAGTCAGGCAATCCGGACTGTCTGCGCCGAACAGAGCTCCTGACTTGCTGTCACAGGAACACAACAGGGAAAATCTCAGCTCTTCCCGACCTCTTTGGAAGCCCAGCGGAGGGGGTGGTCAGCTCCTCGCTCCCAGACCAGAGTCGATGAAAGGGACAGCGGGCTCCAAGAATTCTGGTTCCCTGATGTACTTTCAAAGTTCTGTGGCAAACAAGGTTATTTCAGTTCCTGCCAGATTAATGACCCCACAGAGAAGCGACCTCTACAAATACTCCAGAAATAGCAAGTCTTGGAATTCATTGAAAACAGATCAGTCCGAGCTCTTTTTCACTTTGCCGGGAGAGAAAATGGCATCATTTCAGCGTCTTCTTCAAAGCTCTGTTGAGCCCACACTAGGCTGGAGGTGCTGGGACACAGACAGAGCTGAAAACAGCCTCCGTGATGCTGGGGCTGGCGCTCGAGGGTTAAGGCGTCGGCCGGGTTGATCTAACTCTAGGACGCCTCTTACAGATGACTGTCCCCCTCTGTCTTCACAGGGTCCTTCCCCCGCGTGCTCACATTTTCTCCGTGTCCCAGTCTTTCCTCTTCTTATAAGGACCCCGTCATGTTGGATTAGAGTCAACCCTAATGACCTCTTTTTACTTCCATCATCTCTTTAAAGACTCTGTGTCCAAATACAGTCACATTCTGAATTACCGAAGGCTAGGACTTCAGTGTATGGATTTGGGGGAGGGGAAGACAGAGTGTTTCTCCTTTATCTTCCCTGTAAGGGAGAACTTTCCCCCTCAAGCGGAATATGAGTGGCAGAGTTGCGTTCCCCAGCTAACGTTGATGTAATAAGTGCAAAAGCTCATAACAAACATACGTAATTATACCTGAATATATAATGTGTGTGCAATGTCTAGTGTTCTCTGTCTCTGTCTTTCTCTCTCCATGTATTCCATTTGGTGATACAAACATGTAGCTATACATAACACACATAGGACCCACATATGCACATGCATATGCTTATTTTTTTTTACACATATGTTTGGACCCTGTGTATAAAAACAGGAGATGGAAAGAAAGCACACCAGAATAATAATGTTAGTTATCTTTTGGCTGTGGGGCTATGGGAAACGGTTTTCTTTTCTCTGTGCTTTAGTATTTATCAAGTTGTCTACAATTATATGAATTACTCTTTAAAGAAAAAAGTATACTTACTAAAAGTTAAAAAGTAAATAATGAAACCATTCGTCCCTAGACAAGTCATTCATAACAAAAGAGTTGATAATTCCCACTATCTTTCTGGAAGAAGTCCTACCATAGAATGACCACAAGAATTAGTGAAGCACTTTGAAAAGGAATATACTAAGATCAAATTACTCTTTCTGGAGACCAGAAAAAAAAAGTCAAATCTAAAACTTGACTAGTCTAGGAAAAAGTGAAAACTACCTAATAAGAAAAAATTAGAATACCAAACAAGTAAAAATAGAAAGTTCTAAATATAAGTGTATTTTAAACTTTGTTTATTATCAGACTTAGACAATGAGTACCTCTTGTACTCATATTGACATTTTGCTGTGTTTTAGTCATAATCATGTATTACTTTGATAATCAGGAAAAAGAAAAAGTAAAAGTGAATTCAGAAGCTAGCCATCCGGTGAGACCAACAGAGAGGTCGAATACTGACTTGGACTTGGTTTGGTTAGCATAGTTTTTGCTACCAAGATAAGGAAATTTCTTCCAGTAAGAAAGGCAGTAGAATTTTTGTTTGTTTGTTTTGCAAATTGAGCTGGGTCCCTGGCCAGGGTTTGGGCTTAACAACCCGGGGCTTCTTGAAGATGGATAATGGCCACTTTCCCCACAAAGACGCCACAAGAGGTTCAGCTGTGGACGCCTGTGCACTGCGGGCAGCGGGCCTGAGTGGTGAGTGCCGCCCGCTCATGTTTTCTTTGACCTGGGCAGTTTCTAAAGAAAAAGGGAGATTTAGACTACAAATGTAAGATTCTTGTTTCTTTAAAAAAAAAAAAAAAAAAAAGAACCGAGACTATTTGGCATTCCAGGCTGGACACCGGCTCTTGGAAGGAGATTGTAGCCGCTCCGGGGCCTGTTCATCCAGGCACTGGCGTGGAGTTGTGGCTGGAATTCATCATCACGCCTGCACGGCTCCTCTGAACAGCTGAGTCAGGCCACGAGGACCTCGGGCTTCAAGAGAAGTGTTTTCTTGAGGGAGAGGGAGGGATTCATGAATGTTCGATGTGAACACGTTGGTGTGTTTGCTCATTTACTCACCTGCTGTCCCTGTAATGACTGGCAGTGACCCTGCGTGGGCCTTGGGGAAGTCGTGCAGAGTCTCTCCATGGGCAGCAGAACCCCAGGGGATCCGGTGCGGTTGCGCAGGACCAGGCCGGCCGAGACGGCGGGCGACACTGCTGGAACACGGCAGGCAGCCGCGGTCATCGTGGCAGGAGTCCCGGATCTCTCAGTGAGCAGCCGACGCAGTCAGAGGGGCTTGGTGGTGGCCCGGACACAAAGGACTCCCACGTCTCAGAGCCGTAGGAACAGGGCTCGTTCTTCCCTCCTGCGTTTATGTCCGCGGCGTGTGACTAGGGATCCTGCATTCTGTTCTTCGCACTTTGATGCCTCAGCGGACGAAGAAGGCCACACCTGGACGCGGCCAGAGCTGTGGGAGAGGAACAAAATCTATGGAAAATTGCTCGCTGGTTCTTGAAACTCCCGCTTCGAACTACTCCGTGTTCTTCCTGCCCACATGTCGTTGGTCAGACTCCGTCCCGTGGCCATGCCTACCTACCACGATCGTGCCTCACACAGTCCTGCCAGGCCCAGACGGCAGAGTCGGAAATGGCTGGTGGGTCGCATCGAGGGTGAGGACATCAGCCTCTGGAATCTCTCTTAATGTATTCGCCCTGCAGAAAGAATTCAGATCGTTCTCCCTTAATTCGAACTTCAGAAAGGAACGACTGATCAACATTCACATGACTCGTCCCGCTGGCGGCCAGGGAGTCAGAGACCATGTTCTTGGACGTGAACTTGGTGGAGATGAGCCCTGCTTGTCCTGTAGGAGTTGCTCTCTGGCTCCCTGAATACTGTGAGCTTTTATGGGTTCCTCACCCGCATCATGAAACACCAGCCCCACTTGGCAGCACAGCAGAAGCGCTGAAGCTTTTGCTTCCTTACCGAAATAAAAACGAAATAAAAGGAAACTCTTATTTTGGCCTTTCATTGCTCCGTTTCTCATCCCACCCTCAAAACGAACTGTAGTGTGTGTGCTTTTTGGAGGGCATGATTTGAATGTGTAGACAATTTCGTGTATTTTAAAATTCCTCAAAATCTCCATAGATATCCCCCAGGTCTGTTTGTACTGTGGTAGTGAGTATCTTGCTAAGTGTTGAAAATCAAATCATCGGATGACCGAGTGTGATTTCAGGAAACTCTCAGGACTTGCACTCACTAAGCTGGTGCACTTGACTGGTTTGTATTTTCCGAAGAGAATGCGTCAGTGTTGTTCCCTAGAAGGTTTTGGTGGGTGTTACAGAGGTATTCAGACAGACAACTTAATCTTTCGGGGGAACTTTAGCTGCTGAAAAGTCACATCTACTGTCATCAAGATTTATACTGCTTTTTATTTTTAAAGTAGCTCCGTGTGAGTTGTCTTTATAGAGGAGGAAGAAGAAGGTTGATTATTGAAAGACTTCATCAGAAACCGAAGTATACGGCCCCAAATGGTCACTTAAAACTGGGAGTAGTCTGTTCTGCCTGGATTCTATTTTCTTTAATCAAGGAGAGGGGATAAGGAATATTTCTATATGTTAACTAAAGGGAAGACAGGGAAGACACAGTTAGTTCTACGTGGTGTGGGAAATCAATGCCAGAGGAGCTCTCTGGTTTCATGTACGAAGTCCTTTGATCTTCACCAAGGACTTCAAAACCTTTCTCGTGGGTCTCTTTAGGTTTTACCGAGCCTGTTAAAAAGGAGAAATGAGAAATATAGCTACAATGTCTTCTTATAAAGATCTTCTCTTTCTAAAATGTGTACGCTGCAGTGACACAATGGTTTGATGTCCCCATGTCAAGGTCTGAGAAAGACCCGGTCTCAGGGCTGCGAAGGCCCCACGGCCCCGTTCGGTGGGTCGGCGCACGAAAGGTCGTAGTTCGAGTTGTGCGTATCACTGGATTTCTAAAGCCTGGTTTTGTGGACGTTGAAGCCCTTTGATTAAGAATAGAAATGATGATGGCCTCTGTGAAAGGGCCTGTAGAATCAGCGGTCCCTTTGGGAGAGTGGAAAGTAACCACCCAGAAGGCCAACAAACCAACCCCCCAAAGTTCTCGAAATCTAGCAGCCTGGCCTCCTGCAAACGGACTGTTCTCGGACTCTCCTGCAGCGGAGCCGGTTCCCAGGGGCCTTCCTGCAAGACGTCCGGCTCCAGCTTCCCCGGAGAAGAGCAAGTCCATGCGTCCAGGCGGCAGGAGGCTGCGTTTCCTCTTTCCACAGCAACCTGTGGCTGCTTTCCATCTACAGATCACAGCAGGGCGTTTACAAAGAATAAAGACACACTTGCAAATCACGGAAAGCCTGTTACCCCATTTTACAGATAGAGAAGACGCATAACATTTAAAAGACCATTTTCTCAGGTAGAGCAGAAGCCACAGGCATATGTCACGGACAGTGATTCTAATGGAGTGATCGAGTCACTTCGCAGTCTGGAGGCACTTTGTGTGTGTGTGCGTGTGTCTCCAAAATCAGCCCTGCAATTAAACATAATTATGTTTGCTCTTTTGTGGTTCCTTTCACCCAGGGAACAGAAAGTGCTTCACAAACATTAATTAAGCAGCGCAACACCCCTGTGAGGAACATAGGAATTATCCTGCTCTTAGATGTGGTGACATGGAAACTGAGGAATTTAGTAATCTATCCACGATTACAGGGGGAATTGTTGTCCAAGTTTCCATATGGTTGAAGTTTCTCTGTCATCTTATCCTTCAGTGAAATAGTCTTTGAAATGCACTAATAATCTTGTGTGGAAAGTATTTTTTTCGACTGCTTATAGTTATTAACATTTTGCTATTTTTTATCTGTGCTTTTGTAAATTATTTTCATTATAATCTATTTTAAATACTTACTAAGGGCTTAAATTATAAGGAGCATTGGCGCTCCTTGGTGGCTCAGTGGATTAAGCCTCTGCCTTCAGCTCAGCTCCTGATCTTAGGATCCTGGGATTGAGTCCCGCATCGGGCTCTCTGCTCAGCGGGGAGTCTGCTCTCTCTCTCTGCCTGCCTCTCTGCCTACTTGTGATCTCTGTCTGTCAAATGAATAAATAAATAAAATCTTTAAAATATGATAGGGAACATCTTCATATTTTCATTGATTAGATACTATAAATATCTAAGGTCTCACCTAAATATGAAAGTCATTTTAAGTATTTTTATCTTTCGGTAAATTATTTTAATTGAACTATATTGAAGTAATACATAGATACAGAAAAGTGCAAAAAGCATAAACATGCGATTTGATGAATTTTCCCGAAGCGAATACACTGGCACAGCCGCAGAGAGCATTGGTACCTCAGAACCCCTCACCTGTGTGCCCATGTCCAGCTGTCACCCTTCCAGAAGTAACCAGCGGTCTGCATTCACGCAGCACAGATGAGTTTTGCCTGTTTTTGTACTTCAGATACATGAGTCATAATGTAGGTACTCATTTGTGTCTGTTTTCTTTCCTTTTCTTGAAAAAAATTCGAGGTAAATATGATATACAGCATTGTGTTGGCTTCAGCTATCTGTGACATAATGATGTGATGTTGTGAAATGATCACCACAGTAAGTCTAGTTAACATGCCGCCGAACAATCAGTTCACTTCAGTACGGAACAAACAAAAACCAAAACCAAAGCATTATATCATTACAAAATTTTTTCTTGTAATGAGGACTTTTGGGGTGCTGGGGTGGCTCAGTTGGTTAAGCTGCTGACTCTTGATTTTGGCTCAGGTCATGATCTCAAGGTCCTGAGATCGAGCCCTGTATGGGGCTCCACGCTCAGCAGCGAGTCTGCTTGAGGATTCTCTCTCCCTCTTGCTCTGACCTTCCCCCCTTCTCTAAAATAAATAAATATTTTTAAAAATGAGAACTTTTAAGATTTACTCTTAGCAAGTTTCAAATATGCGATGTGTATATAATAAATAATATGTATAATTAATTATAGTCTCCATGTTGTCCATTACATCCTATGACTTGTTTTCTAGCTGGACGCCGGTGTCTTTTGACTCCCTTTACCCATGTGGCCCACCCTTCACCCTGCCTCTGGCAGCCATTGATCTGTTCTCTATATCTGTGAGCTTGTTTTGTTTTGTTTTTGTTTTAGATCCCACATATAAGCAAGATTATAATACATTTCTCTTTCTCTGACTTTTTTCACTTAGCATAATGTCCTCCAGGGCCATCCAAGATTTCCTTTTTTATGGCTGAATAATAGTTCATTGTCTGCGTGTGTGTGTGTGTGTGTGTGTGTGTTTTCTATAACATTTTCTTTATCCATTCATCTATCAAGGGACACTTATGTTTTTTCCATATCTTGGCTGTTACAGAATGATGCTGCACTGAATGTGGAGGTCCATATATCTTTTTGAGCTAGTGTTTTTTTTCTTTGGATGATTACCCAGAAGTGGAATTGCTAGATCATACGTCTGTTTTCATTAAGCATTGTGTTTGTGAGATTCATTCATGTTGTTGCCTGCAGTTATAGGAGTTCATTTCCGTTGCTGTAGAGTAATTAAATTATTTAAATACACCACAACTTCTTTATCTATTCTACTGTTGATGAAAAAAATTTTTTTCTAGTTTGGGATGATTAGAGTATTGTTTTTATTTTTTTTATTTTCATGTATATATTTTTTAAGATTTTATTTATTTATTTGACAGAGAGAGAGAAATCACATGTAGGCAGAGAGGCAGGCAGAGAGAGAGAAGGAAGCAAGCTCCCCAATGTGGGGCTCAATCCCAGAACCCTAAGATCATGACCTGAGCTGAAGGCAGAGGCTTTAACCCACTGAGCCACCCAGGCACCCCTTGAGTATTGTTTTTAAAGGACTGTTGTTACACACATTCTTCTTGAATTAGGATGAAATAAGGAAAGCTCTTTTTATTTACCATGAAGGCATTGAGACAAATGAATGATGTATACTAAGGAGTTACTAAGTGTTATTCATATGAAGAGGATTGAGAGCCTTAAGAACCTGTTTCCCAGCTGTGGAGCAGGAATAATTAACATTTTTCTTTAAACCTGAAAATATCACTTGCCTTATTGGTTGGTTGAGTTCACAAGAGACAGCTCAGAGAAGTAAAAAGAGCTCCGGTGGCAGGTAGACCTGGGTGTGAATTCTTGCTCTACTGCTTACTAACTGTGTGACCTTGGCCAGCTCTGTCATTCCCTCCATGTTTCTTAGCCATCAGATGGTCTCTAGGTGGGGTGCCCAGCTGGCTTAGTTGGTGGAGCTCGTCACTCTTGATCTCCAGGTTTTAAGTTTGAACTCCACACGGGTGTAGAGATTACTTAAAAAAATAAAATCTTCAAAAAAAGGTCTCTAGGTTTGTTGAAAGATTTGAAACTAAATATATAGCACTAAGTAGGAACTGAGTGAATGGCATATATTATTAAATATTTTCTGAGCCAATATGATTCTAAGACATACCAGATGGTAGTCTGACTGATTTGGATTATAGTTTTAGTTTATTAAGAATTCCTATTTGAAAAATTCTATTAGTAAGTATACAGTGAGTATAGAAATACCTATTTTCAAAGAGACCTCTAACACTGAAGGGATCTCCAACATTAAGGATTTCTGTGTTTCTTTTTGAAATACATCCATAATGAATATACTGTGTGCAACTGATTCATTCTTGGTCTCTGAGAGAGTTTATCATAGTTTATCATATAACAAAAGAGAAGATCAAATACCATTACAGACATACTCTGTGAATAGCTTGCTTAATAGATGATTTAGGCTTGGGAAAGTATTGGCTTTAAGGTCAGAATTCTGTGGAAGTGGAAGCTTGGGCAGAGAATCACTTTGGAATTTTGTGTTTTTTGGATCCTTGATTGAGAAGGCTCGTGTTAAATATTTTAGAAATGGTAATAGTTGGAACAAATAGAAGGGAGGGGTGGAGTGACTGATCGATTGATTGATTGCCCAATTCTCATGTGACTGGTTGCCAGTTCAACACGTTACATATCCTCGAGGTTCTACTGGAGAGTCGGCTATCTGAATATCTGCTTCATCCTAGTCTATGTTTTCCCTATGAGGAAATGGCGCCCAGTTGCTCCAGCGAGACCGGGACGTCCTTGACTTTTCCTCTACCCAGATCCATCGAAATCGACAATTCCTGCCAATCCCCTCCTCCATGTTTTGTGAATCCACCCACTTCTCTCTATCTTCTTGCCACGACCATAGCCCAGTCTGTCGACACCGTCCACCCGGGTCATTTCAGGAACTTTATACCTCATCTTCCAACATCCATTTTCCTTCTTGCACAGAACTATCCCATGCTGCAGCCAGAGAATGATCTTCATTCACAACAAACCAGATCAGTCCTGTCTTCTGCTTCAAACCCTTTAATAGTTTCATACTGAATTTTGGGTAAAGTCTGTAATTCTTAACTCAGTGTGAAAAATGGACCCACTCCCCTTTGCTGCCCTGCCGCGGGGGTTTCACGCTACAGCCACACAAGCCTTTTTCCTGGCCCGTGAATGCCTTGTGTTCCTCCTTCACATGCTCCTCTCTGTCTCCTTTCTTTCCCTCGCAAACCCTACTCATTCTTGAGGTCTCAGTTTTGGTGTGTTTTTTTTCAGGAAACTATCCCAGGATCCCATGCATTAAATTATTGGTTCCTTCCATTGTATACTTTTATAGCATCTCCTACTTACATGTATAATATTGTTCATACTTAAAACTTTGCATTTAATGCTTACTAAGAGTCTATAGGGTTTATGAGAATAGGGATTCTATCTACTTTGTTTACTTATGTGTCCTTATTAGTAAGTACTCAATAAACATTCTTGACTGATCGAGTCACGTATTTCTTTAGGGTAGGATTAGATTAATATAGCCGAAAGAAACAGTGGACATGTTTTATCTCTTCACAAATGTGGAAATGACAATTTTAACACAGGTAAGAAAATTGTCAGTGTTTGTGAAATTAAAGATAGAAAACTCTTCAGAAGCAATTATAAAGGCTCAATGATGATACTTATTCTTACAATTTTTCTTGATTTATCTTGTTATCAATAGGTAGGCCTTCACTTCACAATATAACTTAAAGAACAACAATAAAATACAACGAATATGGCCTTTGATATCTTAGTAATAGTATGCAGCAACAACATCTACCCCAAAGGAACTCCCTTTCCGGTCTACTTTTTCTAAACTTTTAACTACTCTTTTTTTTTTTTTTTTTTTTTAAGATTTTATTGATTTATTTGTCAGAAAGAGAGCAGAAGCAGGGGGAGCAGCGGGCAGAGGAAGAAGCAGGCTCCCCACTGAGCAGGGAGCCTGATGCAGAAATCGATCCCAGGACCCTGGGATCATGACCTGAACTGAAGCAGAGGCTTAACCCACTGGGACCCCCAGGCGCCCTTAACTACTCTTCTCCTCCATGCGCATCAAGGCCATGGGCCAGCTCCGAGAGGGTACCTCTCCACCGCTACCTCAGCTGAGTGCAGGATTAGTTCCTCCGAGTGAAGCATGGAAACCATTTCACTTAAATCGTCCAAGGTCTTTACTATAAGTACAAATTCCTGCTCCCAATGGAAACCCTGGAAATTAAAATCTCTGGTACATGAGGCCCAGGGAACAACATCTTTAATCAAAGTCAAGGTTTCAAAACTATTGGCCTAGTGCCTAGTCATGACAGGTTAGGAGCTGACAACAGGCATGTGTGATGCTAACTCTGGGTAACACAGAAATATAATTTATGTGTGCCTTTTTCACTAAGGCTCCCCATGTTAGCTTTAACTTTCAAATAAGCCTGAATCTTTAGTAGAGAGAAGCCATAGAGGCACAAAGCTAAGAGGACCTTAAGACACCATTTGGTTAGGCTTTGTGCTTCAGGCGTATTTATACCCAACCCCCCTGGGATTGTTGATGGTCTTTTTCCTTACTGGAGCTATTTGAGGGCAGAGAACCCATTATTATATCTTGGGTTTTTCACTGAGACAATCAGATAGTCTTAGGTGATCTTTTAACTCTAAAACCTTTTGGGGGCACCTGGGGGCTCAGTGGGTTAAGCCTCTGCCTTTGGCTCAGGTCATGATCCCAGGGTCTTGGGATCGAGCCCCGCATTGGGCTTTCTCCTCTGTGGGGAGCCTGCTTCCCCCCTCTTTGCCTGCCTCTCTGTCTACTTGTGATCTCTGTCTGTCAAATAAATAATTAAAATCTTAAACAAACAAACAAACAAACAAACAAACCTTTTGGCTGTACCTAACTAAGGTCTGTTTCTTCTTGTTTAGTACTTTGTAAACATGGAGAACAGCCAACATAGTCACATTCTTAACATACTTACATGCAGACATCCCCTCGTCCACCAGGACTCATGTTGAAGAGGACCCCAAACACAGACTCATCGGGTTGGAAGCCATCATCGACACTAGTCCGTTGAACCTTCTAATTTTATAGACATGTAAACAAATGTGGGGATGAGATGTCACTTAGTTATAAATCTGACAGATTTATGAATATATTTCAACAGCTCAAATTCATTTCTCTCTTGAGTTATATTTTCCTGTGGTGCAGTTGGAAAGCATCTGGTCCATCTAAATTCGGGTCTGTTTCAAATCCTTCTCCATCACCTACTACCTATATAATTCCAGCACGTTATTTGACACACTGGAGCTCTGTTTTCACAATATTGTACCATATATGAAGATAAAAATCCACTTTTGTATAATCATATGGAGAATCAAATGAGATACAGCACAGCGCCTGTCACACAATGGATGCTCAGTTGAAAATCCGTATTTGTTGGTGCCGTTTTTTGGAAGACAGTTTGGCAACATGTATCAGAAGATAAGATATGCAAACCCTGTGACTTGGCAACTCCAGTCAGCATAATGAAATCAGGCACCATATGCAGGTTCAGAATCTTCATCAAGGAAGTAGCTCACTGTTACAGGACTTTTGTTACACCGTTGGTCAGAACTTCTTTCCTCAAAAAAGAATCACAAGAAAATCTCAATACAACCCAAACACACTCGTACAATGATGCTGTCTTCTGACAACCTTCGAGAAGAACTTAACAGCATCAACTTTAGCCGTAAGAAGAAAAATAATCATGATAAAAATAAGTTAACAGTTTATTTAGTGTATGTTTTGTGCCAAATCTGTTCATTCACTGAATCCTCATCATAACTGATGTGGATACAATATCATCCACACATTATTTTTTATTTTATTTATTTTATTTTTTAAAGATTTTATTTATTTATTTGAGAACGAGAGAGCACAAGCAGAAGGAAGAGGCAGAGGGAGAAGCAGGCTCCCTGTTGAATAGGGAGCCCCACGCGGGACTCGATCCCAGGACCTTGAGATCATGACCTGAGCCTAAGGCAGCTGCTTAACCCACTGAGCCACCCAGGCCCCCAGTATTATTCATATTCCAGAGAGATTAAGTGTGTATACATCTTGTCGGGGAGCAGTGGAGTGGACGCATGGTCACATAGTTAGTGAATCAGTGAATCGAGATGAGATGTAAGTTCGTTTGATTCCAGGGCCAAGCACTCAAGTTTGTAATTTTTATTTGTAGGGATTTAACAAAAATCAGCTGCAAAGGTATAAGGCGGGCAGGGTTAAGAACCCTGTCAAACCCGTCATACTTGGCTGTCTCTTCACGCCGCTCGTCTGTGGTCTGCTCATTCAAAAGAAAACGTACCACCTTACCTGTGATCCCATTAATAACAACCATCAATTACTCTGGCCCTATTTTTGCCCATCAAACACTTTACACGGAGTCGGAATCGCCTCAGGGACTGTGGCCCCCGTTGGAAAGACCGCGATGAAGAAACCCAGTCAGGCGCCGACGCCTCGAGTACTGGTCTCACTCCCTGGCGCGGCCGGTTTCCTTCCTCCCTTCGTCAAGGAAGCTGGGGTTCTGGGACGGCCGCGGACTACAACATACCGTTGGGGACGAAGGGGGTGGAAATCGTGGACAACGCAAAGACCCTATATTTCCCAGACGTGCCCCAATCTGCTTTAGACCTGGCTCCGAGAGGAGACGGTTCGGCGACAGAGGGAGGTGACGTAGCAGGAGCCTGGAGCCGTTCGGCCCGAGACGGCGGCCTTTCCTCTCCTGTGACCTGGGGCTCGAGTCTGGTGCTAGAGGCTGAGTGTTGGGGGAGCGCCTGGGCGTGGGCCCCCCTCGCCGGCCGCACGTCCCCTTTCTTGGCGGCTCTGGGCTCAACTCTGCTGCTCTGTCCGCAGCATCGCCGCGCCGGGAGGGAGCTACGTGGGCCGCAGGTGGCATGTGCAGCTTCTACGCGTTCACGAACGATGTCCGCCTTCCAGCCGGCCCGGCCTGGTGAGTAATCTGAGAGCTAGAACAGTTTCTCTTTCCATTTGGCTGCAGAAAAGACGGAGAAAGATTTGGGAGGTGAGAGATTCTGCCCACAGCTGCGGGGCCGCTCGGAGACGCCAGAGCTCCAGTCCGAGCGCGCCCATCTCTTGGGCAAGTTGGCCTCCCCGTTGGCTGTGGGGCTGCCTCCTTCTCCTGGTGCCTTCTGACCCGAGTGTTTCTTCTGGGACTAACAACAAGGTTAGAAGAAGGGTCAGGCGTCTGGGCGACTTGGCAGTGGCTTCCCTGAAGACGCTTCTTTCTCCATAATGATGAGATTCAGGCTCACAGTTTCAGTGCTTGTCCCAAAATATTTCGAAATGTGAAATGCATGCGAGCCAAATGACAAAAAAAAATTTTTTTTTTTTTAAACAAAAACATGGGCTCCTTGTCATCCACCACACTGGCTGTTTCAGTGTCTGTTCAGTCAGTAAACGATTCTGTCCGAGCCCCATTTCTGATCATATCCAGATGGTCCAAGAGTCCATCTTTTCTGCAAAAGAGAAATACTCTGTGAAAAGAACTTATGTTCAGTTGGTGTGGATAGGAATTAAATGGAAGACATGGGATCATCTGTACCCAATTAATACGGATTGATAGTTGAATCATTACAGGGTCTATATAGTCGATCTGGGGTTGGATTTAATTATTGTTCTTAACTCTTAAAAGGCCAGTATATCTTTCTCCCAAATTATAGAACATTTTGTGGAAGCCAAAATAGTTAATGCTAACTTTTCTTCTTTTCTATTTTCTCTAATCTTCTGGAATTAAAATGCTGATTCGATGGGTTCAAAGACATTCCATAGTCAGCCCACTGCAGGGAGATTCTGAAAGCTTGAAATGCATTGTGGCGTGGATTATGGCGTTCGAGGCTCACTCTGTTTGTTTTAAAATGTGGCCTTAAAAGCGTTAGCAATAACCAATATTAATATAATTTTGAAGTCACTATCACTTACCAAACTTTTTTTCATTTATCAGACTTTTAAAAGAAAAATGATTATTTTCTTTTTCAGAATGAAAGTATCAGTGTTAGCTTCTATTTATTGAGTCTCTATCCTACTAACGAGGCATTGTAGTAGATGTTTCGTTTTTTTATTTCATTTAGTTCTTGTTAGAATCCAGAAGGTAGACGTAATTATCCATGTTTTATGGACATAGAAGCAAAGGGCCAAAGAACATCATAATCTCCCCAAAGGGCAAGGGTGATCGGGGCAGGAGGCCAGGAGTGCGAGACTCGAAGTCCCGGCCCTCTGCGTCCCGCGAGACAGCCAGAGTGCGGCGCTCACAGGCCGCGTGGCTGTGAGCGACGGAGGGAGGGCCCTGTCCGACAGCTGCCGCCGCACACGAGCCAGTGGAAGTGGCCACACGCGACCTGCCCTTTCCCACACACAGATAGGCTCCCATCGGGGTCTAGAACGGCACTTGGCAGTTAACTGATGTTCTAGTCGGCTGGATTTGGGGAGAAAACCCCACATAATTGTACATTATCTGGTAGATACTTAGATATAAACCCTAAGAAGTACATTTAGTCGTGAAAATCAAATAACAAATATTAAGCTTTGAGAAGTAGTCTGGGGAACCGGGAGGACATGGGTGTCGCCGTACGAAGGCCGAACATCCATCCAGAGGACAGGAGAGCCTCACGACTCCCACTCACAACTCCTCCCGTCTTTCCCTCCCCTCCGCCCCTCTCTTTGCTTTAGTTTTTGTTCTCGCTCTCCTGCTTTCTGATTGCGAGCGGTTTCTCCTCTAACCGCCCACGGCTGGTGCGAGCGCTCGCGGCCGGCGTAAGCGAAGGCCGCCGAGGCAGTCGAGGGTGCCCCGTGGGGTGGGAAATGGCCGCCCGGATATTTCCTCCTCGGAGTGCGGTTTGTGCACCGACGGCATCGGCATTACCTGGGCGACGGTCAGAAATACGGACTCTCACTATCCCAGACCTAAAGAATCAGAATGTTCCTCTGGACAAGATCCTCAGCCGGTTTATATACACACGTGTAGACAACTCCGGTAGGTGTCTCCTTCTGGAGTCGAATCACGGCTCTGAAGTGGAACATGGGGTCCAGGCTCCTTCTCAGATCCACTGAGGTTAGGACCGGGACTGGCCTGTGGGTGGGGAGGCGTGTTACTGCAGGGAGCAGACTGGGACAGGCCGGCCCAGGTGGAAGGTCTAGGGCCCAGTGTGGCTACCGTCTGACCACACACGGGTGAGGTGGTCACCGAGGATGTCCTCTAGAGCCTGGGTCCTGTGGCAGCTACTTCTTTAACTCCCTGTTAACAGACACACACACAGAAATGCATATAACGTGCACTGCCCCCATCAAAATAGCCACGTGGGCTCCTACAGGAAAGGGGAGAGACACTCAGATCTATTACGCATCTACTCCTTGTCAGATGTTACGGCAGGTGCTTTCATCGTAGAGACGTGGCCGCACGCAGAGGGGAATCTGGGCTTTGGGAGCACGTATTCAATGACTAGCCAAACTTCATTAACCGGAAACATCTGCACATTATAGAGATCTATAACTGGTGTTTTTAATGATGAGCTCGTTAAATGATTAAATTAAACGATGAGATCCTAAAAATCTAAATCATAAAAGAGTAATTAAATTATATTAGAGTTCTCATGTTTATAATATCACCTTAAAAGTCTGTTTCCAAGGGACTTCAAATGATAAAAATATTCTAGCATAAATACTATACACTTAACCCAGATGTTAGTGACTTGAAGGGATCCTCTTTCCCAAGAGTGGTTTTTCTGGAGTTGGAAACTCTGTGTGAATACTATAATTTACCCAGTTGTAGCCTGGCCGATCTCTGCAAAGGCTGTCTTTTACAACCTTTCTTTGTTTTCTGACATGTAAAAGTTCCCCAGGGTGCACCCTTCGCATGGACGCTGGAAGTTACTCGTGCCTACCTCCTTCGTGTGGGATTAGACAGAGAATCCTTGCACGCGATTCCAGTCCCGTTACTGAGCTGGCTAGCGGGAGACTGATTTGAGGCTGTCACTGAATCCCTTTGGGTCTCAGGTTTGTCCTCTGGGAAATGCTCAAGTAGTCATTTAAGTTGTGAGCTTGACTGGACTTCTGCATGAATATTCTAGAGTCCAGGAGCAGAATAATTTAAAAGGAATGTGTCAACGAAGATGTAAACGGACTCACTTGGGTCTCCTCGTGTGTTTGAGCATTTCCAGGCATCCAAAGTGTGTCCCCAGATGCCAGCGTGTGAGTCAGCAGGACCTGGATGTCATTTTCACTGTCCGTGTGACAATGTAAAATAATGACAGTACAAGTCGTTCTCCACAAACTTAAAGTTAATGGTGTTCATTTTTATGAAATGATAGTGGCAGTACGTGGTAATTATCGTTTTGAACTTGCTTGACAAAATAAGAAACCGGTAATTCTAAGACCTCTGTCCCTATTTTGCTTGTCTAATTTGTCTAATTTCTCATCTATAAATCCCCAAAACAGGACTCAGCAAATTAAGATACCCTAATCGCAGACTGTCGGGTTGTGTTAAATCAAATGACTTTCACTTTGAAATCATCTCGGTGGGGCAGTGGGACTCTGGACTCTCCACTTCGCACTACAGGCCCCGCTGTCTCCTGAATGTCTTCTCTAATACCGACCACCCACGTACCTCAGGCCGCACCCCGTGTGTGTGCACACGCGCATGTGCTCCCATGTGTGCGCGTGCGTGTGCATGTCCGTGACACATGCTTGACTCCGGGACTCAACATGATCTGAGCGTGTCCTGTTTGTTCCCCGGGAGACTGGAGTTAGACACAGCAACGCCGAGGGCGCGTCCGTTCTCACAGAGCCTGTGCCCTGCCGCCGGACGGCCCGCGTTCCGGCCCTGATCCACTGTATAACCTCGAGCAAGTGACTGACTTTTCTATCCCTCGGTTTGCTCTTCGATCAAATTTTAAAATTAGCATTTACTACCAAATACGGTTATTCTGAAGATTTATTGAAATAATCCTTTAAGTGTTTGGTATAATGCCTGATGCCTGACAAAGGCTCAATAAGTAATAGGAAAAACAAGTGAACGAAAAACCGGGGGTGTCGTGCTGCTGTGCGACCTGACGGCCCCATCGCATACCTTTAGACGAGCTACTCAGAATCTCTGCGACTTCTCCTAGCTGCGGAACGCCCACCGCACACGCGTGTTGATCGTACCGTGTTGGGGCCGGTGTCGACGACGTGGTCTGTGACGTGCCGGCAATCGTGCTCCACGCCTCGCAGCTGCCCCGCGGCTGTCTGGTCTCCTCCGCGCGCTTCCACAGAGCAGTGTCGCACACGGCTCCCTTCGCCTGGGCTGCACACCAGTGACTGACGGGGCCCTGTGCCGGGTCGTCCGGGAAGAGCAGAGACCAGCGGCTCTAGACCAGACCCGGAATCCTGCTGCTGGAGACGCGGGTTCTTGGACCTGTTGGTGACGACTCTGCCACAGGCCTTTGCTCAGCGGCTCCGGAAGGACATGGGTCTGGGACATGTGGCGGTATCTTGTCCCAGCTGGGGCCCAGCATGCCGATGTAGAGACACGCTCTATTCGAAGGAGCTGCTGGCTTGACGTCTCTCTTTCCTGGGAGCTCCAACCTCCGCCTCCTCTTCTCCGGTTGTCAGGTTAGCGGTTCATGAGGCGAAGGTGGACTTCGTTGACTCCTGCCGCAGAGCCCGGCATGCACAGGCAAGGCCCGCGAGACGGATGGTGGGGCTTACACAGATTTGTCTCCCGAGCTAAACACATTTCATGGCTCTTGAAACAAAAGGGCACAGTGCGGGGAAGACAGCAGTTGTGAGCAGAGCGTAACACTGAGGCGCCCCCTCTTTATCTTTTTAACATTGTTTTTAAAAATCAATGCAGCAGGGCGCCTGGGTGGCTCAGTGGGTTAAGCCTCTGCCTTCGGCTCAGGTCGTGATCTCAGGGTCCTGGGATCGAGCCCCGCATCGGGCTCTCTGCTCAGCGGGGAGCCTGCTTCTCCCTCTCTCTGCCTGCCTCTCTGCCTACTTGTGATCTCTCTCTCTCTATTTCAAATAAATAAATAAAATCTTTAAAAAAAAATCAATGCAGCATATTAGGAGAGATCCCTTCAAGATGTGAGATTTTAGAAGAAATGGTTTAAATTCGGACTCTTGAAAGACTTGAAGATGTGTTCTAAAAATTACAGGATTATGAAGTGGAGGGTGGGTTCCGCAGTGCCGGGCTTCCCGTCAGGCGGCGGTCGGCACTTTGCCAGCAGCGGGAAAGGAAGGCGCACCATGACTGGAACGCTCACTTCTGGCACATTTGCTGCAGCGTGCTGCTTTTCGAGTGTCTGCCGTTTCCACGGAGAATAGGGTGTTCTTTCTTTCTTTCTTTTTTCTTTTGCTTTTAAAAAATTTTTATTTTATTTAAATTCAGGTAATTAACACATAGTGTCTTATTAGTTTCGGCGGTAGAATTCTGGGATTCACCAGTTGCAACAACAGAACATTCTCTTACTATAATTCACACCCACCTCCGCTCCAGACACAGCACTGTTTGCAACTCTTGGAGAAGAGACTGTAAAAATCTCATCAAATATTTACCCTCTAGCTAAAGGTCTGTTCAAAAGAATGAATTTCGGCTTCTTTTGGTGCCTTTTCCTGGGGACCCTTTTTAACATACCTTTTTGTTACTGTGTGACACCGTGTCTTGAGTAACATGGGATTAGAGTCTAGAATAGTCTCCCCTATTGGAGAAACAGAAGGGAGACTAGTAAACAAACATCTATTGACATTTGCCAGATTAGATCAGTTTTTCCCAACTTTAGTTATTTAGAGACTATTCATGATTATTTGCCTTATCTGTATATCACCTCACTTAATACACCAGTTTTTCTTTTTCTTTAAATCGATGTGCTTTTAAAACCATAGTTTTGTCCCAAGAAGTAATATCTAAGAAATTATTTGTTTTATGTTCTAGTTTCCTGACATATATAAAAAGAAGCCCATGACAGCTAAAGTTAAATTTTAAAATGTGGTATTTCTTAAAATCATCATTCATAACGCTAGTGATCAGCACACTAATCTTTGGGAAACACGGAACTGGGTTGTGCCACTGTTGGAGCTGGAATCAGGTCGAGACCACATCCCTAAGAGAAGCTTGGGACTGTATGAACTAATGTGCACAGCCACGTCGGCAGAAACACCTGTAGGTGTGCCCAGGTATTTAAGACCTTCTTTTTCTGTCGGCTCGATCCAGCCTGCTCTGTGCTGCTTCATCTGTGTGTCTGGATGTCAGGTTCCTCCTTGTCTTCGGCATTCTTGACTGTCATTCCGAATTGCTACCTCTGCCTCGCCGTCGGCTGCGATCTGTGGGCTGTCAGCCTCAGACCGCGGACTCGGCGCTCACGCACAGATGCCCGCTCTGCACGGGCTTCCTTTGACCTTCTTGACTGGGCTTTCCTCCAATTTCTATTATTATGAAATTAGTAACCGCAAATTAGTACAAAACAATAAATCAGAGCATAAACTGCTCACGAAAGACAGATCTAGAAGGGCTTTGTGTGACTAGGAATGGGGCCATTATCAATTAAAAAGTAAGGTCTTGTGAGAAGCTTAATGTAAACTGTAGGCCTGCCTACATCTCTCATAATCTTTTTATATCTTAACTGTGAAAACTGTGGACCCCCTCACTGGTTCTCCCATTATCTCCTGCGCCAAAGTAGTTTTCAGTGCTTCAAGCGTAGTCATTTCCAAATACTCTTAAACATTTCGCCAGGCTTCCCATGTATCCCCAGAGACCATTTCAGGGCTGGAGAAATGGAAGTTGAAAGTCAAGGAAATTTACTGGTCTAAAATGTAGCCTTCTGCCTCTGGTTTAGGATTCTCTTCACTGATCTTTGTTTCCTTGTTTTATTTTATTTTATTTTTTGAGCTGAGAGCAAATTGTATCATTTGGCATCAAATAAAAAGTACCTAAGACGTTCCCTTTAGCAACATATTCTCTGAGTAAGATGTGGAGTTTTTTTTTAAGGGACAAAAATCTGTAAATAACCCTGCTAAGTCACAACTAGTAAGTACTTAGTTTACTGAATTCACAAGCCCTCCTCTGGTAACGATACTGATAGGATGCTCTACTTTGATGCACGAGATCAAACTGGGGGCCGTGAGACTCTACTGTAGCATTCACCTGTAGTCATATTCCTACTGATGCAGTTTTGTAGGTCATCTCTTGGGCGAAGAACTGTCATCCCAAATGCTGAAGCATTAAACATAGAGGAACATCCAGAGAAGCCCTACACTTTGGATTCTCCTTTCTCTAAAATATCTGAATTCTGACTGGATTTAGGAAGTATGAAATTCCAGAGTCATACTAACCAGCAAAGCAAATTTGAAACCAAAGTGGCACACGGAGACGGGCCCATTGCCAAGGGCGGAGGTAGAAAACACGTTCGTGTCTTTGAGGCCAGACAGGGTGTTACTCACGTGTGAGGGCAGCTGTTACATCGGGAGGCTTCTGAGAGATGGCGGAGATGTGCCTGTGACACGGACTCCTTTCCTGCGTCCAACCACATAGCTGAACGTGTCTGATGGGTGCCGGCGATGGTATCTACAAATGACTGCCCTTGGCTTTGCTGGGTGCACGGAACTAGTCCCTCCTCATCACATATGAACATCTTCAAGCCTAACACTGGCTAAAATGCATGAATAAGGAGAAGCGAAAATGGATAGCCCTCACCAAGTGTTTTATTGATTTATTTATTTGAGAGAGAGAGAGAGAGAGAGAGGGCAAGCAGGGGGGGCAGAGGGAGAGGGAGACGGACTCTCCAGCAGACTCTGCACTGAGCGTGGAGTCCTACACAGGGCTCCGTCCCAGGACCCTGAGGTCATGATCTGGGCGGAAACCAAGAGTTGGGGGCTTAACTGACTGTACCACCCAGGTGCCCCTTACCTGGTATTTTTTTTAAAATTTTTTAAAAATTTATTTTCAGCATAACAGTATTCATTGTTTCTGCACCACACCCAGTGCTCCAGGCAATCCGTGCCCTCTCTGATACCCACCACCTGGTACCCCAACCTCTCACCCACCCGCCACTTCAAACCCCTCAGGTTGTTTTTCAGAGTCTATAGTCTCTCATGGTTCACCTCCCCTTCCAATTTCCCCCAACTCCCTTCTCCTCTCCATCTCCCCATGTCCTCCATGCTATTTGTTATGCTCCACAAATAAGTGAAACCATAGGATAACTGACTCTCTCTGCTTGACATATTTCACTCAGCATCATCTCTTCCAGTCCCGTCCATGTTGCTACAAAAGTTGGGTATTCGTCCTTTCTGATGGAGGCATCATACTCCACAGTGTACATGGATCACATCTGTCTTATCCATTCGTCCGTTGAAGGGCATCTTGGTTCTTTCCACAGTTTGGCGACCGTGGCCATTGCTGCTCTAAACATTGGGGTACAGATGGCCCTTCTTTCCACTACATCTGTATCTTTGGGGTAGATACCCAGGAGTGTAATTGCAGGGTCACCTGGCATTTTTAAATGATGTTTGAAAATTGTTAGCAGTACTGAAGGTGTTTACTAACATAGCAGAATCCAAAATGGTGCTGGTAAATTGAGAACATCAGAATGACAGAGGCTTGGGTTTGGCAGAGGAGGCCCCCTTGAAAATGAGCCCTGAGGCTACATTCAAGGAAAGCTAGGCCAAAGTTCACTGTTTAATAGCCTGCATTTCTGTCTCAGCTCTGCGTTTCTTCCAAATTCCCCACACACACATCTTGTGTCTCCATAGTTCTTAAGGCAACCATGACGTTCTTCCAGATGAAAATAACTTGTTTATTCATAATTCAACTCAGCTTAAGTAAATAAACTAATAAATAATTGCAAAATTCCTTAATCCTAGAGCTCTCTTTTGGCCCACTTGATTTCTTCACTTGACTTTGATGCCATAAACACTGATAATTCGTATATAGAGAGAAAAACACACCGATCGACTTGAGTTTTTTCTGAGTGGGAACTCATGAGCGGTCCATCTACAGGATGTCAGCTCCTGCCTTTCAGTCGGCCCCAATGCATCCATTAACCCAATCCTTACACTGATGGAGACTCGCGTTGCCCCAGCCCACAGACCAAGACCCTTAGTGGTTTAAGTACGGAAACCTATCACAGTGGAAAGAACGCTGAAAACCTGGTTTTAAACTCTGGTGCTAGTTTTGTGACTTTCAGCAAGAAAGATTAGCTCCGTCTATCCCCAGCAGGCGAGGCAGGAACGGCCAGGATTAGTGCATATGGGGCAGAGTCGCACTCTCTGGCTCATTTTGTCTTTATGTGAAAGAGGCACAGCCCATTTCAGAAGCGGCAATATTATTTTATAATTTTTACAACCAGAAGTAGAAAACTCTCTTGACAAGGCAAGTTTTTGGAGACTTGATTCTTTCTCTTTGGCTGAACCTCTCCTACTTTCTTTCTATTAATAACCCGTTGGAACAAATGGCCAGATGGTGTGCCTTGTCGGGGGAATGAATGGAAGTACCTAGAAATTCCTTCTGCACTCACAATCATCAGGTGGGACTTGGAACATCTACTTGGCTTACCAGTCAACTTATAATACGTTAGCACAAAATGCATGGATCTAGCTGTAAACTGGAGGCTTCAGGAGGTCTTTAAATCAGGCCAAAATCATTAAATTACTTACGTCTACATCATCTTGAGAAGGAAGTTTGCTATATAGTTGTAATGTTGACTTCTACACTTCAGGATTTAGAATAAGTGCACTGGACAAGCTTGAGATACACAACTCTGTCTTTTGTTAGTGAGTATATAAAGGTTTTCCTAGGTCCTAAAAATGAGTTCCTACTTCCTAAAAATTTGAAGGACATTCAGGCCACTGTTTACCCATTAGAGTAATTTGCTTGACTTGAAGCTGAGGTTTTGGAATCACGATTCATTGCCCTCTGGCAGTGCACTCTGTCTGCAACAGAGAGTTTGAGGGTCCCAGTCCATTTTTTTTTTTTTTACATGACTTCTTCCTAAATTTGGAAAATTGTTAAAGCACTGTCTGCCTGCTTCCCTCCTCAAACAACTGGTTACCCGCTCTTGCCCCTTGACTGTACCTCAAGGATATTTGAAGAATCAAAGAAGGTCCAGGAGGACCCTCTGGTGAAAGTCACTCGTGACATCACCGTTCTCGTGGTCTGCTAGGCCGTTACTTCTCCTGGGCCTTTATGGTATGTAGCCCTGTGTGTGCTCCTCAGCACAAAGATGCCATTTACAGCACCCAGAAACTGCAGAAGCTCAGAAGTCATTTTGACTGTGACATATTAATGCAACTTTTTATCTTCATCAATAAAACAAGTTCATCTACTTTATGATTTCTCAAGTGTCTGGAGAACTTATGCAACCAGGACCAAGGCTGCTACTAGGGCGTGAGAGTGTGTTGGCATCTGCCCTAAACAGGTTTTATATATTCTTGATTCTTGCAGTTTCCTCTACGCTCACTTGTTCTGCTAAAGGCAAAAAGGAACAGGAGTAACATGGCGTGACTTCCTTGTCCTTAAAAATTTATTAACTTCAAGAGGACAGATGCATACAATTTCAGAGAATATGATTTCACTTCAACTATTCCTCTCCTAGACTATAATTTTAATAGATTTTATTCATAGTAGTAGAAATGGCTATTTTTCTGCCAATGTCCTCTTCTTTCTCCTCTCCAACCAGTCTTCTCGGTCTTTATTCCATACTGAGCAGTGGTGATGAGTCACGGGTTAACAAAGTCTTGACCTCTGAAGGAGGAAAAAAAAGAGTTCTGATTTATTCCATTTGCTAATTTTGTGGTACAAATAATCCCATCATGGCCATTTTCTAGTGCCCAACATGTCATCACTGAAATCAGAGTTGAGAAGAGAAGCACAATAACACAGTGTTACACAGTAATACTATCCCCACCCAAAACAATAGGCATAAATGCACTTACAAGCATAGATAATACTGAAGGGTAGTCAAGTAGCAAGTAAATGATTGGGGTTGAGTATATATGACTCTTGTTTGAAACACGATTTGTTAGTACATATACTTTAATTTTTAAATAACAACCAGTGTTTAACAGTCAGCTTACAGAATTCCTGAAAGTTTGATCGTCGATCCTGTGAGCTCCTATGGACTGGTCCCAGCACACCAATCCAAACGAGATCTTTAGAAACTAAAGTTTATTAACTTCCTGGGAATGCTTGGAAAACTGCACAGGGAAATGTCAGTGACTCTAAACTCCCATCCTAAGCAAAGTAGATTAGAGAGCAGGGATATGTCCATTTAACGTGCTGTGTTTGGTGCCGGTACAAAGCCCTGACATTTGTACACTTAATTCACAGATGCTATCAGCAGCGAAGACTGCGGAGACCAGGCTTGCCAGACAGGCCACTCCTAAAAACATCAAAAAGACTCTTCAGAATTTTGAAAGGAATATAAACACGACTGAACATGAGACCAGAAGAACTTGGAGAGATTCATTTTTTACGAAGTTAGTTTAATCTAGACAATATAAACACGTAGAGATAGTATTAAGTCTGTCTGGAAAGGCCGTGCGGCACATGCCATTGTTCATTGTGTGTGAACGAAGGACACAAAGAAGACAGGCCGCAAGGAAACAGAGCCTCGGAGCTGATGTTCGTGGGTAGATTGAGAAAATGTATTTCATATTTACTTTGGCTCCCAGTGAACGGATCCGAGACCACCATGAGTCAATCTTCAAAGCTTGGCTCTTTGGTTAGAATAGCTTAAGGCACCAGAAGGGAATAACGATTCTTCTGTGTCTATAAATTGTGGGCAAAGAAAGTGAAAAACCATTTTACAGATCTTTCTTCTTCTCCAGAAGTGGCCTCCCAGCAACATACTTCCTCACTGCACACTTTCTGTTGATTCTCCCTCCTCTGCTGTTGCCAAGCACTTACCGGGAAGGTCCTTATCCGTTTCTCGCCTGGTCTCCCTCACTGTCTCCTCGCGGCTTTTGCTGTTCTTGGAACGGCAGCTTGAGTATCGGTTCCCGGAAGCCCAACTTGAGCCCCCCGCCCCAATCCAGGTCCTAGCTGGAAGACACACTGAGTTGAAATGACTTGCTTATTGGTATGTTTTTCCCAATAGACTTAAAGCTCCTTGAGCACAGAAATGTATCTTTATTGTATTCTATGTACTTAGAGCAAATCCTAATTATGTAGTATGTGCTCAATAAATGCTTTTTCTGAATGAGTAAAATAAATGAATCAATGTCCCCAGAGAAGACAGAACCCCAAGGCATCGGGAAGGCATCCATTGCTTAGTACGCACGATAACGTCTGTACGATCAGACGACGATACTGCTGTACAACCCTCTCTGAATAAAGGAATAGAACAAAGTCAATTAAGGATTTTCCTTCAGTGATGCTTCCTGGTGCTGATTCTTCATGCCAGTCCTGTCATTCTCCCATTAGTTACACTAATATCTTTCCCCCCTTTCTCCCGTCTTCCTGGGCTCCTTGCTTACCATAGCAAGTACAGTAGACAGTCCGTAGTTACCTGGAGAGAAATGCAGGAGAAGGACAGTCCGTTCCCATGCGAGGGACTCACCACCACTGAGCACCTGTGTTACTTCTCTCCACCCTTTACCTTTACCTGAACGCTCCGATGCAGGGTCTCCGCCTTACACGGTAGCACTCTGCCGGCCACGACGCTCCACACCTCACGGAGACAAATGAAGCGGAGTAAGGAAGATCACAGGTCGGACCGGTGTCTGGTGATAGCCTAAATTATTATTTTTGCAAGAAGAAAAAGTTGACGTAGGCCTTTTACACACCTCTAAAGACATGAAATTCAGGTTCTAAATTAGAGGTGCAATTACATTATGGAGCTTGACATTTTATTCTCAGGTATATGGGAGATGTCTGGAAGTAAAATGGCTGTAGAACCTACAGACTGGGACTGTTTAAGTTGAAAGATATGCCACATGCGTGATTTTTAGTAGGCAGGAAGGCCTTGCATTTGACATTCCAGAGTTTTCTCCCTTCAGCTCACTAGACTAACCACAGATATAATTCACTGCTCTCAAAGCCTTTTAGGCACAACTGATGACAGTCATCAGCAGCGAGAAGAACTTTCACTTCCTTTGTGACCGCAGTGTATGGAATGTCCCTTTAGCATGGATGACACGGCCAATCTTTACTTGCCCTTTTTCTTGCTTGTCAAAGCAGAACCGCACTATCTGGGAATGGGGCAGGAATCTGCGTATTTAGCAGGTCCCCAAAGGACACTGATACACTTCGCACACTGGAAACGGAGCATGCCTTACGCTGCCCCGAGTTGGTAATTATATACTTGGAGCGCCATGTTGGATGTGTACCTGAATCATGGTGGGGAGAAGTTTGGAGCAAGCGCTAGGAATTGGTAACCTTATGAGCTGATAGCACAATGGCCTACCATTGTACATTGCGTATGAAATTGCTCATTGTCAGACTCAATAACACAGGTAGGACTGAACAGGTGAGTTTCCTGAGCCCCAGGTGACAAGTACCTTTGTTGGCATGATGTCTGTCGGTTAGGTAAGATAAGGACTAAGTTTTTTAGGACCGTTCATTCATTCATTTATTCATTCATTCATTTGGCAGGTAATCTGGGGACACCTACTTTGTCTCAGGCTCTATGCTATATTCTGGGAATACAGATGTGAACAAAACTGACGTGTTCCCCATCCTCATGGGGCTTGTAGCAATGTGGGAAGGAAGACATTAAAGAAATATTCCTGGAGTCACAGAAAGAAGCAGATAGTTACAATTTGTGGTAACTGCTATGACAAACAACAGGTACCAAAACCGTATGGAAAAGGATCTGACAATTACCAGAACGTAACAGTTAGATTTATAGTGCAACGGACAACCCGGCAGAACCGTCTGAGTCCTATTTATCATTACATATGTTACATATACTGAGTTCTTTATCATTATATATGTAATAAATATCACTAAAATGATAGCTACCATTAGTGAGTGCTAACAATCTACCTTGGCACCGCGGTAGATTTTACACGTTTTCCCATTTAACCTTCCCGATGACCTCATGAGATATATCTTATTTCACACACAAGAAACCAAGGCTCCCATCGCTATTAAATGCCTCAACTAGGGGCACCTGGGTGGCTCAGTAAATAGGTGGCTGTCCTTGGCTCAGGTCACGATCCCAGGGTCCCAAGTCCCACATCGGGCTCCCTGCTCGGCAGGAAGCCTGCGTCCCCCTCTCTACTCCCCGTTTGTGTTCCTGCCCTCATGGGCTCTCTCTCTCTGTCAAATAAATAAATATAATCTTCCTGAAAAAAGCCTCAAGTAGGATCAAATTCTGGTCTGTCTGATCCCAGTGCCTATATTGTATTCAGTGAGACAGTAGACAGACCCCATGGGGTGGGTATCGAGCGGAGTCTTACAGGTACCTCCAGCCTGCTCTTCGACACCTCATTTTATAGACTCAAATGCAGGATGCCAGCACCTATCAAAGCTCAGTGTGGAAACTTGCCGGGAGCAGAGCTGAGTCTAGAACCCAGGTTTTGAGCCCCCGTCCAAAGCTCCTCACGCTACCACCTTGCCTCTTTGTATCACAATTATGTGTGCTCTACTAGGAATTTAGAATTTAATTTATTCTCTGTTCTAGGCTTTAAAACAGATTGGTTTAGGCTATACAAATAATTCCCACTTTTCGAAAATTGCACTATACTGTGCTTGTGTATTATTATCCTGATAGTCCCCTATTGAATATTCAAAACCCACCTAGGATCATTAGCAGTAACGTGATGTTCTTTAGGTGCAAATATTATGCTGTTGGCGCATTCTTTTTTTTTTTTTTTAAAGATTTTATTTATTTATTTATTTATTTGTCATAGAGAGAGAAACGAGAGCAAGCACAGGCAGACAGAGTGGCAGGCAGAGGCAGAGGGAGAAGCAGGCTCCCCTCCAAGCAAGGAGCCTGACTCGGGACTCGATCCCAGGACCCTGGGATCATGAGCCGAGCCGAAGGCAGCTGCTTAACCAACTGAGCCACCCAGGCGTCCCTGTTGGCACATTCTTTGTAAGAAATGTACTTCTCAGCTGTACTTTCAGTGATAGAAATGGACTTATTTTTTTCTACCTTTTTTTTAAAATATTTTATTTATTTATCTGACGGACAGAGATCACAAGCAGGCAGAGAGGCAGGCAGAGAGAGAGGAGGAAGCAGGCTCCACGCTGAGCAGAGAGCCCGATGCGGGACTCGATCCCAGGACCCTGAGATCATGACCTGAGCCTGAAGGCTGAGGCTTTAACCCACTGAGCCACCCAGGTGCCCCTTTTTTCTACCTTTTACCCTGGGTTACATTTATTCTAAGAGCACCAGTGGCAAGACCTGCAGGATACATTTAACCAGGGACAAGATTTTTTAACCTTTTCTTTAACATTGTAGCAAACATGAATATACTAAGGGCTAGAAGGCAAAATCAGAATTTTTTTTTAGATAAATAGAAGACTTAAAAGAAATTATGTGGATGCCGCCGGAGACTTCAGATTAAAGTCCCCACAAGCACACTGGATCCCTTCATCTGTCCTCTCCCTGCCTCGCAACATGGGCTCCTACCCCTCACCCACGTGTATGAACTCTTCCCTGCCATTAGGGGTAATTTGGTGGAAAAAAAAAATTAGAGCAATGTGCCTTAAACTCATCACACACTCAAACCTTTGTCCATTTCTGAAGGTGTAATATAGAGGAAAGTGTTGTACTTTGGAGTCAGTAAGACTTGAGTTTGAATCTTGATAACAAAACTTCCCAGCTTTGCAACTCTGTATTCTGAGTCTCAGGTTGTTGAGTTGTGTATTGGAGATGTATTTTGTACACCATTAGCCTGACTTGATAATTAAGCGAGATACATTAAAGTGCCAATACCTTGAGTATAAATGGCACTCGGGAAGTGACAACGGATCCTGATTACGTGTATCATGATCACATACTTGTCCCGTGTCAGGCGGAGGGTAGGGGCGTGGAGTGTGGCCAGGGAAATGAGAAAGATACTGACCCCAAAGAATTTCCACTACACCTTGGCTTCTAGAGCATTGAAACAAGATGTAAGAGCAAAGTACACACACACACACGCGCGCGCGCGCACACTCACATACCTGCACCTGCAGGTCGAGAGGACCAGAAAATCGTAGGTGAGAGAGCTCGGGCCGTGGGAGGGAGACTGGGAAGCCTGGAGTTTCTGAGCTGTGAGGAGAGGACTTGAGCTGTCACAGGAAAATCAAAGCTTTCCCTCTTGTTTCCTCTCAAAAAGGAAAAGTTAAGGAAACAATTGGGATATGCTTTTGTTTCCCTCTACAGACATTTTGTTTTAAATCTAGTCTTTATTTACTTTACCTTTGTTGCTGACATTTGTGACATCAGGATTAGAAATTACGTTGTACCAGAACTAGTGTGACTCAGGCTTTGCCTTAAATTTGAGCTGATTTTCCGGTTTATTTTCCCACTTCCTGTTTCCAAGGCCAAGATCTTTAAAAAGATCAGAAAATAATTCTCACACAACATTAGGCTGGAAAAAATGTTTTTATAAGTCAAGTGCAAATTCATCAGAATTATATAGCTTAAAATATCTTCGGCAGGCTATCAAAGTTTGTAGGCCAAAAAAACAAAAAACAAAACCAAAAACAAACAACAAAAAAACAAACCAAACCAACCAAACAACAACAACAAAACCCGGAAGCCTTGGATTCAATTCATCTACGCTATGAAAACTCTATGCCAGGCAGTAAATGCCTGCACTCCTTATGCGTCATGTTTCTAAGTGCCCTCCCCGTGCAGCCGGGGCAGGTGGAAGCCTAAACAACGGGCCTGCACGGATCTGTCTTTAGTGGGTTCCTGTAGGGGAGAAGTGCCCAGAGAGAGCACCTGATCCGAAGACAGAAGTGTGAAGCTTGTGTGCTGGCCCGGGGGGAAGTGCATAGAATGAATTCGGGTTCCGCCTCCAGGGAAGACACTCTGCCCACCTCTGCTCTATCTCGGCCGCCGCCTGCCTCTCACCACACAGACTCTCCCCACATCTGGGAACGAGAAGATAAGGGTCCACATCTCACATTCTCCAGCTATAGAGAGACAACTTCCTGGTCTTTATCTTCAAACCAGCAGCATTTCCATGTTGTTTCTTGATGAAGCATAGGAGGGGTTTTAGCATCTTCTTACTTTAAAAAGTTTTAATGTTACTTCCAAAAATAAAAAAACATCTGAGAGAAGTAAGAACCTCCCAGAACCACATTCCCCCACGGCTCTGTCATTCGTCCTACTCAGACAGACTTTTCAGGGCCTCTGTTTGTTACACCTTTTGAGGATCTTCAGATAGTCCCACCCCATGGAAGAATCAGAAATAAGCGGAGGTGACAAAGCTCTTAGAAATGCTTGTGTTTTTTCTTCTCTGCCAGATAGCTCTGAACATTGCATCACACCACGCTCTGCTGTGGTAAATTCTCGCCTAGCTTGACAGGTGTTCTTGGCTGCCTGGCTTTGGCGAGAAGACCCGCTGGTCATCTCAACGGCGGATGACTAAAGCATAGAGGAAGGGGAATGCTGACAATTTTGATCAAAGACAGTGATGGTCTGCACTGGATGTAGACCATCGTCAGGACTGAAAACGCAGGCCCAGTGAATCATACTTGTTCAAAGAGATGTCAGGAGGCATAGGGCCATGAGACTTGTTCCGCTTGTGGCACCAGGACGGGGCGAGAAGAGAAAGCCTCGAAAGGGTCCTAATGAGCACCTTCTGAGCATCAGGTTCCAAAGAAACTCCTGGTATTTTGTTCTCAAATAGCAAACAGGTTAGATAAACTTCCTTGACCACTGAGTTGACTGTTATTTTACAGCCACAACCATAATTAGGAAGGCTTATTTTCATAGTACGTGCTTCGAGATGACGGCCATCAGGGTGGAGGGTCGATACTGTAGATTAACTGAGGTCGAGAGCACCTGGCGTGTGGAATGAATTACTGTTATGGATCTCCCTTTTTACAGAAGATGGAAGTTTAGAATTGGAGGCTAAGTGCAGGTTTTCCTAAGACTTTTCCTAGCCACGGGCAGTTACCTACGGAATGTGACATGAGGAACCTTTCTTCATTCCACAAATATCTATTGAGGCAGGCGCTGTGCTAAAGCTAGAGAAAGCAGAAGTAGGTCCCTGCCCTCCCAGACTCTGTAGACCAACTGGGGAGAGGCACATCCAGTACTTCTGGGTCTGGAACCTCAGACTTCCCCCGGGCCCCCACGAGCTTCCTCTGGTTTCTCTGCTCGTCATCAAGAATCCTCGAATCCGGCCCACAGACCTGCTACATCGGTCTCCTGGGGAAATTGTTTACACTGCATATTTCTAGGACTCACGCCCATCCTACAGAATAAAAATCTTTGACCTTTTAACAAATGTCCCCAAATATTTCTGATGCCATAAATTCTCTCTGCACTTTTTAACTGTGATAAGGCTTTACAGTGTTTGTGAAAGAGGGAACACACCAGCAAGAATGCTGATTTGTGGCGGAGCGAGCCCTGGGTTTGTGGCTTTCAGACAGGACTTCTGATGTGGGTTTCTTCGGTTTGCTTTTGAGTCTCAGTCTGCTGAAGGATTGTGTGTGATAGCGCCAAGCCTGGTCTGAGATCGCTTCTTTGTCTAATTAGTAGTAACTTACCCAGAAACGATGTCAAAGCATAAGCCATGGACAGGGAGAAGGTATTTGCAATATTTATATATAAGGCATAAAGTACTATTTATATATGATGAATTATTTATTTATTTATATATAAGAATTCCTATAGATCAGTAGGCAAAAGACAAATAATCACACAGAAAAAATGGACAAAAGATATGAATATGCAATTCATAGAGAGGAAAACTGAATTAAAAAAAAAAAACTCAGTCGGTCACAAGGAAATATCACTTACAACTATCACCTAGTCTATCATTACCAAAATTAAGGTCTGACAGCATCATGAATTGTATCATGTGGGTGAGAAGGTACTTTACTGCATTGGTCTTGGGAATATAGTTTGATATTCTTTCTTTCTTTCTTTCTCTCTTTCTTTCTCTCTTTCTTTCTTTCTTTCTTTTTTTTGATAGAGTCACTTTCAAGACAATATTGATGGCATCTAGTAGAATTCAAGATCCAATACTTAGGTCTCAAACATTCCTCTCTTCTGTGTGTATTCAACAAAAACTCTTGTCGGTGTACACAGAGCCGTGTAATAGAATGAGTATTTCACCCTTGCTTATAGGAGTAGAGAAATGGGAAACAATCTAAATGTCCATTTAAAGAGGTAAATAAATGTCCATTTAAACGGCAAGTAAAATGAGGAGTTGAAAGTGATCGTCTAAATCAACCGATTAGATCTCAAGAATTTTACGTGGGGTAAAAACACGGAAAAGAACCAAATACTCAGCATGAATCGTGTAGATAAAATGTATTTTCACTCGTAATGAATACAAAGAAAAGAATAATATTCTCTGTGGTTCTGTAGTGCCCATTTATGTTGATAAAAGTTTTTTAAATGAAAGGAAAGAAATCAAATTTGCGTTTGTTGCCGGACAAGAATAAGAACAAGGGGTAGGTGCATGTGAAGATGTTCGGCTGTGTCTGTCATTTAGCTACATAATAGCAAAATATTAAAACCTGGAGGAGATACAACCAAACATTAACAGTTGCTAACTCTGGATCACAGGGCTGTGAGCATTTGTGCTTATGTCATTTTTTTGTCGTTTTCTACAGTATTAACGTTTTTGAAAATTAAAAAATGAAACCGATGACTCCGGTTTCTCATAGCTGGAGAAACTATTTGCATAGACGGGAGGTTGTTGCTAACCTGGAATGCAGTGAAGGGTCCTGGTGGACCCACCGGCTGGGGGGCGAGGGGTTGGTTGGGGAGTGTGGGGCGTCCCCAGGAGATTTTCCGGACTCACCCACGGAGGGAGGCCCCAGGAATGTGAACTGTGCTTGCAATTTACTTGTATTTGTTTCTAATGCTCTCAGCTACTATTGATGTAGACAGTGAGATTGCCGCTCAGAGACTCAGAGAATAAATAGCTCTTTCTTCTCTTCCACACCCCTGCTTGTCCCGCCCACCTACCTGCGGTGGCAGCCGCACTTGATGCATCACAATTGGCTGCTCTTCTCCGTTTCTATTTTATCTCCTGTCTGGTAGGTGGTTGCTGTGGAAGTGTAAAGGAGACAGGGAAGGAGCGAGGAGGGAGCGTGTGGTTGACTCTGGACAAAGGAAGGACATCTCTTGGCTTAGCGTCCGAAGGGTCAAGTTTCACGTCCTGACCCGCACATGATTTTAGCGATGGGGGCACTGGGGATTCCACCCTCCGGCACACGCGCGCGCACACACACACACCCCCAGATTCCCGTTTGCCGCGTTTGAGTGAAACCTCCAGCTTCTTTGGGCACCATCCACACCCATTAATAAAAACCAGTGTTCAAGAGACTGGAAACAGGGCATCACGTTTATTTTAACGTGCTTCCCCATGTATGCATTTAACTTTCAAGCTCCAAATGGTACAAGTCAAAGGAAAAGAGGGCTCGTTTTTCTTCGCAAGAGTGTGTTATCATTTGACTTTGATATACTATTATCTAGGTTTTTCTCTTCTTGGAAAAAAAATAGGCATTTGTTAATTCTTCCACCTAAAAAAGAGCTGTCTTGGTGTCCTAAAAAGCAGTGGTTTCCACAAAGTGTGGTCCCAGTACCGGCAGCATCAGCGTCCCTTGGAAACTTGTTAGAAATGCACATTCTTGAACCTTCTCCAGAATGGGGTAAAGGCCCTGGGCAGTCTGTGTTTCAACAAGCCCTCCAGTGGGTTCTGCTGCACAGTCAAGCCAGACAAGCCTATGCTGCAAAGAAGGCCCCAACCAGGGCTCGGGAGATGGGTTCGGATCTCTGCTCCTCTACCTGCTGTGCCACCTTGGGCCTCACCTCATTAAGACAAAGTGGTCCATAGGCATGTGTGTGTGTAGTGTAAACAGCAGCCGTCTAATGGATGAGTAATGTCTGAACGTTCTCTGAAAACTGGGGGATCATGTAACTTGTTATTATTGCCGCTATCTCATTCCGGGAGTGGTTTGTTTGGTGAGTTGGATGTTCTCATTTAAGAAACTCTTCTGCTTCTCTTAGAAGCTGCTCGTTACTACCCATGAAGAGTTGCCAGATTTCACAAATAAGGATCCGGGGCACATAATTAGATTTGAATTTCAAATAAACCACAAGTATTTATTTTTATTTTTATTTTTATTTTTTTAAAGATTTTATTTATTTATTTGACAGACAGAGATCACAAGTAAGCAGAGAGGCAGGCAGAGAGAGAGGGAGAAGCAGGCTCCCCACCGAGCAGAGAGCCTAATGCAGGGTTCGACCCAGGACCCTGAGATCATGACCTGAGCTGAAGGCAGAGGCTTAAACCACTGAGCCACCCAGGGGCCCCCGGATACATAAATCTTTAAAAGAAAAAAAAAAATTAGTGTGGAAATGCAGAGCCTAGCCAAAAAGAACTTTGACAAAGAACAACAAAGTTAGGTATAATAATTGTCCGATTTTGGTTAAGATTATATGCAGTTGGTATAAAGAGAGACAGACTGATAGATGAAACAGAGTAGCATTCAGAACTAGACTCGTATCCATCCATACACACACTACTGATTTTTTTTTAAAGATTTTATTTATTTATTTGACAGAGATTACAAGTAGGCAGAGAGGCAGGCAGAGGGGGTGGGGGAAGCAGGATCCTTGCTGAGCAGAGAGCCCGATGCGGGGCTCGATCCCAGGACCCTGGGATCATGACCTGAACTGAAGGCAGAGGCTTAACCCACTGAGCCACCCCGGCGCCCCCACAAATATTTTTTTTAATGATTTATTTATGTATTTGAAAGAGAGAATGAGAGAATGGGGAAGCGACAGAGGGAGACAGTTGCAAACAGACTTCACGGAGCACAGAGCCCAACAAGGTCAGGACCTGAGCTGAAACTGAGTTGGACGTTAACTGACTGAGCCACCCAGATGCCCCCAGAAGTATTTTTTAAATATTGATGTACAACAAATATTGAATGGACATACTTACATTAAAAAGTAACATTGCTTTTCAAAAGTCCTGTATTTAAAAACTTAATCCAGGGTCTTGTTTTTAACTGTGGCAGCCCCATGTCTTTTAGGGCTTTTTTGAAGACTAGGGGCCAGATCTTTCTGATTTCAAAATGTTTATGGATAAAAAGGAATGCTTTAAGCTTCAGGAAAAAGAAAATCTCAGTGTTTTTAACAAAAGGAATTTATTTTTCTTATACTAGAGGTAGTCTTAGAGAGATAATCCTAGGAAAGTTTCAGTGGCTCAGAGACATCAAGGGTCTGGTTTTGGGTTCCTGTGATTCTCTTGGTCTTTCCTGCATCATCACAAAATGGCTGCCATTGCTCTAAGCATCATATCCTCACAGAGCTTTCTTGTCAGAGAACTTCATGGTATCGGGAAAAGGAATGTTTTTCTCAGAATCTTCTGGAAAACTGGAAAATCGCCCAGCTTTCCCGCTCTCTAGAGTGGAGGCGTGAACCGGGGAAGCGTTTGGGGTAGCTCAGTTAAAGTATCTGCCAGTGTTGAGCAAATATTAATTGAGTGCCTACTATATGTCAATCCTTATGTCTCATGTTAGAGACACAGAGTGTGTAAGAGAAGTTCCTGCCCTCCAGGAGCTTATGCTGTGTTCAGGAAGGTAGCGATAACTCACAAGAATTGGTACTGTTAGCCGTATGCTTTGTGAGAGATGTGTGCTGGGGTCACGGGAGCTCATAAGGGCCACTTCTCTCAGGTTGGAGTTGGGAAAGGGCCTGCTGAAGAGATGCTGCTTGGCAGCTCGCAGATGCTTACCATCGCCTGAGGATTAAGTCTGTGCAGATACGCGAATCTTTATTAGAGTTTCTGCACAGCACAAGGGTACAGTAAATGTTAGCTCTCACGATGATTGCTGTCGTAGTGGGGCTCAGTGGTTAGCCTGTCCCATGGACGCCCATCTTTGGCTGATCTCAATAAGGTGGTATGACCTGCGCTAATTCACACAGGGCTGGAAGTCGACGAGGAACGGTGACAGTCAGCCGACACTGAACAGAAGGCAGAACCAGGGCCTGGCTTCGAGCCCGCCCTAAAGGTCTCATTGAACCGAATCAGCTCTCCAAGGCCCTGTCTTCAGTATGGTCACATTCTCAGGCGCTGGGGGGCTAGGACTTCAACATATGAGTTTGGGAGGGGGTAGGATTTAGCACGTAACAGTAGGTAACCGACAGTACCTGTCACATTGCCAATGACCGGTTCTTTCTGCCCCTCCCTGAGCGTTTGCTGGTTCCATCCCTGTCACCCAGAACCACTTTCTTCTCTCCAGATACCCAACAACACTCACTTTCCAAAACCAACCCCAAGTTGTCTTCTCCCGTGAAATCTCATCCTGTTTCCTCGTCTTCCCGGCCCGCTTTGATTGAATCCTGCCTCAGTTCATACGCCTACATCTTCACGGCCAGCCTGGCAATAACATGATTTGAGCCGAAATTACATCATAGACAAGTCATGACATCACACAGTGTGAATTCTGGCTTCGACGAAACCTGGGTTTTAACGAACTTTGGCTGAAGCTGGGAAAGAGTCGTCGTGTTGAGACAGGAGTGTGACATGAAACCTCTCCTAAGTCCGCAGGTGAGCTCCTCATTGTCACATAGAAAGTGGGGACTTGAGAGGATTTGGGGTTCAATTGGGGATCTTTTCAGGGGACCTTAGAATAAGAAACAGGAGTCTGAGTGTTTAGTTAAAGAAATGGAAATTGGTTGGGCACCATCTTCTATACATTGAATTCCCAGTGAGGAGATTCTCCACAGAGCTATCGTCTCGGGCTGTCTGCTTTCTCTTTGGTACTTATGATCCTTATTATAATGTGTCAGCATGGAGATGGGGGAAGGGCAATTCAAGATTAAGAAGCTCAGCTCACAGACTTTTAGGGCAGCAACCATGTTTCCGTTTCATTTTGAAATGTGTAATTAACCCCTAGTCCTCTGTAAAAGGGGTATTTCTCAGAGCAGGATCTGGAGTCGTTTATTGAGAAGATCCTCCTGCGTGTGCGATTCTTATTTGTCGTACCTTCACTCGGTGACTTTTTAAAATGGACTATTTCAAGGTTATTTTGAATCTGAATTTTTAAAAAAGGAGCCGTTGCTACATGGGCCTGCTTAAGGCACTGTGCTTTCAAGTCTGCTCCCCTCTGTCGGTGCAAAGGGCTTTTATCTCGGATCAGTGCTGGACTTCAAAGAGAAGCACCCGTCTGCCCGTCCTGCTTCTCCACCACGTCCTCTCTTTGCAGTTTTTATCCACAGGAAGCCAGTGCCTGTCCGCACACGTGACATGCACACAACGTAACAGGTGTCCTGGGCCAGAACCTTCCAGTGGTCGGCCCCCTCTCCCTGGGATGTGATAAGCAAATGTTCTTTCAAGTCAACAGCACTTTTTTGTCAGGCTCATAAGGAAAACGCAGCGTCAGAAGTTGATGTGTTTACACAACCCTCTGTTTTGTCACCCGTGCAGCTGCCGTGCTTGCTTATTTAAGATCCGCAGGTCCGCCAACCTGACGCATGGTGGGAAGTTCTAAATTACTGCTCTAGATGAAGTGCAGTAGGGACATGAAGGAAGGCACCATTAGTCCGGCTGACGAGGGGAGAATCATAGAGGTGGAGACAGAGGAAGCCTTGAAATGGATTTGCCAGATCGTAGAGTGCTGAATTCTGGGCAAGGCAACTTCATAGACCCTTCATAGAAAATGCAGGGTCTGGTGAAGAAATGCAGAATAGTTACAGAAAACTCAAGGCACCAGGACCATGGTGGGTCTTCAAGATTTTAGGGAGAGGAAACAAATGCACAGATTGGGTCATAAAGGGTGCTCGGCTGTGAAGCCAGACCAAGGAGACGCAGTGGAATAACAGTGTGCGGAAAAAGATAGTGGCGCCAGTATTTTACACAAATGTAGGGACCATGGACTGAGTTGTAAAGTAGTTGTAAAGCAAGCAAAGGTATTGTGTTATCAAATTCTTCACTAAATTATCTGACAATAACTGCATGTTCAGATAGATGTTTGTGTCAGGTCAGCGTATTCAGAGTGGGTGAGGTTGGGCCAACGTCTGGCAGGTGAGAGAGACTTGAATTATCGGAGAGGACAGGGGAGAGCCTTCTTCCTGAGCAGAAGAGTGGGATTGTAGGAGTAGAGGTGGGAGATGAGACGGACAGTAAAGAAATGAACTCAGCCATTAGGAGGGAGGTTTAAACTGTGGAGCCAACTGGTTTGTTTAAGTACTTCTCAAGATTGACTGCACATTGGAACCCCCTAGGGAGATTTAAAAAATACTGATGCCTGGGTTCCATACACAGGAATTCTAACTAAATTGGTCTGGGGCATGGTCTGAGCAATAACATTTTTGAAAGTTCCCAATTGATCGATTGTAGTATAGTCTCATTTGTTGTTTTTTTATTTACTCAGATTTTATTTACTGACTTGAGAGCGAGAGAGAGAGCGAGCACAAACAGGGGGAGAGGCGGCATGGGGGAAGCAGACTCCCCGCCAAGCTGGGAGCCTGATGTGGGGTTTGGTCCCAGAATCCTGAGCTCATGACCTGAGCTGAAGGCAGACCCTTCACCATCTGAACCACCCAGGAGCCCCTACAGCCACATTCGTTATGCAGACCAATGCAGTCCGAGCTGGGGACTTTGGGTTTGGTTTCACAGACATTGCATGTTATTAAGTGTTGGAGAAATAGAAATGATCTGCTAGAGGAAGCTGGTGGTTGAAAAATGGATTGGAGAGAGGGTGAAGTTCATGGAAATGAGCCCAACCAGAAATTCATAGAGAAATCTTGGTGTGAATTGTCAGAGCATCAGGCTAGCCTTGTGTCCTTGCGAAAGGAAGGAATAGGGCAGACCCCAGAGTTGCATTAAAGAATCATCCCAAGAACCAGATTGCAGGGACAGAGGATTTAGTGGAAAGATACTGATTCTGGGAGTGGATGGACCTGGGTTCAAATTACAGCCCTGCCCAGTTTCCAAGATTATGACCTGGGCAAGGGCTTTAACTTCTCCCTCGGATCATCTGTCTGCTCTGGAGGGAATGAACCTGACCCAGCAGAGGTGTGGTGAGGAACAGGGAGATAATATATACAAATACCTACCATAGAGCCAGTATTCAATAAAAGCAGTCTGTAGTATCATTTCCATAGGGAATTACAGAGGCTGACTCATTAAGAGCCTTTGCTTTAGGGGCAGACCAGTGGTCTAAACCCAGCTCAGTCCCTGATAATCATGTGACTTTGGATAAGGTACAAAATCTCTCTGAACAGATTTTCCCATCTGTAAAATCGATGCTTCCTTTTTATGGTCTAGTAATGTTCCGTTGAGCAAATAGACCGCATTTTATTTGTCCGTGCCTCAGCTCATGGACATTTGGGTTGTTTTTGCTTTTTGGCTATTATGAGTAATGCTGGTAGGAAACTTTGTTTACATAATTTTTGTTTTATGTTTGTTTTTTTGGTATGCATATATGTTTTCGTTTCTCTTGAGTATATACCCAGGAATGGGGTCACTAACTCATTTGGTGACTCTGTGTTTAACATTTTGTTTTCCATAGCATCTGTACGATTCTACATTCTTAACATCAATATATAAGGGAACCAATATCTCTACTTCCTTGCCAATGTTTGTAATTTTTTTGTTTTTTATTATAGCCATTTTAGTGGGTATGAGGTAGTATCTTATTATGGTTTTGGTTTGCACTTCTCCAATGGCTAATTGTGTTGAGCATTTTTTCATATTCCTTTTTTTAATGGTAAATTAACCAACATATAGTAAGTATATCATTATTTTTGATGTAGTGTTCAATGATTCATTAGTCGCATATAACACCCGGTGCTCGTCATAACTTGTGCCCTCCTTAATGCCTATCACTCATGAAGATGTCCATGCGTAGAGTGGAGGACTATGCAGCCGTCAGAAAGGACTAACACCCACCATCTACATTGACAAAGAAGTCGAGCAGAGAGTCAGTTATCATACAGCATCACTCATATGTGAATATTTTTTCATACTCTTATTGGCTATTGGTAAAATCTTTGGAGATTTTGATTCTATGCAATTTTTAAATCAGGTTATTTGCCTTTTTGTTATTGAGTTAAAAGAGTTCTTTATAGTTCTGATGCAAGTCTCTTATCAGATATGTAATTAGCCATTATTTTCTTCCATTCTGTGGATCATCTTTTCACTCTTGATAGTGTTCTTTGAAGCACAAAGTTTTTAACTTTGACAAAGTCCAATGTACCTGTTTTTTCTTTAGTTCCTTATATATTTGGTGTTTTATCTGAGAGGATTTTGCTCATCTCAGTGTCATGAAGATTAACTCCTTGCTTACTTCTAGGAGTTCTATAATTTTAGTTCTCATGTGTAGGTGTGTGAAACATTTCAAGTTAATTTTTGTCTGTGGTGTGAGGAAGGAGTCTAAGTTCATTCTTTTGTAAATGTTTATGTACCATTTGTTGAAAAGACCATTCCTTCCCCCTCGACCTGTGCTGGCATCCTTACCGAGAACGCTCACGTCTATCCTTGCGCTGCCTGACCTTCTCAGTGACAGATCTCCAAGGTGAAGAAGGCTCACAGGACACACTGTTACTCTTCTCCTGCGTTAGATTTATTTCATGACATTGAAACACTTTAAATTATCTATCATTGCCTTATATTTTTAAAATTGTTTTAAAGATTTCTTTCATGAGTGTTCTGTAGTTCCTCGAGTACAGATCCTTTACCTCTTTGGTTAGGTTTATTCCCAGGTATCTTATGGTTCTTGGTGCAGATTTATTTATTGATTTGAGAGAGAGGGTGGGGGTAGGACAGAGGGAGAGGGAGTGAGAATCTGAAGTGGACGCCGTGCTGAGCATGGAACCTGATCTCATGGGCTCGATCTCATGATCCTGAGATTATGGTCTGAACCGAAACCAGGAGCCCACCCAGGTGTACCACACAGGTGCCCTCTATCATTGCCCTTTTAAGAATTGATTTGATTTGGGGGTGCCTGGGTGGCTCAGGGGGTTAAAGCCTCTGCCTTCGGCTCAGGTCATGATCTCAGGGTCCTGGGATCGAGTCCCGCATCGGGCTCTCTGCTCAGCGGGGAGCCTGCTTCCTCCTCTCTCTCTCTGCCTGCCTCTCTGCCTACTTGTGATCTCTGTCTGTCAAATAAATAAATAAATACATCTTTAAAAAAAAGAATTGATTTGATTTAGACTTTATTCTATATCACATAAAAAATTGGTGGTGGGAAAATTATTATCATTTTTTTTCACTTTTCCAAAAGAAAGAGAGAGAGGAAGGAAGCAAGCAAGAAAGGAAAAAAAAAAAAAAAAAAAAGGAAAGGAATAAAGAAAACAAACCATGCGGACGCGGCTTGAGGCTCCAGCTGTGGCACACACACTGTTTGCTGTTACACGTTCTCCTGAGCATCTCTCCCTCCGGCGCACTTTCCCTTAATGCATGGCCCTGCTGGACCGACAGTAGGTTTCGTGGTTGCATAACCGCACTTAATTCTCTCTCGAAGTTCATCACTGTGGACTTTCAATACAACTCCAGCAGTCTTGTTTATCTAACCCAAATATCTCAAAAATCCTTTTGAAAATGTGCATTTTTCTCTGCCCTGAAGGTAAAACACCACAACCTTGTTTAATAGTAAAGCTCCCGTGACTAGTAGTTTAGGAGCAGAGAGATTGATTGTTTTCCCTCTGGGTCTCGCCCTCCTTTGTTCAGCCAGAGGACCAGGAGCAGAGCTACAAAGAGCCAGCAGGGTGGACGGCCAGTGCTACTTCCCGCTGGAGAGGAAAGCAGCACACGGGGCCGCCTTTCCCGGGACATTGTCCCTGCAGAGGGTGTGAGAGGCACACAGTGGGCCTCAGGCCTTGGAGCAGAGTTAATCCGTGTTCCCAAGAGGGCAGTTGATTTCTCGGTCTTCAAGCTGCCCCAGTTGTGATCTTGGGACACCAGACTAACAGAGCAGAGGGTAACTGGAGCCCAAAAAGGGCTGTAGAAGGTGATTCTGGAGTGAAATTTAGTATCTGTTGATCCATGCTCTGGCCTGGACTCTCGGTGGTTATCTCCTAAAGACATGCGCTGTGCATTTCATGTTGTCTTCGTAGAGATGAGCAAGGTGGACGTACGGGGTTTCAGTGCATCCAGTGATCACACTGGAAAGACCAACAAAATCTGACCAGCCTCGAGTCATTTTTGTGAAGTGATCTAAGGAATTAATGCTGGATTTTGTTTTCTCTGAAACCAATGCCTGGATAATGCTTTAAAATAGCCCAAGAAATTAATTTGTTGACAGATTTCTGAAGGACAGCTGTGATTGTGCCGTTCACATAATCTGTGCCAGTTTCTGCTTCGTTCTCTCCGGGTTCCGGCCAGAGGTACAGGAGGAGGCTGTCACACACGGGAAACGGGACCTTCCTCTCTCTGCTGGGGGTAGTTCTTCTTCGTGGGGGAGTAGGGCTAGAAGGGCCCAAGTGAAGTGAACACGGTCTATTGAAACTGGGTTTCCCTCTGGAGAGCCACGCGCTTGTCATGTGGCCGGTGCCGGGGACGGAGCCTGGGGCACTTCCTTCCCCAGAGCCTGTTCTTCGAAGCTCTCCCCTCTCCAAACCTTTTCTAGGCCAAGAGTTTCGAATCTTTCTTGACCAAGAGATGGTTTCAAATTCAGAAAACCTCTGGTTAGGAAGCTGGTTCCCAGGAGTGGACAGTCTAACCTGGAGGCTATTTAGGAGAGTGTGGTCATCACAGAGACCGAGGGGCGGCCGAGAGGCACGTGTCCTGCCGTGCGAGGGACGGTCCTGCCGTGCGAGGTCCTGCGCTGAGAAACCGTCCCTGCCGCGGCTCCTGCGTCTCGCCCCTGTGCTTTACAGTGAACGGACGCGTGGTTTTCTACGCAGCCTGGGCTGATCGCCAGAAAGGGCGGTCGCAGGACGGTCTGCGGCAGTGACCGCATCGCCGGGGCCTGTGCTGCTCATGTTCCGGACTGCGTCCCCGTGATCCGACTCGGCCGGACCATCCGCCGTCCTGACCTCCCCCACAGCCTCGTTCCTGCCACGCGACGCCAAATGTTCATCTTGGGGCTCTTGCGAGTAGGAGTCACAGCTAACTGACTGCGTGCTTACTTTATAGCAGGGAAGGTAGAAGGTGATTGTTTAATGTGTTATTTTATTTTGTCACCATAGTAATCCCCAGAAGTGGACGTTACAGTCTCTTTCACAGAAATGAAACTGATACTTTGAGGGGTTCAGTAACTTCCTTCAGGTCATACAGAGGGAACAGAGAGCTTGTGGAGCTGGGATGCGACCCCAGGTCTGTCCACGTGCTAACCGCTTTCCTTGGATGCACTGTCCAGGCTTGGTCTCTTGGCTACCAGACCCTGCACCGGCCGTCCCGCCAGCTTGTTGACGGAATGCGCGAGAACCCCTGCCGGAAGCTCCTTCTTCCTTCGTCCTCAGCCTCGCCTCCTTCATCTGCCGATTCCCACCTGGATGCCCAACTCATTTCCTCGGGGAAGCGTTTAGTGACTTCCCTGCTTTGGAAGCAGGGACCTCATTTCTGTGTAGCCTCAATTTCCCCAAACATGGGCAATAATGGTGTAGGACAGTTCACGTGTCTTGACCCTCTACGAGACACTCAGGGATCGTGGCTTGTTCCTCCCTCTCTTCCTGATGCCTAGGTGAGGGCCGGGTGCAAATCAGGTGCTACACAGATGTTTGTGCATGTGGAGAGGGTGGCCTGGCTCACCCTTCCAAGAGTGGCTCAGGTAGGTACCTCTCCCTAGTGACCCGTCTGGTCACCATAGACTTCATGATTGGGACCCTCTGCTAGGCCAGCTGTAAGTGGGGGCATGAGCAGAGCTTGGGTGGGGAGACCGGCGTGGCGGAGTATGGTGGTTGGGATTTCGTGGGAGGACCGGCTGGCCTGCGTGGTCCTGTGGCAGGACTATAGGACAAGTGGGGCAGACGGTCATCATGTAGATTCCTTGGGCCACAGAAGGAATTGGAAAGGGCTTCCTGATCTGCTAGTTTCTCGAACCTCAGTGCAATTTAACTAGAGCCCACCCTGGGTCAAATGGGGTCCCCATCCCCAAACCTTCCACAGGACCAGATAGGAAGAAGCTGTGGGTTTCATGAGAGAAACACTGGAGAAGGAACATTTCTTTAGGAATGCTTTTGGCACTTACCATTAAAGAAAACTAGCTCGTTACACGTCAACAACTCAGGCCTTTTTATGAGATTATATAGATTCTCAACGTAATGACACTGTGATGATGTCTAATGGGTGCCGGTGGCCTTAACCTGTTCATTTATGTGTCTGCTTACGTCTTTTTCTCTCTAATGTGTCCCACTCTTCTAAGACTTGGGCATTACTTCCCTCCTCCGCACATAGGAAACAAACGTGACGTAGCTTGCCCAAGGCTGTGCAGCTTAGAGACGTGACGGCGACGGAACGTGAACTCGGGTCTGTCTGAGCCACAGTCTGACGCGCGGCCGTCGCTCACGGCACTGCGCCGCTAGGGCTCCTCTCCACAGTCCTGTCACGTCCTCATTCTTCCAGAGGCTGCGTCCTCTGTCACCGGGGATGAGCCAGTGGCCCAAGAAAGCATGAGGAAAAGGAGACTCAGGCAGGACAGGGTGGCTGTGTGCTGGGGAGAGCACGTGGCCTTCCTTTGCCAAAAACTGGGGTAAGACTCCACCAAGCTGCACGTCGAGGGGACCTGGGACGGGTCGGACCCTGACCTGCCGTCGGGAACGCTCATCATCAAACCAAGTGACTGAAAATGCCCTGGGATGATAATTTACCTTTGTTTATTCTTACCCAAATTTTGTTTCTTAAGCCCAGAAAAATATTCAGTCTGACTCAGCCAGGACACCTGGGCTCACAAACAGATCCTCCTGAACGTAATCAAAATGATCATTTCCTCCTCTGGGCTAGACCAGCCCTGGCCGCCTGTCTGCGATCATGTCTCTCTGCCCGTCTCCTGGGCCGCTGCATTTTGTCCGTCCACACTCATTTCCAGGCAGTGCAAAGAGCACGGTGTTGCTTTCTTTTTTCTTTCCTTTTTATGCAGCTCAAATCCTCCCCGTCTCCAGGGGCAGCCATGACGGCTGTAAGTCAGATCGAGTTTGCAGTTCCCAGCAGCCTTCATCGCTGTTGTGCAAACACCGTCCTCCTAAAAACCTGTCTGAGGAGCAGCACTGCACACCCCTGCGTCCCCAGACCCCGCGAGGTCAGAGTTGAAAAGCTCACGTTCCTCCATGCGCATTCGTGTCGGGCAGCAGGGACGGGGCTAGTGAGGTCGCGAAAGGGCTCTTCTCTTCTGAAGTGTCCCCGCGTGCGGCTCCATGAACGGGGGGTTGTGGCCAAATAAAGGACATGAGTGGGTGCAGGAAGGGGGCGGTGGTAAGTGTTCCCAGGAGTGAAACATTCCAAGTGTGGATATGTGTGCCCGCTTACGACAGGGCCACTTCCTGTCCCAAATGGCCTCTGCGGACCCAGGCCGATGTCACGCGGGACGCGCCGTGGAGAAGCGCACAGCGTGCAGAGACATCTCAGAGGATGTCGTCGGGAGGACTGGGGGTGATGGGCAGGGACCACTCGATTTCCCCGTCCGGGGAGAGAAGCTGATGACAGCGAGATGTCGGCGTCGCAGCCCGAGGCTGTCGGCACGATGCAGTCGGCTCCTGATCCGGGAGGCAGGGCTTCCGCCGGGGGAGCGGGTGAGGGCCTCCTGCTCTGCCGTGGGTCGCGGGCACCGGGGGGACGAGAGGAAACTCACACACGCCCTCTCCTCCAGCTCCTCGGCAGCTTCTCTGCAGGACGCGGGGCCGGCTGGGGAATCACAGCGATGTCCGCGGCGCCTGCAGGGGTTTGGAGGAAAGTGTATTTAAAGGGTCTGTAACGCCCCCTTCCTAAGAACGGACACGGATGAAGTTTAAAAACTAAAAATCAGGAAGTGAAGGCCCACGTCTGTGCCCAGCTCTAAGGTGTAAGAACAGAATGTCCAGGTCACCATGGTGGCAGGTCTCCTCTAGCCTCGGGCACCGAAGTCCCCACCCTGTTTCCCAGACTGTCGACGGTCTCTCTCCCGATTCCTTGGTCTGCGCTCGACGCTGCTGCCCTCCCCGTGGGCACATCCGCAGCCTCCTTGGCTGAGTCCTGGGTTTTCTCCTCCGCTCTGTGGTGGGGGAAGTACGTTCGCGTCTACAGTGTCTCCTCGGCCGCGCTGTCTTCCCCGGACTGGCCCCAGTCCCTCCTGTGTCCTCACCCACCCGGGACCTCCCAGGGCCCGCGCCACGTGTCCCATGGCCTGTGGGGTATGGACACGGAGCAGAGCAGGCCGGTCACACGCCAAGTAAAACTGTGCTTCCTTCCGTTCCCAGCACCTCCCAGGCCCCCAGTTCCCACGAGTGCTCATCGTCACTGAAAACGTCCATGTGTTGTTGCAACGGCAGGAATTGCTTCACATTCCTTGAGAGAAAATCGGAAGTTACAACAGACGTACATGCACACCTTAACCCCGCAGCCCCTCCTTGGGCCCCGCCTTCCTGAGTCCTGTGCGTCTCTCTGCAAAGCGCACGTGTGAGGATGTTCACTGTCGTGCTGGGAACGTGGCCATCGCCTGGATGTCCATTAGGGGACAGTGATGACAGTGGACGGCAGCTGTTACGCAGATATTTGATGTGCGACGCGGCCCTTGTGTTATGAAGGCAGAAAGCCACGTGCAAATAATCAAACACTGTTTGATTATTATAGAGAAAAATGGAAATTTAAAAAACCCTGTATGTCGTCTACGTGTGCGCTTGGACGGACGGAGCCGAAGGATGCACAGCGCATGGTGAGGGTCGCATCCCCGGCTGCGGCTGCGGCCGTGGAGTACGTACATGTCTCTTTTCTAACACTGAAAACACATTTTAATTGTTCATCTTCCCAAGTTTCTTGCTCGTCCTTCAAACAAGAATCTTGCCATCATTTAGGCTCCGCCTCCTCCCTTCCTTCTTCTAAGCATTTGTTGCTGGTACGTTTCTGTCCTCGTCAGACCACAAGGTCATCGTCATCAAGGACCTCCTGATGACGTCGTGCCTACGTTCCTCCCTGGGAGAGAATTAACTTACAGTGAAGGCCTCACTGCTCCGTAGTTCTGTGTGTATCTGTGCTTTTACTTCCAATTCAGAGGGATGAGGATGCTTTTACCAAAACCCTCAAGTACACAGCGCCTTCCCCGACCCCGTTTGGGAAGAACATCCTGAAGTGGGAGTGGAGAGTGTCGCATCACGCGTTTTCCACCCCAGGCCCACATACTTGCGCTCCTTCAGACGTGTTTGCACTTCGCTCTGCAGCCCGCTTTCAGCGTCGCTTCCGGCTCTGCACAGCGGGCGGGTTACGGGATGAACGACCCCGCAGAGCCCGTGCGGATTTGCACGGAAAACATCAAATGGCAACACGCGTGTCAAACACAGAGGTGAGGAGTTTGGTCAGACATCGAGGTGTCTCGTGGTACCCGATGTTTCTCAGTATGAAACCACAACATTCAGGCAACTTAGGGGCGCCTGGGTGGCTCAGTTAGTTCGGCTCAGGTCGTGATCCCGGGGTCCTGGGATGGGGCCCCACATCGGGTTCCCTGTCCCGTGGGGAGCCTGCTTCTCCTCTCATTCTCCGTCTGCACTCGCTCTCTCTCTCTCTCAAATAAATAAATAAATAAGTAAAAAGCCGATTCTTGAGCCCTGATCTCTGTGCTGAAGAGTAGGAACAGAGTATCTTGCTGCACCCAAGGGAAACTTTCAGCACATCCATGACCTTTGTACACCCACATCCACACACACACACTCATGGCATTGACCTCGGCCTGAACCCCACCTGGCTGCATCATTATCTCACTGGCTCTGCTCCAGTGGCTTTCCAGGACTGATGGCTAACGTCTGAGTCGCCCAGGAGGGGAGTGGTGCAGGTTCAGTCCGACCGATGAGTGAGTGCCTCTGCCAACCTGTTCACCAGCCCTGCGTGCTCTGGTGCGGTCTGCATTCCACAGCCCTGAGCAGATCCTGATGCAAAGATCACCCGCACTTTGTGGCGTTGCGCAGCACACAGAGTGACCGGGCATGACGCCACTTTGATGCAAACAAACAAGAATGCGGGATCTCCGAGAGCAGATCGGGTTAGACCACCAGCATCCTATTTATATCCCCAACACTTTCCAAGCCAAGAGCTCAGCAGAAGGGCAGGTGTCTGTCACGAGGCTCCTTTGTTCCCGGAAGCTGCCGCAGATCACTGTTGCCGTTTCCCCTACAGGGGACGTGGCAACTCTGTGACTCGTCCACAAACGTGCTGCTCATAGGACACAGGATCTGCATCCATGGAAGGAGGTAAGCTCTGCCAATAGGGAGACCCAAGCAGCTCAAAATGATCGACATGAAACAAATCGTGGTTCCTAAAGAATGCCACGCTTTGGGGTGATACCTACCTAGAGTTCCCTGAATAGGGTCTGGGGTGAACATAGCCAGTAGATAGGCTCTCATGCAGGAGTTACGTTCCTTGAGCCCCGCTGTCTGTGTGTTCTGCATATGTTAAGGGTCGATATCGAGCTATTAGGGAGCTGTATTCCCCTCCCGCTCTGTTGGAAGCGAATTCTAACTCTGGTCCCCTCTCTCCAGACACTTGACTACTCTGACTGGAGTCAGCTCTGGAAAGATATTCTTACACATCTTGGCCCTAGATTGCTGCCTCTTTCTCTGCAACACCGTCTCCCCAAATAAATCGGAAACACTACCCCAAGCAGAAAAGTGTCCTCTGAATGAGTGTAACCACCTAACGTCAGAAGTTAGTGGGAGCTTTGCCCAGGGAGAGGAATTAGAAATCAGCCCATAAAAATGAATGAATCTGTTTCCATAGTGACAGGAATCTTTCGCTCCCTAGTTTTTATCTTGTGTTTCCCCACAGATCCCTTAGGCAGAATAACAATAAAGTCGAAGAAAACATTTTATTATCTTAATGGATTCTTAATTTAAAGCCAAAAGCCTTTAAATGATCTTCCCAAGGATACCATTGGCCATAACTTTCGGAACTGGGTTCCTGAACAGAGCTGCAGGAAGACTGTTAGCTCCCGGAACCTGGCCAAGTGGGGGAAGCGGTGTGGGGAAGACCTGGTGGGCTCCACATGCATTTTGTATGCAGCCTTCCTGATGGGTAACACACCTGTCGTGTTTAATATTTCATCGGGGAAGGAAGTGTGCATCTGTCTCTGTTCATCTACCGAGTGGAATTCTGCACCGAAGAAGCCTGCATGTGGTGAACACGACGGGTTTCCTCATTACGCCCCTAACTTGTATTCCGCAGCAACCCCGAGGAATCCGTCCTCCGGCACGGCCTGAGCGCCTGCTCTTTGCCCGCCAGCCGGCTCCGGGGTCTTTACCTTTGTCCCTGTGGCTGCGTCTGGGCCTGCCCCTGCCAGTCACACCGAGGAGGCCGAGGGAGCCCCGCTGCTGCTGGGAAAATACGGTGGCAGAGACAAAGGACCCAGCGGAGCAAATGCCTGGGCAGAGATGTCTGAGTTGCGGGTGAGGAGCGGGGGCCCCCCAGGAAGGCAGAACGAGGGAAATATCCTGATATAAACATGGCGAACTCATTATCTTTGCGGTCCGTGTGTGGAGTGATGAAACCACATGAGTGGAAATTATTTCGGCATCGTCGAAAAGCCAGATAAATGCCCTCGATTTTCTGAAGTCATCTCCATAGGAAAGAAGACTTGACTCCCTTCCTCGGTGACGGTGAACATATGTCCCAATTTTCTTGGACAATTTTGGTGTTCTGCCTGTTGTCCCGAGACAACTGTTAAGGCCACCTGTCTCCACTCTCAAGAACATCTCAACAGTGGGACCAATAAATGCTAAGGTCACCCTACTTTATAGTCAACAAATTAAAGTCCAGTCCTACACCACTGACGTCTCCTCTGTCTCTTCCCAGAACTATTACGTACTGTTTCTAGATAGATTTTTACGACTTTCCCGTAATGTAGCAGCTGCCAGGTGTAGACCCTTTCCAGATAAGCAGAGCCATGAAGACGTTTTCCTCAGGATGAAAACCGGAGGAGTTGCTTCTTTCTTATATTGTAATACTTAAATTGTATAATGATAACCAATTATTTAGTTTTCCACTCCAGATGCGAGTTTCTTGAACAAAGAGAAAATATTACTTACCCTTCTATTGCCATGGACAATTTGTAAGTATTGGTAGAAGCGTGTAGGTGCGATCAGTAAGGAAAGAACACAGCAAGAGTAAGGGGACAGTTTCTTTGGGCCTAATACCAAATAAACTTCGGAGGAGCGGGGTTGGGGCCTCATAGTGATAGTGGGTAGATAAGGCAGAAAAAGAAGGAATGTTGGAAACTACCATTTCTTTCTCCTCATTTGTTAACTTTTTCCTAATTACAAAATATTACATGTTCATGTTCACTTATGAAACTTAGAAAAATAAGCAGAAATAGAAAAAGAAAAGGAAAGGAAAAGAAAAAAAGGAAATCACGGTAACCCATGATGAACTTTGCGGGGTGTGGACGTCTCGTGTTTCCCACTTACATTCGCAGACCTGTAGATACCTGCCTGGGCGTCCCGCGGTTTTGTCGGACAGTCTCTGGTCAGGGTCCCTGCTCTTGTAGGGGCTGCACTGGTGCCGTCAGCAAGGTTTCTCCTGAGGTAGTCGGCGCGGCTTCTCCAGCTGGCACGGGGGGCTCGCAGCCATGGGGGTACTGAGGGACTGAGTGCTCCAAGCAGCGGAGGGGAAATGTGAAAAAATAGTGGGGGTGCTTTTATTATTTTATCTGGACGTGAGTCTTCCATCCTTTCCAAGGACATTCTGCCTCTTCTCAGCGGCATGTAAGGTTCCAGGGAGTAAGGTTCCAGGGAAGAGGGGTCTTGGGAACAGAGTGGTACGTCGTTGACCACACACTAGGAGTCCGCGTCAGGGTCTCCTTTAACCACCCCGAGTCTCCGTTCATCGCCGTGGAGGCATCGTTCCCACCGCGTAACTCCGCTGTGCAGATCAAGTGAGGCCCGAAGCACCCTTGACGTCGCGGCGGTGATCACGAGGTCGCTGACACCGGGAGTGGCAGGACACACTTCCTCGGTGCCTGTGGGGCGGTGTTGGTGTGGGCCACACAGCTTTTGGGACCGGAGATGGGTTTGCGATTGTGCTTGGCCCACAATAACTTTGTGATGTTAAGGCGATTTGTTTAATTCTTTGGAATCTGTTTCCTCATCAACTACCCGAAATCATTTATATAATAAAGCGTCAGTTTAACAAATAAGACTTTACATTATGGTCAGGCTAATCACAATGAGGAGAGGACGATGGTTTTTGCTGGTGGAGTTGGAAAGGGCAGAAGAGGAGGAGGGAGAAGGCCCCGTGGTGTTGCTCTAACAACACATGACGCGTGGCATTTTGCGGCTGTGTCGTAGCCCTGCACCTTCGAACTGAGTCACACTTTATTTTAGCTGTTCTCCACCTGGGCTGTGCATTAATGCCGGGAAGGTGAGAAGACAAGGAAAAGCAGTACCCGCGGCTGGTAAAGTGGGAACCCGAGAGGGGCCGCGTCAGATATCGCATTTCACAAAGCTCCTTGGGTCATTTTCATAGACCGCCCGGGTTGATGACGCCGCTGTAGGTCGTGGCCTCCGGAAAGAAGCTGCCGGGGAAAAAGCAGTACTCATTTTCAGAATTCAGCGGATGTGAGCAAGTAACTTGCTGGGACCCAATGCCCCACTTGGCAGGAAGATGAGGAAGTGGGACTGGACCCACCGGAGCGGGACAGCCAGCGCATCCAGGGGAAGGAGCCCCCACCAGCTGCTGGGGGCTCTGGAGCGGAGTTCGAAGGCCGCGGTGAGCTCAGCTCAGCCGGGAGGAGCTCATTGCGTATCCAGGCGTTCATCCTTCATGTGGAAGGCGGTGTCGACCCCTCCCTGCCTCCCTGTCTCTAGTCTTAACCCTCCGCAAGCTGTTTTCCGCACGGTCCCGCTGACACCTGTACTCACTTCCCCTTGCCGCAGAGCAAAGCACCGTGAACACGGAAGCTCACCCCCCTCTCCTCAGCTCACATTTCTGGAGGAGCTGGACTCCCGGCTCAGGACCTTGGCAGGTCCAAGTCCAGGCATGGGTTTGACGGTGCGTCTCATCGGGAGCTCAGAACTGTCTTTCAGGCACATTCCGGTCACAGACGGAGTCGGTTCCTTTCTGAGGATGATTCCTGTCCCCTGCTGGCTCTCAGCCAGGGTCTCTGCTCCACAACTTCCCTTCCCATTGCTGGTCCCGTGGCCCCTCTAGCAACGGAGAATCTCCCTCGTACTGTATTGATCTCACACTTTCAATCTCTTTGGCCAGGAGGGAGTCAGTTCGGTTTAAGGGCCCACCTGATTAGGTCAGGCTCACCTAGGATAATCTCCCTGTCTTAAAATCAACTGACTTGGAACCTTCATCACGTCTGCTAAAACCCCTTCCCAGTGGCACCTAAATCAGTGTTGAATTCAGTAACTGAGAGAAGTTTTGGGTACACAATGGACTAGAAATTTGAGGGGCTGCCTTAGAATTCTGCCTATCATAGAGTCCAAATATATGGGCTGCAATGGGCACTTATTATACCTACTGAGTGAAGCCCCTGTTCTTAGTCTGACATGTAGGGCTCTGCGTAATCTGGTCTATCCAGACTCGCCTCTGGTGACTCTGCCCTGCACCTTACTCCAGTTATGTTATACATATCTGCCCCGATTTGTTCAGACTCTTGTGACTTCGTATACCATTTTGTTTCTCACTTTTGATCTTTAGCTAATGCTGTTCCCAGAGCTTGGAATGCCTTTCCATCTGCATTTACATGAAAGCGCTACATCACTGGCTTTATCTGGTAGAAGACACCCTAGATCCATTCATTTGCTTAACGAGTATTTGTTGAGCACCTATTATGTGCTGATCATGTCTCAGATCCTGGAAATATACTAACTTTGGATCTGGCAATGTCTCTCTCTCACAGAGCTTACCTACCAGTGTGGGAAACAGGAGAAACACAAAAATAATTATAAAATCTACCAAACGGTGCTATGACAAAGCATAAAGCAAAAACAGAGCATGATGGGCAAGTTGTCATTTTGCTGTGAACTGTGATGCTTCTGTCACAGGTGACACTGGAGCAAAGACCTGGAGGAAGTGAGGGAACGAGCAATGGTGAAGTGTGAGAAGAGCCCCAGGGTCTTCCTTCTGTTCCTCTGACTCCATGAGTTGCCGAATGGATGCACGAAATGGTCTTCTCTGGCATGACTGTTGGTTTGTGACTTTGGGAGCTCCCTTGGGGACACTGGAAACTGGCACCATACATGGAGGGTGGGGAGATGCCACAGAAAGAAGCCGGCCACTCCCGACGGGTGGGTGGTGGGTTTCAGAAACAAAGGAGTTTACATGTGAGCTTCGTCTCAGGCAACTGCAAAATGAACAGATCTCTGCCCCTGCCTGTCAGAGTCCTCAAGGTTTGTATAGAGACCTTGATCAGGCTCAGTCACAGTCCACAGTCCACGTTCACATGGTCTCAGCAACAGCCTCAAGGTTGGTCTCTCAAGGCTGAGCCTTGAAATCTCTCCAGCTGTGGGAACAGTGGGCAGGACAGTCGGAGGACAAGGGGGAGGTGGGGGAGCCTCCCACTTGTCCAGGTCCAGCGTGTTGGTCAACCATTGGTCTCATCCTCTTGATGACCTCCTCAACAAAGGTCAAGCTGCCAAATGTGGTGGGATGAAGCATGAACGCTAACACAGCCTCTGGGGTTTGGTTCATTGACTCGGCCTTTCTGAGTGACATTTTTAAGGTGGCTTGGATACCATGGTGTTCCTTGCGAGGATACATATTGATTTAGCACTCTAGTTAGAACTAAACCGGGAAGCTTCGTGATACAACTCTAGCGGATGATAAAACACACTCACTCACCTTCTTTCTCTTTCTCCTTCTCTTCCTGGGCCCTTCTCCAAGTGGTTTTGTTTTGTTTTGTTTTCTTTGTTGTGAGGATTTTTCTGCTTAATTTTAGTTTCTACTGCCTCATAATTTTGGACTACACGTGCTTTTGGCTTGCCGTGAACCCAACTCTGCTAATGGCATTTTTTCAGCTTCAATTCATAGCACCAACTGGTACACTCTGATTGCACGAGGTCATTCAAATTTAGGAGACAGAGAGCGTCGTCGTCCCGGCTCATCTGTTTTTATACAGCAAGCCAAGGGCTAGCTTAGCTCAGGTGCTCACTATTAGCTTTGTTGTCTGGAGCAGGAGGAAGGAACTAAAGAAAAGGGCTTGGGCTGTATGAGCTGTATCTGCTTAGATACTGGGGCGGAAGGGGGTGTTTATCCGTCCTCTGAAAGACAGTGTGGGTGAGCAGACATTAGTTGACATCTCTAATTCAGGGACTGAGATGAGCTCTTGTGCAGGAATTGAGAATTAACTGGAGAGTTTAAATATCGCCACTAAGAACTGAGAATCAAGGGTAGATTTGTGAGGGAAAAAAGAAACCGATACTCAGTAAATCCAGAAAAACCCAGCTGGGAACAGAAGGCAGTGAGCAGTCGGAGGAGGAGTTAAGGAGCCTCTGCTGAAGGCTGAGCTGTTTCCCTTCAGTGCTGGCATCTGCCACTCGTACGTTATTAGGCCATGGAGGGATGTGGCAAGTCCTCAAGGCCATCCACACAGAGTGGGGCTAAACGACTCGCAGACAAGGACTGAGGGTTCATATACCTGTAGTTGGTCTGTGCCAATGCTCTGGCCCTCGTTCACTGAACACTTACTTGGCGTCATAAATCCTGGGAATACAGCAACCCTTCCCCACCCTGATGCTCCCTATCCCCCCTTGCCTGTTTGATTTTTGTTCATAACACTTTTTAAAAAAGAAATACATTTTTCATTATGTAATATTGTCAAATATATCCATAATTCTTTTATTTATTTTTTAAAAAATTTTTACATATAGCTATCCAGTTTTCCCAGCACCATTTATTGAAGAGACTGTCTTTTTTCCACTGTATATTTTTTCCTGTTTTGTCAAAGATTATTTGACCATAGAGTTGAGGGTCCATATCTGGGCTCTCTAGTCTGTTCCACTGGTCTATGTGTCTGTTTTTATGCCAGTACCATGCTGTCTTGGTGATCAGAGCTTTGTAGTAAAACTTGAAATCAGGTAATGTGATGCCCCCAGTTTTGTTTTTGTTTTTCAAAACTTCTTTAGTGATTCGGGGTCTCTTCTGATTCTATACAAATTTTTGGATTATTTGCTCCAGCTTTTTGAAAAATACTGGTAGAATTTTGATCAGAATGGCATTAAAAGTATAGATTGCTCTAGGCAGTATAGACATTTTAATAATGTTAATTCTTCTGATCCAAGAGCATGGAATGGTCTTCCATCTTTTTGTGTCTTCTTCAATTTCTTTCATGAGTTTTCTGTAACTCCTCAAAAACAGATCCTTTACCTCATTGGTTAGGTTTATTCCCAGTTATCTTATGGTTCTTGGTGCTATAGTAAATGGAATCGATTCTCTAATTTCCCTTTCTGTATTTTCATTGTTAGTGTATAAGAAAGCCACTGATTTCTGTACATTGACTTTGTATACTGCCACATTACTTAATTGCTCTATGAGTTCCAGTAGTTTGGGGGTGGAGTCTTTTGGGTTTTCCATATAAAGAATCATGTCATCTGCAAAGAGAGAGAGTTTGACTTCTTCATTGCCAATTTGGATACCTTTTATATCTCTGGTCTGATTGCTGTTGCTAGGACTCCTAATACCATGTTGAACAAGAGTGGTGAGAGTGGGCATCCTTGTCGTGTTCCTGATCTCAACGGGAAGGCTGCAAGCTTTTTCCCATTGAGGATGATATTTGCTGGGGGTCTTTCATAGATAGATTTTATGAAGTTCAGGAATGTTCCCTCTATCCCTATACTTTGAAGCGTTTTAATCAGGAACGGATGCTGGATTTTGTCAAATGCTTTTTCTTCATCAATTGAGAGGACCATGTGGTTCTTCTCTCTTCTCTTAATGATTTGTTCTATCACATTGATTGATTTGCGAATGTTGAACCATCCTTGTAACCCAGGGATGAATCCCACCTGGTCATGGTGGATAATCTTTTTAAGGTGCTGGGAAAACTGGACAGCTATATGTAGAAGAATGAAACTCGACCATTCTCTTACACCATACACAAAGATAAACTCAAAATGGATAAAAGACCTCAACATGAGACAGGAATCCATCAGAATCCTAGAGGAGTACATAGGCAGCAATCTCTTCGATATCAGCCACAGCAACTTCTTTCAAGATATGTCTCCAAAGGCAAAGGAAACAAAAGCAAAGATGAACTTTTGGGACTTCATCAAGATCAAAAGCTTCTGCACAGCAAAGGAAACAGTCAACAAAACAAAGAGGCAACCCACGGAATGGGAGAAGATATTTGCAAATGACAGTACAGACAAAAGGTTGATATCCAGGATCTATAATGAACTCCTCAAACTCAACACACACAAAACAGACAATCATATCAAAAAATGGGCAGAAGATATGAACAGACACTTCTCCAATGAAGACATACAAATGGCTATCAGACACATGAAAAAATGTTCATCATCACTGGCCATCAGGGAGATTCAAATTAAAACCACATTGAGATACCACCTTACACCAGTTAGAATGGCCAAAATTAGCAAGACAGGAAACAACATGTGTTGGAGAGGATGTGGAGAAAGGGGAACCCTCTTACATTGTTGGTGGGAATGCAAGTTGGTGCAGCCACTTTGGAGAACAGTGTGGAGATTCCTCAAGAAATTAAAAATAGAGCTTCCCTATGACCCTGTCATTGCACTCCTGGGTATTTACCCCAAAGATACAGATGTAGTGAAAAGAAGGGCCATCTGTACCCCAATGTTTATAGCAGCAATGGCCACGGTCGCCAAACTGTGGAAAGAACCAAGATGCCCTTCAACGGACGAATGGATAAGGAAGATGTGGTCCATATACACTATGGAGTATGATGCCTCCATCAGAAAGGACGAATACCCAACTTTTGTAGCAACATGGATGGGACTGGAAGAGATTATGCTGAGTGAAATAAGTCAAGCAGAGAGAGTCAATTATCATATGGTTTCACTTATTTGTGGAGCATAACAAATAACATGGAGGACATGGGGAGTTGGAGAGGAGAAGGGAGTTGGGGGAAATTGGAAGGGGATGTGAACCATGAGAGACTATGGACTCTGAAAAACAATCTGAGCGTTTTGAAGGGGCTAGGGGTGGGAGGTTGGGGGTACCAGGTGGTGGGTATTAGGGAGGGCACGGATTGTATGGAACACTTGGTATGGTGCAAAAACAATAAATACTGTTACACTGAAAAGAAATAAAAAATTTTAAAAAAATTTTATTATGTTCAGTTAGCCAGCATATAGTACATCATAAGTTTTTTTTATAGTATTCATTGATTCATTAGTTGCATAGGACACCCAGTGCTCATCCCAACACGTGTCCTCCTCCGTACCCATCACCCAGTTACCCCATCCCTCCCCCCTCCCCTCTGAAACCCTCAGTTTGTTTCCCAGAGTCCAGAGTCCTGTCTCCCTCTCTGATTTCTCCCCCTTCAGATTTCCTTCCCTTCCCCTGGGGTCCTCTGTGCTGTTGCTTGTGCCCCATATGAGTGATGCCAGATGATGATTGTCTTTCTCTGCTTGACTTACTTCACTCAGCATAATCCCCTCCAGCTCCATCCATGTCGATGCCAATGGTGGGTATTCATCCTTTCTGATGGCTGCGTAATATTTCGTTGTATATATGGATCAGATCTTTATCCATTCATCTGTTGAAGGGCATCTTGTTTCCTTCCACAGTTGGTGAACGTGGCCATTGCTGCTATGAACTTTGGGGTACAGATGGCCCTTCTTTTCACTACATCTGTATCTTTGGAGTAAATGCCTAGTAGTGCAATTGCTGGGCTATAAGATATCTCTGTTTTTAAGGCCTTGAGGAACCTCCACACTGTTCTCCAGAGTGGCTGCACCAGCTTGCATTCCCACCAACGGTGTAAGATTGTTCCCTTTTCTCCACAACCTTGCCAACACCTGTTGTTTCCTGTCTTGTTAATTTTGGCATTTTTAACTTTCTGAAATACTACCTATTTCACCCCTTTACTTTTTATTTCATTGCTGGAATCTAAGATCCATAGAATCTAAACTCTGTGAGAGCAGAGACGTTCTGTGTTTTGTTCAATGTTCTATTTGCAGCATCTAGAAAGTGTCTTGCTCAAAAATAAATTATTGACTAGATTAATGGATTTCATCATTGATCTAGGTTACTTGCACAGGAAAAAAGTAAAATCATATTTGTAAGTCAGAAACTATCTGGGTTTTCCCTGGAACCACTGATGAGGCATATATACATTTCTACATTTGAGTATTTTCCTCTCTTATTTGGCATAAATACATCCTCAACATGTTAATCAATGCAGTAGTCAGTATCAGCTACATTATAGTGTGGTAACAAATGGACCTCTACATTTCAGTGGTTTAGCCCCACACGACATGTGCGGTGCTGGGTAGTAGGAGATTCCACTCCACACGGTCACTCAGAAATCCACAGTGATAAAATCTCTGTCGTCTTCTGATGCTGTTGCGTCAACATGGTATGTAGAGCTTGCTGCTGTGAGAGAACAAGGATAATGTACAACTCTCCCATGTGTGCTTAGAGCTTGCTCCTTCCTCCACTAAGACCAGCTCTTGTTCCAACATGACCTCATGGATGCTGGGAAGGCTTCCCATGTATCCAGGAAGGAAAGGAGAACTAGGTGTACTGAGCACACTCAACACCGCCATATCCAGTGACCAATGATGTGGAAATATCACTACCATTTAGCATGAAAAGCTCCTGGAAAACACAGAATTGCCTTTTGGGGTTAAGTTGTTTAGTTTAACAAGATTTGGAATACAGGGCTAGAAGTGAATAATGATAATTATATGAGTGTTATTCCATATGTATGAGCAACACTTGCAGCAAAATTTTTTTTTTCTCAGTAAATTAAAGGGGAAAAAATCCCACAAGGATGTCAGGAAATGGTCACTGACCCATTCAGGTGATTCCATCAAGACTCCAACCTGTCTTGAAAAGCTGTGTCTGAACCACCACTCTCCCTGCTCATCTCCTTCCCCCCAGAGAGGGAAGTTGTTTTTACCTCCTATTAGTGTGAAGTTGCCACGGCAGAATCCGTCCTTCTGAATAGAGATGTCTATTTGCACCTGACCTCCGAGGCCCCGTTAAACAGGAAAAGCAAGTGCTTACTATCTTCTAAAGACAACACACTCTGGTTTTTTATCTTATTATGAAGGAAATTCCATCACTCCAGCTCAGTCACTGACCTTAAACACTCAGGGTTGGCAGGAAGCGTTGTGCGTAGTCTCAACAAGCCCAGTTTTCATGAATTCACTCTGCTCCCAGTGGGAGATGTTTGCAGAAAGCAGTTGTAGGACCAGGCAACGAGCAATGTCCTCCTCCTCTTACATTCTTTTCATTTTAATTTCTGGATCGACTTGTTGCATAAGTGGCTCATGTAAGTAAAAGAAGTAGTCCACGGGGCGCCTGGGTGGCTCAGTCATTAAGCCTCTGCCTTCGGCTCAGGTCAAGATCTCAGAGTCCTGGGATGGAGCCCAGCATCGGTCTCCCTACTCAGTGGGGAGCCTGCTTTTCCCTCTCCCACTCCTCTGCCTGTGCTCCCTCTTTCGCTGTGTCTCTCTCTGTCAAATGAATAAAATCTTTTGTTAAAAAGGAAGTAGAATATTAAGCAATATAAAAATAACATTCTCATTCATTATTATCAAGGTATTTTCATTGAAAAAAAAATGAGAACATACAGAAATGCTCACAGAATGCAACTTAACAATATGGGCTCAAAACTATATTCATTGTCACCTATTTTGCGAAGGTGGAATGGGCGGTGCTAGGAATACACCAGTGAAGAGAACAGAGAGAACCCTGCCCCACGGGGTGCTGTTCAGAGCATCCCGTTACCTATTTTGGTGTACCTGGGTGGCTCAGTGGATGAAGCCTCTGCCGTCGGCTCAGGTCATGATCCCGGGGTCCTGGGATGGAGCCCCGCATCAGGCTCTCTACTCAGCGGGGAACCTGCTTCCTCCTCTCTCTCTGCCTGCCTCTCTGCCTACTTGTGATCTTTGTCAAATAAATAAATAAAATCTTAAAAAAAAAGACTTTATTTTTTCTAGAGCAATTTTAGGTTCACAGCAAAATTTAGAGTAAGTTGCGGAGATTTCCCATAAATGCTTCCCATAAAAGTAAGTTGTGGGATTTCCCATGTCCTCACATGGGCACAGCCTCCCTGGTTATTCACATCCACCACCAGAATGGTACATTTGGTAGCACCGATGAACCCAGACTGACACGTGATAATCACCCAAAGTCCACGGTTACCTTAAGGTTCACCATTGGTGCTGATCCTTCCGTGGGTTTGGATGAGTACAGAAGAACGTGATAATATGCATCCATCATCACAGAGTAGTTCCACTGCCCTAAAAATTTTCTGTGCCGTGTCTCCTCATCCTCATCCCCCAACACCTGGCAACCACTGATCTTCCCACAATCTCCATATTTTGCCTTTTCCAGAATGTCATCATACAGTGGGGATCATACAGTATATGGTCTTTTCCGATCAGCGTCTTTCACTTAGTAATATGCATTTAAGTTTCATCAGTGTCTTTTCATGAGCTTAGAGTTTAATTATTTTTAGCACTGAATGATATTCCAGTGTCCAGATGTACGAGTTTATCTATCTGTTCGCCTACAGAAGGGTATCTTGGTACTTCAGATCATGGCAATTTTGAATAAAGTTGCTATAAACATCTGCGTGTGGGATTTTTCTGTGGACGTAAGTTTTCAGATTCTTTGGATAAATACCAAAGAGTGGATTGCTGTATTGTATGGTAAGAGTATGTTTTGTAAGAAGTTGCCAAACTATATTCCAAAAGAGATGTACTACTTTCCATCCCCACAAGCAATGAATGGAAGTTCCCGTTGCTTCACATCTGTGCCAGCATTCGGTTCATCAGGTTGTGGATCCGGGGCATTCTGATATGTGTGTGGTGGTATCTCGGTGTTTCAGTCACATTTCCCTGATGACATGTAATGTGGAACATACTTTCATACGCTCGCCTGCTGTCTGTGTATTCTCTTTTGTGAGCTGTCTGTTGAGGTGTTTGGCCCTTTTTTTTTTTTTTTTTAACTGGTCATTTGTTTTCTTATTGTTGAGTTTTAAGATTTCTTTATATATTTTAGAAAACAATCCTGTATCAGATGTTTTTTGTAAATATATTCTGCCAGTCTGTGGCTTGTCTTCTCATTCTCTTGACATTGTCTTCCACAGAACAGAACTTTTAACTGTAATGAAGTCCAGCTTATCAATTATTTCCTTCATGGATGGTGCCTTCAGCGTCGTATCTAGAAAGTCATCACACCAAAGATCATGCAGGTTTCCTCGTATGTTATCTTCTAGGAAATTTAGTGTTTTGCATTCTTACATTTAGGTCCATGATCCATCCTGAGTTAGTTTTGTGAAGGGTGTGAGGTCTGGCTAGATTCATGTTTCTGTATAGGGAAGTCCACTGGTTGCAGTACAATTTGTTGAAAAGACTGTCTTTGCTCCACTGGGTAACCTTTGCTCTTTTGTCAAAAATTAGTTGACTATGTTTATGGGTCTATTTCTGGCTCTCTGTACTGTTCCATCGACTCATTTCTTCCTATTCTTTTGCCAATACCACACTGTCTGGATTACTAGTGTTTACATCTAATCATTTTCATTTTTACTTGTACACACACATTTCAGGAGACGGAAGCAAGTGGGCATGGCTGTAGTTTACAGATGCTTTGAGTATAGCCTATTTTCAACAAAGTCATTCTCCGAGTGTATGAGATTCCCAGACCCTCCGAGTCAGGACGCATGCATCAGACTTACATTAAAAATTACAGAAAGGAACAAACCATAAGAGACTCTTAATCTCAGGAAACAAACTGGGGGGGGTGGGGAAGGGAGAGGGTGGCTGGGTGATGGACACTGGGGAGGGCCTGTGCTGCGGTGAGTGCTGTGAATTGTGTAAGACTGATGATTCACAGACCCGTACCCCTGAAAAAATAACACATTGTGTGTTAATTTAAAAAATAAAATAAAATAAAAAATAAAAGTTACGTAAAGAAAGCAAACATCTGCATCTGTCACATAATTTTCATAAATACAACAGTTGAGAACTATATTTCCAACATACGGATGGCCCCCTTAAAAAGTAATCAAACAAGTGAATCCTCTCAAGCTATTACAAGTTTAATATTAAGCCCCATTCTTAAAGTTAAGATTAATACTGACCTCAGCTAGATTCCAAATTTCAGTCAAAACAAATAGATTTCATAGAGACCAGAGTTTCAGTTGAGGGGGGGCCTCCTGGCTAAAGATTGATGAAACAACTCTTCCTTACTCTGAATTCTGTTGTGTTTTCTGTTACTCTGTCATTTATTTGGTCGTCAGTTACTGAAAGTTCTTAACCCTTACTACGCCATCTCAGGTTGAGTCCAGATGTACATGAGACGTCATGATGAATTAAGGTGCATCAAATTTTTGTTGTTGTTGCTGTTATTTTGTTTGTTTGTTTCTCTTACTGTTTGTTTACATACATTAATATTAGAGGGTAAATCCTGAAGTTAGAATGCTAGGAAGAATATGGGGGTTGTGTTGCTATGTTTGTCAGTATTTTTAACTTTCTGTAAGACTTTAAGTAATGAAAATCCTTTAAAATAAGGGGAGTAAGGAACTAGAGGGAGGGTGAGTCAGAGAAACTAACACCACCTTGTCACGGGATGCACCTAAATGCCAGGTTCCGAACAAGCAGTGGCGGTTCTTGCTGTCTGAGTTCTTAGATGGATTTTTTTTTTTTTAAATTCTGAGCCCAAGTGGATTGCTCTCCACCAAGAGCTTACGTCGGTCCCAATCTGTCTTTAACTCTCAAGTATATTTTCACGTTCAGAATCATCTCTTTTTTTATGATTATTAAGTTAAATGGTGGAGACACTCAGAAAGATGCCCTTCAACGGACGAATGGATAAGGAAGCTGTGGTCCATATACACTATGGAGTATTATGCCTCCATTAGAAAGGACGAATACCCAACTTTTGTAGCAACATGGACGGGACTGGAAGAGATGATGCTGAGTGAAATAAGTCAAGCAGAGAGAGTCAATGATCATATGGTTTCACTTATTTGTGGAGCATAACAAATAGCATGGAGCACATGGGGAGATGGAGAGGAGAAGGGAGTTGGGGGAAATTGGAAGGGGAGGTGAACCATGAGAGACTATGGACTCTGAAAAACAATCTGAGGGTTGTTTTGGAGGGGAGGAGAGGAGGGGGTTAGGTGAGCCTGGTGGTGGATATTAAGGAGGGCACGTATTGCATGGAGCACTGGGTGTGGTGCATAAACAGTGAATCTTGAAACACTGAAAAAATAAAAGTAAAATTTAAAAAATGGTGGAGACACTCAGAACAAATACACTGCCTGTTCAAAGGGCTGAGGATTGGAAAGAGATCGTTCCTTGCACACTGTCACTGGGGTTTACGTGTCCTGTACGGTTGGGCTTAGCATCTGCTGCGTCTGCTCGTCCCTGGAAGAGGCTGCCTTTCCCTGACCATGGGAAGGCATCTCCCTGCCCTTCAACGTGCCAGAAGATGAAGTACACGAAGATGTTCAGGCCCACCTGGTGGAACGAAACGTGCGGCGGAGTCAGCTGTCGGCGTCCTGAAAGCTGACGCGGCCCCCGTGGGAGCAGCAGCTGGCACGCTGGTGCTCACATCGCCCATGCTGCAAAAATAGACCAGACGAACACCAGAATCCAGCTTTGCATTTGGATGGAGGACACAGTTTTCACTTTTCTTCAAGGCTGATTAATTACACAATTTGCATCTAGCAATCACTTGTCATTTATAAGCAGCAGATGATACTGTAACTGCTCAATAGTAATTTTTAGAGAGAAGTATTCAAAAGAGAATTGGTTCCGGAAACAATGTAATTAAATAAGCAGCCAAGAGAAAATATTTCACCTCTTCTTATTGCCTGACTCTACCCTGTTGGGCTAATGGAAGCATTTTCTTGGGTTTGATGGTTACTATAGATTTCTAAGTGGATTCCAATGTTGCCTTTTTGATGTGACTTGACTTTAAAACTGCCGCTGTATGAAATGAAGAAATGCCCCTAGTATGTGCCAAATCTATTCAATCTAAAATTTTTCTGTTAATGTTAATGTTCTGTTACTGTTTTAGAATAATCGAAATTTAAAAGTAGAATCGAGGGAAATTCCACCGAGAGAAGGACTACTCTTTAATCTGACAAAATGTCCTTGGAGGCTTTGTCAGGCCACGCATCAGTAATGCTTCAGGCCAATCCAACATCAACATAACGGCAGCAGGAAGGCCAACGAACCAACCAAAACATATCAGTCTTATAAGCTCTACAATCCTTACAGGTTAAATCAGTTCATATTTTGATAAGTTTATTGTCAAAATACAATGAAATGAAATGTAACAGGAAACAGAAGTATATTCCTTTTCTACTCTGTACTCACCCTGAAAAACTGGCCAATTTTAGAGAAAGACTTGAATCTAGAAGGTAAAGAAACATATAACTCCTTGTGCCCCAGCAGTGTTCTGACCTGTAAAGTTTTAGGGTGCAAAAAAATGTGTGAAATCAGTTATTTTTATAACCGAAGACTCTCTGTTTGTCAGAGTTGGAATGCAGCATCAGTAGCTGCTAGTAACTGGGAAATACTGGAGGCACTTTGTCGTGCCCTGAGTCCGTGGAGGGCTCCATCCTTTCCATGGCACAGTGACCGTCTTGCCTAGGCTGCTCTACACAGCTACTGGGGAAATAGAAAACCCTGGGAGGGGCGCCTGGGTGGCTCAGGGGGTTAAAGACTCTGCCTTCGGCTCAGGTCATGGTCCCAGGGTCCTGAGATCGAGTCCCGCATCGGGCTCTCTGCTCAGCGGGGAGCCTGCTTCCCCCTCTCTCTCTGCCTGCCTCTCTGCCTACTTGTGATCTCTGTCTGTCAATAAATACATAAAATCTTAAAAACAGCAACAACAACAAAAACCCCTGGAGGTGGTTGGTGCTGTTTCTTGTTATTTAGAGTTAACAGAGTCTGTTCTAAATACTCTTTATAAACTAATCAACTCTTTTCTTAGACTTTTTCACGGGGCATAATGGTGAACAGCGTAGCTTTTGGAGCCAGACAACCTTGTGTTCAAATCCTGCTTTGTCATTATAGAGAGATTATCTTAGCTGACTTCTCTCAATGTAGTAAATGTTGGTTTCTTGATCTGAATAAATATTAATATGTACTTCATAGGGTTTTAATTAACATAGTTCCTAGCATATGGATTCCAGTAAGAAAAATTAAGGGAGATTATTTCTGTCTGTCTGTCTGTCTAGATGTGTGTGTGTGTATGTGAATGCTTAGGAACAATATTGACTTAGTAATTAGTCAATATAAGGTGTTATATGATGGCCTCAGGGCCTTTCTCCTTGCTGTTCTAAACCCTGATATTCCTCTCCATGTGTGTGCTGAAGCTCTTAGTCGCAAGCACTAGAAACCAGCTCTGGCTAATACAAGCAGAAAAACAAATGTTTTAACAAACTGCTGGAGCAAACATAAATTGGTGGACTGCCTGTTGGTACAACCACTCTGGGAAACTTCAGTATACTCTACTAAATTGGAGTATATGCCGACCTCATGATCTAGTCATTCTACTGCCAGCTAAATACCACATAGAAAATATATGTATAAATGCACCAGAGGGCATAAAGTGAGGATGCTCGTAGCATCTTTATGGATCATAGCCCCAAACTGGAAACAGCACAATACCCACCAGCAGTGAGATGGACAAATTGTTAAATATTCATAGGTTGGAGTGCGACACAGCAGTGAAAGTAGATCCGTTATAAGTGTCTACAATGGCATGATGAATCTCAAAAACGTAATGTTAAAGAAAAGAAAGCAGATCCAAAGGAATACATTTTCCATAATTTTATTTGTATAAAGTCCAAAAGCAGAGGAGAAGGAGGGAACCTATACTGTTGTCAGAAATCAGGGTAGTGGCTTCCTTCACCACAGCGACAGGGAGGAGTTTCCACCTGGGTGGAGCCTTAACCGGCCTCCAGGTCGCTGAGCAGGAGACGTTTGTCCCAAAGGAAGGAGAGAAAAGTATCCTCCTTGACCTGAGAGGAGAGTCAGACCCACTAAGAAACAAGGGGACAGAGGTGACTCCATGTCCTTAAACATAATTACTTTTTTTTAATTTCACCTTTCATAATCAAATTTCAGATAAAAATGTCATTGGCATGCGTCCTCTCTACCAATCTACTAACGAACACTGTAAATTCTATTTTTTTTTGGTTTTTCTTTTGAGAGAAACAAACATTAGTGTGGTATTAAACCTTCTAGTTTGTAAGTCATGCTCATGCATTTTCTCTCTTGAGAAATAAAGACAATGTCTATATGCCACTATCATTGTGTCTGACCAGAGTGACCATTCATTACAAAATTATAAAGTGGTTAGGGCAGGTAGAAAGTGTCTTTACTTTCTTTTTGAGGAATCAAGAAGAAAAAAAAGTCTCAAACTCGGGTCCTCTTTTTTAAATTTTTTAAATTTTTTAAATTGGTTTCATGTGTCTGTTGGCGTATTATTAGTTTCAGAGGTCGAGTTCAGTGCTGTGTCAGTCTTGTATGATACCCAGCGCTCATTTCATCACCTGCTCTCCTTAGTGTCCGTCGTGCAGTCACCCCCCCACCTCACCTGCAGCAACCCTGTTTGTTTCCCATGATTAAGAGTCTCTTGTGTTTTGTGTCTCTCTCTTATTTTGACTTGTTTTATTTTTCCTTCTCTTCCCCATGATCCTCTGTTTGGTTTCTTAAATTCTGCATATGAGTGAGATCATATGATAATTATCTTTCTCTGATTTATTTAGCATAAAACCCTCTACTTCCATCCATGTCATTGCAAATGGCAAGATTTCGTTTTTTTGATGGCTGCATAGTATTCCATTGTGTATATACCCCACATCTTCTTTATCCGTTCATCTATCAAGGGACATTTAGGTTCTTTCCATAGTTTGGCTGTTGTGGACATTGCTGCTATAAACATTCGGATGCACGTGCCCCTTCAGATCACTACATTTGTATCTTTGGGGTAAATATCCAGTAGTGTGTTTGCTGGATCGTAGGGTAGTTCTATTTTCAACTTTCTGAGGAACCTCCATGCTGTTTTCCAGAGTGGTTGCACCAGCTTGCATTCCCACCAACAGTGTAGGAGGGTTCCCCTTTCTCCGCATCCTCGCCAGCATCTGTCATTTCCTGACTTGTTGATTTTAGCCATTCTGACTGGTGTGAGGTGATATCTCATTGTGGTTTTGATTTGTGTTTCCCTGATGCCGAGTGATGTGAAGCACTTTTTCATGTGTCTGTTGGCCATCTGGATGTCTTCTTTGCAGAAATGTCTGTTCATGTTTTCTGCCCATTTCTTGACTGGTTTATTTGTTCTTTGGGTGTTGAGTTTGATAAGTTCTTTATAGATTTTTGGATACTAGCCCTTCATCTGATAAGACATTTGTTTTTCTGAATATCTGTGAACTCAAATGGTCTCAAACTCAGCTCTTCTGACATTAAATCCTGTGTTCTAAAATCTGAATGAAGTTTGGATAATGTATTATATATAATAAAGAAAACCAAACAGCTGATTTAACAATGAAGTATAAAATGAACGTACAACGCTGTGCCATAAGCCCACATCAGATACATCCCTGAGCATGTGAAACTGAGAGTCGCCTTTGGTCTTGTTCTGAAGTCCAGCAAGGAGGCTCTCCTGTTATCTGGAGAAGCTTATCTACTGGCGGGCCAACAATGGCATCCATCAAACACGGCTTCTGCTCCCTGAAAATGGTAGCCACAGTCATATGTAAATACCTGACACAATGTAAATCACATGGTATAGAATCTGCAAGGTGGACAACGTTTTTAGGAATTTTTTTCTTGCCCTATGAAGATGGGAGGGCTGCCTTGGCTTATAAAGCTTATAAATTAGTGCAGCATAGAAATGCCATCAGGGAACCCAAAATCCAGTGACGGGGCACACGCAGTATTGGGTCCTCTGCTGTCCCTGCCCTCACAAATGCAGTTACTGGTTCTCTTTGCTCTGTTTCGTATCAAAACCTGACCTCATTTTCCCTCCACATTTCCCCTCTTTCGTGAATGAAAACCAACACACCACCTTTTCCAGGGTATTTTACCCATGGAGCCTTTTGTCAATTATTAAATACAGAGTGAATGTCTTTTCTGTGTAGAAGAAATTTCCAGTGCAGAAAATCAGTGGGTGGGGCGTCCTTGACCTCTGCCCTTGAAACTGCACTGCCGTCTGCGTTCTGGGGGAGTCGCCCAGGGGTTATGGCTGCATGTGTGACCTGCGAGCTGACCTCATTTAATTTCTAGTAGCACAAGCAAGTTTTAGGATGACTAGTTAAGTGCATGTTGTTTGGAAATGTTGCTGCTGTGCATACTTCTTAAAATACTAGAGTGACTATGAACAGTGTTTTGGCTTCAGGGAAGGAAGGTTGATTAAGACGTCTTTTACTTTACTAAGTCCATTTCTGAAAAGTGAATCCAAGAGTCACTCTAAGAAGGGTCTGAGTACACTGAGAATGCATCTGCTTGGGGAGCAGAGAAAGGCTTGGAAGTGTGAGAACAAAGGCTTTTCCTTTTCCTTAGAAGTTGTGTTTGAGTATAAAGGATGCATGAATATTTTCATTTTTTATTATTTTAGCATCATATAAAATTTGTATTAATTGATTTAATCTTTCAAAACTGAAACTTTATCTACATGGTTTCATCCCGAAGCTTAGCTTGAGCCTGTAGTTAAAGTGTACCGAGAAGTGCCTACAGCAGATGAGGCTCATACACTCCAGACAGATCAATTTTAGTGATTTTAGAATCCAATTTGACTATCTCTGTTGCTTGTATTTTACCCGAGCTGCTGGTTTGGAAAAAGTGCTGGAATGTGTCTCAAGAACAGTTTATCATAGTTTTCTAGCCTCATAGCAACATAGATTTGCGTAAGAGTGTAGGTTTCACCGATAAGCCATGCACACTCTGGTGGTTTAGGTAGACAAATTTGTTTTTTAACTACAATTGAATTTTGTTAGCTATTTTTTAACTGCTTGCCAACGGCACGGTGGTGATCTTGCCCGTACTTTAGTCGATGGCAATGCTACTTCGTTCCTGGCCACCTTGAGACTCGCGGGTGGGCTCCTGGCTTCGGTAACTGCAGCTCCCTCAGCAAAACGGAAATGCAGGACCCTTGGCTCAAAAAGGCAGGAAACACAAATGCCCTTAAATGTACTAAAACATATAGTGTTTACCTTTTGTTCTGCAGTTGCTCTCTCAATTTGTTGTGGCATTTTTTATTGGCTGTTTGTTGTCATTTCAAGTAAGGAAATATTAAATTATTAGTATGAATTTTATCATTTCTATCTAAGTTGTGCAATGTCAACTTTAACTGTAAATATAGGAGCATTTGACGTGCATGCAGACTCACTGAAGTTAAACGACACTAGTAGCTCGTTTAAACATTTGTATTTTATTCTTGCCAGAACAGGGGACGTACTGCACAATGAAGTCAGTGTTTTTCTCCCACTTCTTGGTAGACACATACCCTACCTACACTTGCTTCTTCTGATTCATGGCAGAGCCAGAAAGGACTAAAAGGAAAATGGACTATGGATTGCCTCATCTTTTCCTTCCTTTTTCTACCATCATTTTAACCTAAGTGGTTGGCTTGCAAGAGAGTCAATGAATTACTGGGCTCCTTGCTTGTTCTTAGGACACTGCTGCCTTCTTCTTATGTCCGAAGCAAGTTCAGGTGCACATGGGAAGCGTGGTCTGTCGGGGCTCTCAGCGTCTCTGCTGCTCCGCTGGGGACATAACACACTTACACGCTGTGCTTGCACTGAGACTCTCGAAAATCCCACGCATTGTGGTTTCAGTGGCATTTTATGCTCCTGGGACATCGCTAACGCTGTATGAAATGGGACGGCAAGGAGCAGCAGACACGCAGACTGTGTTTCCTCTGCACAAGTGTGTTTTCCATCATCCCATGGGTTTCACTCACAAAACAGTGTTTGTTTGTTTTTTAAGATTTGTTTATTTATTTGAGAGAGAGCGAGTGTGCGCTAGTGCGTGGGAGCTGGGAACGGTGCGGAGGGCGGAAGACAAGGGGGCACAGAGCCAGCAAGATTGAAACCTGAGCTGAACCCAAGAGTCCAACCCTAACCCACTGAGCCACCCAGGTGCCCCCAAAACAATGTTTAAAGATAAGACCATTAAGAACTTTGAGGTGGCGATAACAGCATGATGTCAAGTATGCACTGAGCTCTGTGCTGTTGCACAGGCCGCACACCCGTGGAGCTGGCTCTGAGTGCGATAGTGGAACTAGAGTGAAGGGGATTGTGACCAAAGTGTCATTTGGACGCGTATCTGCTACAATGTACTGATGTCTTGATGACTTATTCACATCCGAAGCGCACATTTTTTCCTCTGCCGTGGAATGAGGGACACCTTCGTTGGAGAGTAAAGGGGAGACTCCGCATCGCCCATCACAGTGCACAGGGTTTTAGACTTCAGATTGATGCCCAGACTCGAGACGCACCTCTACCCTCTTCTCTTATTTAGGAGCACACAAATGGAATTCTAGTTCAGTATCAGGCTGTACTCATGGAGGGACGGCATTCACTAAGCGCAGGCAAAGAGCCAAGTCATATTACAATAAACAGACCTTTTAATGCCGTTCAGTAATGTGCTCTGATGAGCATGATAGACTGATTCTTTTGAATCCGGCTTCTTCTCTATATCCTAAAACGTCGAGCGGCCTGTTTTAGCTCCCAGGACCCAGGCTGATCTCCGGGCCGTCAGACTCACCCTCTACTACGTTCCTCACCACGGTACTGACGTGGTTTGTAGAGCCTGTACCCAATCTAGGTGCTCCTTGCCTAAAGCATATTGCTGGATCTCAGTGTCCTTAATGGTCTGACCCTGCCTACTGCTCCAGCCTCCAGAGGAGCCCGTCACCCTTCAGACAACGTCCAATATTTAAATACATTTGCTCTCTCATATCTATCTCTCTCTACTGCCTGGAAAATTTGACCCGGTTTTCTTTGCCTGTTCTTGTCCTACTTGTCTTTTAAGAATTGTCTTAGTTCATCTATGTGTTCATTTACCTGTTCACTGACTTATTCAGTAAATACTTGCTGAGCACCTGAAACATGCCAGGTGCTCTGCTAGAGTTTGAGGACACAGTGAAGGGTAAGAACAGAGCCAGCCCTGACTTGGGGGACGCTTAGTCTCAGGAAGTACAGGTAGATAATACCTGTCCAGTGTTCTTACCATAAGCATGTTTGCCACAAGCACTTTCTCAATGAATAACTAATTAGCCATAAGATAATTTTGGTGTAAAAGATAAAAGCATGAAAAATGAGATGGACATTCGTTAAAAAGGACATAACAAAACATGAAAATGAGTAACAAAATTTAAAAGACTTTATTGTAAAATATGAAATATTAGAACCCATTTAAAATATATATAGTTTATGGCAATATTGCTCAAATAACTATATTATTTTGTGAATTGTATCTGAACCCTTACCTTTAAGGCCTTTCATTCATCGTATTATACACTGTAGGGTTTTTTGCTTATTAATTTGTCTCATTTTTAGCATGTTGCTTTTTCTTTTTTCACTGAAATGTCTTCATTCATTAAGAGAAGTATCAGTTTCCAAACACTGGAATGCATATTTGCAATTAAGTTCGTATTGTGTTTTGAAAGTCAACACTGTTTGTTCTCAGCATACTGTCACATGTCCAGTGATAGGCATTCCTGAATCCTGTGGGAGATGTGGGTCCAAAACTCTACACCACTGCACAGACCATCATCAGGGCTAAGAAGTACATAAGAGAAAAAGAGGAGTACTCTCTCCATGGAGAAATCAAACCAAACTGTCAACCAGTTGTTTTTTGTTTTTTGTTTTTTTCTTAACTTTTATGGCAAATTTGACTTATTGCCAATTAGTAATGTAGGGAACACATTTGCAAAGATGCTTATGGTAGAAACACTATCTACAACCAATAATATGTGCTTTCTTATTGAAAGTCATACAAATATAGGTACAGAAAGTGCCCAAGTCAATAGCCACTTTGATGAGAGCGACCAAGGAGAAATGCTGTGTGAGATGGGAACACATCCCCCCACACAGCGGGGGGATGTGGGGAACCCCGGGACAGGAACACGCCGCGTGTTTGCGTGGGAGGGCGCGGAACATTCCGGCTGCACGAGAAAGTTCAAGTCAAGAGACAAGAAGACAGGTGAGGGTCAAAATATAGTGTACAATTTCCATCACATACTGATATGTTTGAAATCAGAACTCCGAAGTGCCGAGTGAGCGAGTGCTTTCACACCTCTTGGTGCCTGAAGCATGCACGGATTTAAACCCGAACCTGCCCGTGCCCCACCTGACCCGTTGCTCACTGTGTCATTCCCTCTCCTGGAATCCTCTCAGGAGTGGATACTCCTGGTCTCTCCCTCTTACTCCCTCCAAACCTGCATGTCAATGTTGCTAGCCCGGCCTCCACTTCCAGCAACGGGTAAGCTCTGATGGTTTGCATTGCAGGCGCTTTCTCACGTGTCTCGGCGGCGTAGCCCTGCTGCTGCTTTGCTAGTGCAGACCTTCAGGCTCTCCAGCAGCAGCCTGAAGAGCGTCAGCCCTTGCCCCGTGAGGCTGCGGGCTCCCGTCTGCTGGCCAGGTAAACCCCCCGAGCTTGGTTATGGAAGGATCCTGGGCTTCCTGCCTGCTTTCCTGTGCCATCTCTCACCACCTCTGTCTCACACTGTAGGATTTAACAGCTTCACATTATTTGTGGCTCACAAAAAAAGTCAACATTTGGTTTTTTTCCATACCTCTTGCCCTCATGATATTTCCTTTCCCTGAAGCACCATAAACCCCTTTCATGTCCTACACGCTTCCGCCCTCCGTGCCCCACCGCACCACCTAACTTCTGCTCGGACCTCCTGTGCTCAGCTCCTGGGAAGCGTCCTGGCCACGGGAGCTCCGCTCCTGGCTGGTCTGGGTGCCCTTCCTCCTCGGGCCTTACCATGCCCTGCTCCTTCTGAAGGTGATGTGTTTACCTTTCTCCCTCCTCAGCCTTGGGTGAGATCCAGGAGGGCAAACCAGCCTCTTGTTCACCCGCGTGTCCCCAGGGCCCACTCAGTACCGACGGACCGACCACCACACACTCACACTGCCGCATCTGCTTTGTCGCTGGTCACGGAAGCCCCTTTCCCCAGTTCATGGGGACCTTCCCTACACGGACTACCTAAAAGTCCTCAGAAGCTTTCTGTCCTAAAAGCTCTTCTCCCTGATACTTACTTTCTTTTTTGCTAACATGCTTTGTGCTCCTTTCCTAGAGCCGCCATAACCAAGCACCACAGACTGCGTGGCTTGAACAATTTATTTTCTCACAGTTCTGGAGCCTAGAAGTTTGAAGTCAGGATGTTACAGGGTTAGTCTCTCCTGAGACCTTTTTCCTTGGCTTGTAGATGGCCGTCTTCTCCCTGTGACTTCACATGGTCTTCCTTCTGTGTGTGTCCGCATAGATACTCTTTCTTCTTGTAAGGACCAGAGTCATTTGGATTGGGGCCCAGTGACATCATTTTAAATACTTAATCCCCCCTTTTAAAGACCCTAGCTCCAAATACAATCGAATTCTGAGGCACCAGGAGTTAAGACTTCAACGTAGGGGTTTTGGGAGATACAAATCAGCCTTTGAGACGCCTCTTACCCATTGCTGCCCTTTCCCCAAATTTACTGCCAGTCTCCCAGCGGCCCCATCGCAGACAGGCAGGCTGTGGCACCGCTGGATCCCGCCTGCCGCCTGTTCAAAGCTCCGTGGCCAATACCTCGACTTGCATCTTTCAGAACCTCAACTTTTAGGATTATTTTGGGTATGAAGTTGGCCACCAGTGACATAGGAACTGGGAGAACTAATTCTTCTTTGCCATGTCTTCTCATGCTTGAATAGATGACTTCCCATGGAGGTTCATATCCTCCAAGTAAGTGGGCCACTGTGTGATGTAGCTGTACGTCTTGGTTTCGACATTCCAAAGAGATGTATAATTTTTTTGGTAGTGCTGATTGTTTTCAAATACATTGCCTTATAGGGATCGTCTTTAAAAAAAAAATACAAATTATATACTATACTTCTTGTTGCTGAAGAGATAGAACCCCCAGGAGGTCACACAACAAGTAAGTGTCGCAGCTGTTCTCAAGTAGGGGGCCAGGTCTCTTCACTACATCATTGTTATCTTATTTACAAGGTCCTAGAGCCAGACATAGCTTCATTTTATAAGCATTTACTTTTATGAGCCTATGCTTATTTTATTAACTCATAATTTATTACTTCTTAAAAATCTTGCTTATTTTATAGACTTTATATGTTTTATTTTAAATAAATTTAAAATTTATAATTACGATTTATAATATAAACTTTTGACTACTTTTTAAAGTTAAAAAATAAATGTACCTATTTAATCTTATTGAATAAACTTGTACTGTAGCTCTTTTATTGTAGTTTAAGCTTTTATAATTGTAATAATCTATAATTGTTATAATTTTTATTGAAAACTTTACAAACCTTTATATTACTTATTAGTATTTCTTTACAAAAGTGCTTATAAACTTAGCACGGAGCTAAGTTACATGCTCAGAGGATAATTTGGTGACCAACAAAGGGGAGGAAATCTATTTATTAAATCATAATAGAGGGCAAAGATATCTGATGTTTCAGTCTGAGGAGGACATAAAGAAAGAGTAAAATAGGGCATTTGTTACTCACATGAAAAATATTAACATTTTTTATGGACTCTTCTTGGCTGAGGCAGAATTTCAGTTAAGTCCTCCAGGTGAGCCGATGGTGTAGGTACCATCCTGTTTCGTGTTTGGGGAAACTGAGGCTTGTCATGACTCAGCCGCTTACTCAAGATCTCAAAGCAAGTTACGGAGCTGGAAGCCGATCGCGTGCCTCTGACTCCGTGCTTCTTGTTTCACTGTGTCACAAGTGGAGAAATTACAGGACAGAGACATAGTCAGCAATTACTCACTGAAACCGGGGATGTGCTGCGTACAGACCTTGAAGCCCAGGAAGCCTATAAAAGGGGCGTTGCTTTGCTTCTGCGGGTCATCTGACACTGAGTTACTAACGCCCGTGGGCCTCAGTGTCCTCATCTATAAATACATGGTTAATTGCGGCATCTTCCGTATAAGTTTGTTGTATAGAAAAAAGAGTCGTGGGTGTGTGTGTACCCACGCGTATATTCATGGTAACTGCGCGTTGTAGCCGCGTGAGCCAGTCTGATCCTTTCGAAAAACAAGAATCGGACGGAATAGAACGAATAAGAGCCATAGACGTGTCCATATCCCCGGCTCAGGAGCCCTACTCCTGGAAACATATTCTGAGGAAATGATTCAAAAGACCAAAGAAAATGTGTAATTGCACAGGTATTAATTATAGGAAAAAATAGTTTGGTTGTTCCTCAAAAACTAAACGCAGAGTTACACTATGATCTAGTATTTCCACCCCTTGGTGCATAATCAAGGGAATGAGAACATATATCCCTACAAAGACTTCTTCATAGATGACCTCTTCATAACAGCCACAAAGTAGGAACAACAAATGGATGAGGAGATCAATAAAATGTGGTCTCTCCCTACAATGGGGTGTTCTGGGATAGTGGAAAAAGATGGAGTACTGATCCGTAGTACAGCATGGATGGACCTTGAAAATAGTATGCCGACTGAAGGTCAGGAAGGACCGCATAGTACATGATGCCACTTACATGAAATGCCCAGAATAGGCACATATACAGAGAGAGAAAGTGGACTAGTGGTTGCCTAGGGCAGGAGTCAGGGGGGAGGGCAACAGGAGCGATGCTGAATGACTGCGGAGAGGTAAAGCGTTTCTCTAGGTGGGGGACAATCACCTTGTGGAGTTGGCTGTACACTACTGGAAAATGCGGAGTTGTGCACTTTAGCTGGGTGAATGGTACGTTACGTGAATTGTTTCAATACAACTGTTTTAAATTTTTAAAAAGTAGAGGGAAAAATGGAAATAATAAAAATAACCCCAAGATATCGAATTCGTTATACTCTACTTTGTTGAGGGAACATTATGTAGTCAGTAAATACAGTAAGTGCAAAGACTGTGTAACAACACAGAAAATGAGTGATGTGATGTTGGCTGGAGAATGTATGAGAGTGTGATGCCCAGTGGTGTTGGAGCAAAATATACATGCATTTGGGTATTTGGATAAAGGCTGGCAGGAAACTCAGACACAAGCATATGGTGAAGGGAATGTGCCTCTTTCTTTCAGGAGTCCCATTAATGTTATTGCATGTCTCAAAAGCACTTGTTTTAATGTTCTTTGTAATGGTAGCCTTGTGGTAGGTACAGGTGCTACTGAAGATGCATAAAACATAGGAAAGGAAGGAAAAAGCACAAGGGACATTTTAAAAGTCAGCATGTGAAACATCGAAGAAATGGAAATTTAAATGCAAAAATTTAGCAGAGCATTTAGGGGAAGTGGGTACTGAGGGAAGTGCTGAGGGGCGTATCGACAGGGCAGCCTCCTACAGAATTCTTCCCAGAAAACGTAAAAACTGGCCTGCTTGGGAGTACGTTGCCCCCTGTGATTCTCTGCCTGCAAGTTTTGAAGGCAGAGGATTTTTCATATGCTGGAGCTGGTGGAGGTCTGTGATAATAACCCAGAAGGAAATAGGAAAACTTAGCAGTACACACAGTTTACTTCAGTTCACCAAAATTGTACTTGAGTGTGGAAAAAGGGAGGAAGTCTGGTTAAGCCTAAGTGAGTCAACATTTAATGACCCTCCACCCACGTCTCCTTCCTTCCCAAGGCCACCTCACCTCTGCAACTGGGTGCTTGACCCTTGCAAGGAAGGAACTCCAGCTGGGATGGGCGGGGTGAGCCCAAATCCCTGTTGGTTGGCCTCAACTCTCAGGTTGGGGGCCAGAGAAAGCAGGGGCCAGAGCAAAGGTGAAGACCCTGATCGTGTCCCTTCCCCAGAACTTTCTCTTCCCTGGGTTCCCACTGCATGTTTGCAGTGTCACATTTCCTTCAGCATCCTCGGTTCCAGAAGCCACTCATGACTTTTGTGAGAAGCAGCTAAAGTGCCGTGTCAGCAGTTCTTTAAAAGCACTCCAAGTTCTATTTACTCCAGATAAATAATGGGGACAGGGTAAGGCTGGACCGAGGCAAGGCAATCTTTAAATTAAGCTCTGCTTCCACCTCAAAATGGAACCCATTGTTCCTAGCCCCGAGGTATGGGGAGGAGGGGGGAGACGCCCAAATTTTCTGTGGAGTGTAAAATCGAGATTTCTGAGGGAGGATGCATTCTTTCCCTCTAGGGTTATTAGGTTCGTTCGAGCTGCGCAGAGATGCAGCCTTAAGTAGATGCCATCTGGATGGATCCCACCGTTCAGTTAACTGGCTGAGCCTGCCGGTGATCCGTGTGTCCGACGTTAAAATCCCAGACTATTTCTACCCTTTAGCACCAGGAGTTGCTCTTATATTTCAGGCACCGGGGTGAGCCCTGAAGGTTGTAATTACAGTCCGAGTCCTTAACCACTTCTTTCGTCTCCCTTCAGGAATTCAGTCTTCGAGCAAAGACACCTTGTGTCTTTCCCGTGGGTTCTCCGAGCAGTTCTGGGCTTCTCAGGGGCGCTCAGAAGTTGTTATGTAAAGAAGATGAGGGCAGTAATGGCCCTCTTTCTGCAGAGAGCCCCCTGAGGCTTGAACAGCTTTTCTCTAATTCTCTATTATTCTACTTTGTCCAAGTCCATCCTCAGCACCCGTCCCCACATGTAGCAAGTGGTGAGTTCGATGTGGAACGGCGGCCACACCAGCCGCCGAGCCACTCAGCCACCCAAAGAACAACCACCACCACCAAACCCGTGTGGAGATCCTGAAATGAGGAAGGGATACGGGGCAAGAGAGACACTGGTTAATAACAACCGTATGGCCATCATTACTCTGTTTTGCATATGAACCCATGATTTCAGAAATTCCTTTGTATGTATGGCCCAGAATCATCTCAATTTTCCCACCAAGCCAATAATTTCTAGGTAAGAAATCTATGTTTTGCAGCTGCTGGGCTGTTCTAGTCTTAACTATACCCAGTGCAAACGCATCAAGGGAATCTTTAGTCTAAGGAAAATCAGGTTGCACAACAAGCTGAGAAAACCAGCTACACGTCGCCATAGCAACTGGACCCGTATCAGAGCGAAGGGCAGAGTTCTTCAGACTCACCTCCTGAGTCTGCAGATCGGCTTCCTCGAGACAGAATCACGCGTCCTGATCATCAACACTGAGCCAGTTATTTTCGTTAAAAAAAAAAAAAGTTGTAGTGTCATCGTCGTGTCAAGTAGATCTATTTTGTTGGCCTTTTCTCTGGTGCCATTCGGTGCATTTTTATCTTTGGAAGGTGGGGAGTGGTAATGGGATCCTTTGGAAATTTCATTCATGGATTCAGTAATACGAATACGGTTGGGACCTGAGCCAGGGTTTGATAGTAATTAAATTTTGATGGCTGGAATACGACCTGTGAAGCGAGTTGCTTGCTGGTCTTCATTTAACTCCTGAAGGACAAAAATCTGCATCCCCTGGAGTCTAACCATAAGCCCTGTTTTTAGACCCAGGGAAGAAAACACAGGTTTGAATGACTCCTCCTAAGGGTAAACTGCAGGGCTCCTTCCCCAGGAATTACGCTCTGCCTTTCTAGGTCACAGGTATCTCCCCGATTCGTTTCAGAATGCCCCGTGAGATGTGTGTAGGCAGCATGAACCACATCTGCAGGCAGAGCCAGCCTGGAGCAAGTAATCACCCAGGGTAAGATCATTAGTAACAGCAGGGTAGAGGGTTCACATCTGTCTGTTGCTAAGACCACTGGAAGCTCTTCCTTTCACTCAAGAAATATGGCCAATTAATGGGCAGCAGGAGGTTGGGGTGGGTCAGTACCTGCTAAGTAATTTTTATAGGTCATTTTTATTTTATGGGGTTATTGGCTCCAAAGTTAAGCTTTTTTATTCCCCCTTTCCTCTTGATGTCTCCTCTAAAAAGACTGAAAAGAGAGTGAAAAATGTGTGTTATGGAACGAGAGCTGGGGGGAGGGGTGGAGAGTGCTGGATCTGGAGAGCGCCTCGGAAATACACACTGACTGCAAAGACTACAACAAGAAAGAGATTCAGCCGGCAAAAAGAAAGATTCTCTAAGAGAAAGTACCTACAGTGTGTGCTGGTCTGTGCTGGCTGCTACAACAGACACCATAGACCCAAGGTCTTGTAAACAATAGAAACATAGATCTCACCGTTCTGGAGACTGCGGTCTGAGATTAGGGTTCCAGCACTGGTGGCTGAGGGCCTTTTTCTCGGTTGTAGACGTCTCATTGTATCTTCACACATCAAAGAAGCTCTCTTGGGCCTCTTTTATAAGGACATGAATCCCATCTAAGAGGGCTCTGTCTTCATGACCCTACCAATTCCCAAAGACCCCATACCCTAATACCATCCCTTAGGGATTAGGATTTCAACATATGGGCTTCTGCAGGGACACAAACATTGAGACCACAGCAATACAGAAGACCTGTGCTAGACTGTAAGGATACACTGATAACTGTGACATGAATCTTGTCCCCGGTAGTTCACATGCCCAGCAGATAGTGACAATCACTCTTATAATGGTCCATGGACTCTGTGGCAGAGAGAGAAATGTATCCTGACTCTAGTCAGAAGTAGAGGAAAATACAGTCTACAGATATAATGCAGTCTCTATCAAAATACCAACAGCTCTTTTCACAGAACTAGAACAAATAATCCTAAACCTGTATGGAACACAGAAGACCCTGACTAGCCAAAGCGATCTCAGAAAGAAAAACCAAAGCTGGAGGCATCACAATTCTGTACTTCAAGTCATATTACAAAGCTGTAGTCATCAAAACAGTATAGTACTGGCACAGAAATAGACATAGTTCAGCAGAACAGAACAGAAAGCCCAGAAAGAAACCCATGATGATACAGTCACTTAATCTTTGACAAAGGAGGCAAGAACATGCAATGGGAAAAAGTCTCTTCAACAAATGATGTTGGACCAATTGGACAACTACATGCAAAAGAATGAAACTGGACCATTTCCTTACACCACACATGAAAATAAACTCAGAATGGATGAAAGACCTAAATGTGAGACCTGAAACCATAACAATCCTAGAGGAAAGAATAGGCAGCAACTTCTTTGACATCAGCATAGCAACATTTTTGTAGACATGTCTCCTGAGGCAAAAATAAACTGTTGGGACTGCATCAAAATCAAAAGCTTCTGCACAGCAAAGGAAACAGTCAAAAAAAACAAAGAGGCAACCCACGGAATGGGAGAAGATATTTGCAAATGACAGTACAGACAAAAGGTTGATATCCAGGATCTATGATGAATGCCTCAAACTCAACACAAACGAAACAGACAAACATATCAAAATATGGGCAGAAGAGATGAACAGACAATTCCCTAATCAAGACATACAAATGGCTATCAGACACATGAAAAAATGTTCATCATCACTAGCCATCAGGGAGATTCAAATTAAAACCACATTGAGATACCAACTTACACCAGTTAGAATGGCCAAAATTAACAAGACAGGAAACAACATGTGTTGGAGAGGATGTGGAGAAAGGGGAACCCTCTTACACTGTTGGTGGGAATGCAAGTTGGTGTAGCCTCTTTGGAGAACAGTGTGGAGATTCCTCAAGAAATTAAAAATAGAACTTCCCTATGACCCTGCAATTGCACTCCTGGGTATTTACCCCAAAGATACAGATGTAGTGAAAAGAAGGGCCATCTGTACCCCAATGTTCATAGCAGCAATGGCCACGGTCGCCAAACTATGGAAAGAAACAAGATGCCCTTCAACAGACGAATGGATAAGGAAGATGAGGTCCATATACACTATGGAGTATGATGCCTCCATCAGAAAGGACGAATACCCAACTTTTGTAGCAACATGGACGGGGCTGGAGGAGATTATGCTGAGTGAAATAAGTCAAGCAGAGAGAGTCAATTATCATATGGTTTCACTTATTTGTGGAGCATAACAAATAGCATGGAGGACATGGGGAGATGGAGAGGAGAAGGGAGTTGGGGGAAATTGGAAGGGGAGGTGAACCATGAGAGACTATGGACTCTGAGAAACAATCTGAGGGGTTTTGAAGTGGTGTGGGGGGGTGGGAGGTTGGGGTACCAGGTGGTGGGTATTATAGAGGGCACAGATTGCATGGAGCACTGGGTGTGGTGCAAAAATAATGAATACTGTTTTTCTGAAAATAAATTAATTAAAATAAATAAATAAATACGGATTGATGAATCCATATATATTGTAAATAAGACACAAATACCATTGACTTGTGTCTTATTTACAATAGTCCTTAACTGGTAACTGCCCAAGTATTCACCAAAAGGTAAATGGTAATACTGTGTCATGTGTATGTACAATACAATACTACTTACCAATCAAAAACATCCGATACACAGTGGGGGAAAGAGATTTAAAGAGGAAGGAGGGAGGGAAGGAAGGAGCAGAGAGAAATAGTGCAATGTTCCCTAAGGACTCTGGGCTGGGCTTAACCGGATGGTAAGGAAATATAGGCAGGTACCAAGGAAAGGATATTTTAGGAACCAGAAGCCGTATAAACACAGGCACGGGATGGAGTCTGTTTAAGGAGGACACAGGGACCGCGTGCACTGAGTGTTAGTTTAAATTGTGGGACAGGGTTGGAGCTCATGGAGAAAAAGTGAAAAAAGAGCCACATTTTGGTGTTCTGAAAAGCAGCTAGAGAACGTTGGACCTTATCCCACATAGAATTAAAGATTTGAAAACTGGAAGTTTACTGGTGGCCAGTGTTTTTATGCAGTGAGATATCAATAAAGTTATTTTTGTTTTAAAAAGATTCACATAGTTTGATTTTTGTCCTAGGAAGATACCTTAACAGATTAGGCTGAAAATATTTTGCATTTTCCAAATGTCATAAATGGTTTGGTCCTATGTCCTTGTGCAAGGTTAACGGAGTTTGCACAGACGGAACGCAGAAGAAGCTCGTGCAAGAAGTGCTGACCCAGGCATTCCAAGTGACAACCCTTATATTTAAGTGCTTGAGGCACTATTGTGAGAAACTGGAAAATGGTTCTCTGCAGCAGAAAACCCAGCCAAGTCCCTGAAACCAATCTCTCTCTCTCTGTGTCTCCTCTCTCGCAGGCATGGCGATGGGGACTTGCAGGGCACAGCAGCGTACCTCCAGTCTGCTCTACGAGCCCTCCGACTGAGAAGCCGACTGGCAAAGTAAGAATGGCTCCATTTCTTACCGAACAGTCGGATTCGAACTTGTTGGCTGTTATTTCTTTTTGTCTTGAGCTATTTGGGTGAAATAATCAAACTGATTTCGTAAAAGTGGCTGATAAAATCCAAATCTCGAACTGTTTGGTTGGCCCCAATGTGCCCTTGCTCTTGCCCAAATCTTGAACTGAGAGATGTTGACCCAAGAGGCCTGTGCTGCAGCTCCTACCCCACCCCCATCCTGGTGGCATCCCCCCCCCACCCCCCGACTCCCTCCAGTGTCCTGGTCTAGGAACTCTTGGATTTATCTTCCCCTGTCCGTCAGAACTTGTTAGAAGGAAAGAGGATACTTTTAGTAATTTATATTATAGAGGTAAGCAAAACAAAACAAAACAAAACCCCCCTTTTTTTTTTCTACTCCCTTAGGTTTAAAACCTGGGGTTATGCAAATTAAACTGAAAAAAAGAAGAGAAAATATTTATGACTATGAATAGGAGGCCTTGGTAGAAGAGAAATGGGGACCCAAAGAAGCGGTTCTATTCAGGGCTTACACTATTTTAACAAAAAGCAATAAAATGTGGAGACGTGACAAGAGAAGGAAAAGGGTCTGGACTTCTCAGCACAGTCTTGGGTAGATTGTGAGAAGGTAGACATATAGGGGAGGTGAATGGCCTCAGAATTATTTGTTACGTTTGTTATGCAAACTCAAGTTGATGCCTTTGCCATTGACAAATCATGTCTGGTGATGAAGAGTCATCTTACTGGTATGGGCGAGGAAGACACATGTACAAATTGATGTCATCTTTAGAAAGGGAAATTCATGTCCTGCTTTTAGACAGAAAGTGATGCGGGGGGGGGGGGGGGGCAGAGTGCTTTTCCTGCAAGTCTGCTGTTTCTCAACTGTCTTTAGCTCAAACTAATTCTTATACCAAACTGGCCTATTCGAGTCCCCCTCAGCGTGTTAGTGTGAATCAGTGCTTCCTCCTGCCAGCGCACTTGTTTCAGCTTCTTGTGGAATAAAAGTCTTTGCTTCTAGAAGAGACAGGACAGGTTTTGCCTGAAGAGCTCCTGTTCTGAACCAGAAATCACACGGGTCAGTCCCAGCAGGAGTGTAACTCGGGTGAGGTGCAGGCTCTCCGGAGCCAGCCTGCCCGGGGTCGAATCCCAGCTGTTACGCACTTGCTGTGCGACCTCGAGCCGCCTGCAGAAAGGGCGTCACCGTGACCCCTGCTCCCAGGACCGGCACCCGGTGGTCATTTCTCATAAATCCGGGACAGCGAGTTCTTTATTTTTACCCAGCTTGCTCACTCTGTCTCCGAGCGCGCAAGAAACTATGCAGCAAGTTGCATGAGCGACTAAACAAGGGCGTGAAAAGCACGGGGGACTTAGGGGAGGCCCACCTGCGACCTGCTTGTGTCGGAAGGAGAAGCAGGAGAAGCATCTGGTGGGGGAGAAGCGGCCGGTGGGGGAGAAGCGGCCGGTGGGGGAGAAGCCTGACTCCGGTGATGCATCAGGGGCGCTTCCCCAGCGCTCCGGACCAGAGGGACGCGGTCTGAGAAGTGTGTCGCCTTCCTGCCCTCTTCGTGCCACACGCAGTCCGGGGGCGAGGACGGGATAAGCTACTACTGGCAAAGTCGGAAAAGCCCGAAATTTCTTTGAACAGGGCTTCTCTTTCCAGCTTGTAGATGCAGTGGGCAGAGCCCGAGCTTTTTGCGCTTTGTAAAAGGAAAAGAATCTCTTTGCCTGGCAGTTCCTGGCCGTTCTGACTTGGTGGCAAGTCCTGCCCTCGGCAGCTGTGTGCAGGGCGTGAGGTCTGGGCCGAGGGCACCTCTCCCTCGGGCCGTCAGCAGGACTGATGTGTGCAGACACCGTGGGGGCGGCCCCAGCGTCTTGGGACTGAGTCCTGTGCTTTGTGTCCACTGAGGTCTGGACTTCCCTCCGCGGACTTTAGGTCCAGTGGGACGAGTGTCGTTTGGCCCAAAGAGGAAAACGACAAACACACACGCTACACTCGCAGGCCGTGTTGGCGCTGCCCCCAGCCCCACCTGTCTGACTCTGTTTCTGTGGGTTCTACAATGACCGCCACTTTGTCGGTGGGGACAGAAAGGACCCATTGCAAAGGCTCGGGTCAGAGGTCAGAGTCTTGGAGGGACGTCTTTGGGCTAAGTTTCAGGCCGTCCAGAGCCAGTTCTGAGCGGCGCCGGCGCCGGTGTCTCCCGAGGCCGGATCAGCACCACTGACAGCGGCACAAAAGGGACTTTCAGATGCTCTTCTGCGAGCAGGAGGTCACGGGCGGTGCGACCACTGGGTCTGCGCTGGCGGTTCTCGGGCGACCCTCCCGCAGCAGGGCAGCCCCTCCGCGGGAGTCTGTGCGGGGACCCCAGGACTGCGGGGTCGGTGCAGTGGGCTCGCCCTTCCGGATTCGCTTTCTCTTCTTCTCTCATGGCTCTGGCTTCCGGGCTCCATACACCGGCCGTGAGGGACGCTAACGAATTCGTTCCGCAATCACCTGTTTCCCATTCACCCCAGGGGGAAGACGGCGCCGAAGATGTAAGCTCTGGTCATGGGGGTCGATGCAAAGTAGTGTTGGGGTGAGTGACTGAAGTCTACGGTGACTCTGCCCAGGGCCCAAACTCTCCCTCGAGGTCAGGAAACTTTCTGCTGGGCCTGCATGCTGGGCCCAGACGCGGTCCCTGCCGCCCGGATTACTGTGCCCTGAGCTGAACCAAGGACCGGTGTGTCCTTGCTGTGGGAGAAGGAAAGCTGTTATGAAAACCCCAATGGATAACGAAGAACTCCAAAGTGAGCTCATGATAGAGAAAAAGGGCGTTTCGGAACCAACTCCAATCTCACAATTAACGATAACTCTTCATTAGTGGTGGTGATTAGAGGAAAACCTGTGGAGGGAGCGGAGACCCCGGGGTGATCGCGGGGCAGCGGGAAGGCAAGCTTGGAAAGTGCCATGATCCGTTCTCAGATCGAGAGAGTTCCGCGTTTTATTTCCCATAACTGGAGTCAGCGCCTTTTGAATGGAGCATACAGATTTATGTAAATAAAAATGCAAATGTTAAAAATATGTGTCTTGGGATTTCCAGGGGATGACCTGGCAGCTTTGTCTTCCTTCCCTTTGCAGATGCTAAATACTGTGTTGTGAAAGCTCCAGACGAACGTACTCCCCCAAACCCCACAATGCTATAACTAGCGGACCTTCTTTGTAATTTATAGCAGATACTCTGGAGAATGAATTAAAATAAACTACTTTTTAATGTATTTGACCGTAAACATGTTGCCCCAAGAGGTTGCACAAGCTAGCAATAAATGCGAGAGTGATTTCGGGATTTCAGTAAATTAATGGCATATCCAAAGTGGGCTGTGGAAAGGCAGTAAGACGCAGATGATGGAGACAAGAGTGGGGACTTGGGGGAGATAAGTAACATTAGACGGCAACGCGACATTTAGCTTTCCAGGCTCTCCCACAGAGTTCTCATTGATGCTACTGGTAAGACAAGAGACTGGGCTGAAGGAGTCGTGATTTCGGCCCAGCCAGCCTTGTGGAGATCACGCCAAGTCAAAACAACCTCGGGAAGTGCCATGACCTTGGCAAACGGAGCAGAATACATAAGCAGCCAGAGGAGCCTCTCTTAGGTCAAGGAGCTGCCCGTGACCGTGGCTATGCCAACCTGCCTTTCTCAAAAGGGGTTTAGGTGACAGGTAATTGTGTCCCCAGTCAAAAGGAAAGTAACTTTAACACATGACTTGATTTGACCAGAGGGAATGGACAGAGAGGCGTCTGAGAGGAGAGCAGTGTCTCTAAATGGAAGGCGGCCCACAAAGCAAACAAAGCTCCCTGGGCGTCCGTATTTCCGGGTGAGGGGAGGGCAGACTGGTGGGGCTGGGTGGAAGTTACTGGATAAACAAGAGATAAAGAGAAAGGAACTGGAGAACTCAGAATCCACCAAATCCAGAGCTGCTTTATTTCAAAGTTGGGAGACATCTGTGGGAAGAAAGGAATAGGGTGCCCCTGCAACAGGTTAATCGTTAGCTGCCTTAACCCTGGAGAACCCTTCCTACCAAAGGAAAGTTTAGTGTCGCAAGCAGGGGTCGTTTATTTATTTATTTATTTATTATTGTTTATTTTTTGGGTCTTTTAAATTTTTTTAATTTTTTACTATATTCAGTTAGCCAGTATAGAGTATATCATTAGTTTTTGAGGTAGCGTTTGACGATCCGCTAGTTCTGTATAACACCCAGTGTCCCTAACGCTATGTGCCCTCCTTATCACCCATCACCCGCTGCCCGACCCCTGCCCCTCCCTTCTGTAACCCTCAGTTCGTTCCCTCTCCTCTCTCTGGAATCTCTCATGGTTTGTCTCCCTCTCTGATTTCTTCCCATTCTGTTTTCTCTCCTGTCCACTGTGGTCCTCGGTGCTATTCCCATGTTCCACGTCTGAGTGAAGCCGTTTCATAATTGTCTTTCTCTGCTTGGCTTATTTCACTCAGCATAATCCCCTCCAGTCCCGTCCATGTCGGTGCAGATGGTGGGGATTCACCCTTTCCGATGGCTGAGCAGTACTCCATAGTGTATACGGACCACATCTTCTTATCCGTTCGTCGTTGAAGGCATCTCGGCTCCTCCCACCGTCTGGCTATTGTCGACGTTGCTGCTATGAGCCAGAAAAGACCCTGAATCGCCGGGGGAATGTTAAAAAAGAAAACCAAAGCTGGGGGTGTCATGATACCTAACTTCAAGCTGTGTCACAAGACTGTGGTCGTTTGAAGACTCGTCTTCTAAGCCAGGGGCCATTGGGAATCACTGATTGTTACATCGTGATGTGGTGGCTGCGTCTGGATAAACAGCACCTGTTCCGTGAGAAGCTCCTTGGCATTAACACTTAATATTTAGGGCTCTCGGTGACCCAAGAGGATGGAGAAGCCAACCCACAAAATTGTCTGTGGCCTATTGCTGCTTCCAAAAAACACCAAAGCACACGGTTGCAGTTACTACAGTTGTAGATGAGCATGATTTTAATTCTTTGATCCTGGGCTGATTTGACCGGATCTCTCTCCACACACTTACCTTCTGGTCAGGGAGGCGAAACGCATTAAGCTAAGTATTTCACTTCTAGAGCTTTTTGGAACCAGGTGAAGGAGACTTTGGAGTGAAGGGGTCAGTTTTCTTCTGAGATAATGGAAATTTTGGTAGGGGTATGTCCAGCTTAAAGGCATATTTCCAGCTTCCCCTGCAGCTAGATGTGTCAACACGAGGAGACTATAGGCAAAGGGATGTGAGTAGAAGTGATGAATGCGACTTCTGGGTTACACCTTTCACAGGAAAGCCATGTCCCCCTTGTGGTCCAGAATGCAGGTGTGATAACTAAAGCAAGAAGAGCCACATTAGACCAAGAGAGGATGGCAGAGAAGCAAAATTGAAGAGTTAAGGTCTCTGACTCACAGAACTGCTGACTGCTGGTGTTCAGCCTGCGATTGCCTGAGACAGAAATCCACCCCCGTCTTGTCTACACGACCATTCTGGCCATGTTGCCCCAGTGTACCGCTGGACGGGGGGAAGAGGCGGCGTGCCCTGTGGGGAGTCACCTCGAATCTCGTGAAGGCAGGAGGAGGCAGCGCCTGGTACAGTAAACATCCGTTACAGGAACGAACATGCCCCGCTTCGAAGACCATCCCCCACACCGAGCCTGACGAGGAAGGGGAGACACGCACATGAAGTTCTGTCTCTGCGGACTAGGTGATGAGCGGGATTCTCATCTCGTCCTCGTGGGGGACGACGCCCTTCACCGAGAACCTCAGCTGCGAGCCCTGTCTGAATTCCCAAGGCTGTAAACCCAGATATCTAGCACACACTGAATTTCGGAAAAGTGCTCCCTAGACCTGAGGCAAACCGCGCTCCGGTGAAAAGACTCCCACGGAGGTCCTGCGGTGGAACCCATTATCTGATCAAGGAACGTTTCTATTGATACTCATTGTACGTCGGAGCTGTCACCAGTCTGAACCGTTCATAAATATCTCTCTGCTGTATTTGACATAATACTCTCTGCTTCCATCATCGGAGAGAGGTTTGGGTTCCCTGGGGGCAGACATTCTGGACTCCAGGTTTTGCTCTATCACATAGGAGTTCTTGGGTAGAGTGGATTGTTACCTCAAACCTCATTCTAGCATCATTCACTTTTAATTTAACATAAAATAACACGATTTTGATTTAATAAATGAACCTTCTGAAACTTCGACGCACACTGGCGTCCCTGTCATCCGGTCCCAGCCTCACGACGCCGGACACGGCTCCGAGCACGTAGCAGGCAGGAAGTGTTCCGCGACGGATGGGTGAGTGCATGTGGAATTAAAATTGCTCACCTCCACCCCGAGCTGCGAGCGAGCTGTAATCTTTTCGCTGATGGAGGGTCTTGCCTTGGTGTTGATCTGCTCACTGATGAGGTCACCACCTGAGAGTCGCAGTGGCTGTGGCAATTTGTTCAAATGAGACAATGATCAAGTTTGCCACATTAATTGGCCATTTTTTTTCTATTTTACACATGATTTCTCTGGAGCATGCCATGCTGTGGGATCGCATTTTACCCACAGTGGACCTTCCTTCAGGACTGCAGTCAGTTCTCCCACACCCTGCTGCTGCTTCCTCCACCACGTTCACGGGGCGGTCTAAAGCCTGGGTTGTCCTTTCCACACGGCGTCGTCACCAGGAGCAGACGCGATCTCGGAAACCACCGTCTGCTCGTCCGTCAGCAGCAGCTGCTCGTCGGTTAGAGTGTGGTCGTGGCCGCAATTCGGACGTCTCTCGGCCCCACTTCTGACCCTCGTCCACTCCTCTTCCCACTGCATCGGCAGGGACCTCCTCCGCTGAAGTCTGAAACCTTTACTTTGTAAAAAACTAGTATTTGCATGCACATATTAAATAATCAGGGGAGGAATATATATCCCTTGAATTTAGATTCTTGGATTCCCACTATCACACCAGCACAAGCTAGACTGGAATTTGGGTTCATTGGCAGGAGTCCACCTGGGTTAGCGATGCCGCCTGATGCACAAGGACAAGAAGTCTGTCCATCCCCACATTCCCAACAGACTAAAGGGCCCCATAAATACGTTGGATAAGCTCTAAGGAGCTGTAATAAGAGTGAACAAATAGGCTCAAACCAATGGCTGTTCAATTACGTTCTCCCGTAATCATATAGAAATATATAAATGTCAGCTCCCCAGACCTACAAAAAATAAATGAAATATGAACAATTAATATGTGGGGCGCCTGGATGGCTTAGTTGTCAAGCATCTGCCTTTGGCTCAGGTCATGATCACAGGGTCCCAGGATTGACCCCGCATCGGGCTCCCTGCTCCACGGGAAGCCTGCTTCTCCCTCCCCCACTCCCCTTGCTTGTGTTCCCTCTCTCGCTGTCTCTCTCGGTCATAAATAAATAATAAAATCCTTTAAAAAAAAAGAATTCTTGCTTATAAAGATTTTATTTATTTTATTTATTTATTTTATTTATTCATGAGAGAGGGGGGGGCACCAGCTGGGGGATGGGAGAGGGAGAAGCAGGCTCCCTGCTGAGCACAATAGGGGCCCGATCCCTGGGATCATGACCCGAGCCAAAGGCAGATGCTTAACTGACTGAGCCACCCAAGCGCCCCTGTAGAATATACTTTATTAGGTTTACAAAATCCATCCATTCAGGAGCAGGTAAATGCCTATACACTACAAAAATGGGAAACAACAGAGTTAAAAAAATTCTTATTCTGATCTTTCCTTACAACTTACCTATAAAGTCTGAACCATACAGTACGACACATATCCCAGCTACACTGGGATGCACTTGATGCTTAAATATGACGTCATTGTTTTGTTAGCAGCACACACGGACAGATCAGCAGACCCTCGCCGCTGGGGACTGTGCCGTTATCAAGGTCATGGAGTCATATTTGTATTACAGAACTCTGCCGTTTGTTCTTCCTTGTCTCTGGGTGCTGACACTTTTCCATTAATGCTGCCCGATTTCTCTCCCAGAGCCAAACTGAAAAATATCAAACGGAACTTCTGATAGGAAATGCGTGGTAGACAGCCTGGTCTGTTATTGACAGAAAAAGAAACTTCAATTTGTCCCGCATGGAAACTGGGGGAAAAGATGATCTAAGACTGCGATTGGATACATAACTCTCTACTCACATAGATCAGAAAAAAAATACCACTAAACTCTGAGAAATAGCACTGTAGAATTATCAGCAGAATTAATGTAGAATTTCTACAGGTTTGCTACCTTCCCAACACTGTAGGTTCCCTTGAGAAAGCCATAGGAAGCCCTTCTTGAAAATACTACGTTCTAAGTGTTCTATGCCGGCCAGAATCCACTAAGAAGTAACCAGATATCGAATGCCGGCCTTGTGTGAGGCCGCCCGCTGTCAACGGTGATCCAGGTCACTGGGGGTAGGTGGTAACAGCAATAATGATTATGGTGAGAACCGCCATCGGTTGAGGATTCTGCCGAACGCTGACGCCGTCTTCCAGTTAATCACTTCACAGATGAAGCCTGGAGAGGATAAAGAACGTGTTCAAGGCCACAGAGCTCATACGCGGTAGAGCTGGCTTCCCACACCAGCGCGCCGTGCCTAACCACCTGCTGGAGAGATGGGTTTCATTTGGGCGATCTCTTTTTCTGCTCCTCGTTGAAATACAAAGTTTCCCAAGAAGACACAGAAGGATGCCGAAAAAGTATGACCTGCTTGTATTATAGGTCACTCTGGCTACAGCTCACCAACCTTAGATTTTCATTCTCCAAGGCCCCGGTTATAAATAGCAACTCCGCACGAATGGGGAAAATCGTGGGAGCACGCAGCGTTAGGTTGTGTCTTTAAAGGCGGTTGCTCTACAAAGAACTTGAAAGGGGGCACGAGCTGCAGAGACACCACCATGAGGTTCCTCAGATCAAAGCGGGATTTCTCAGAAGCCCGGCCGCATATTTTGTGTCCCAGTTTGTCTCCTCCGGGAGAACGAGGTCTCGCGTTCACCTAATTCATGAGGCTTCGCGTTTAATTTTAAGAACTATAACACGGTCAGTGAGGAGTCAACGTGGTATTATTAAATATCATTAAAGTTCGATGTGACAAAAGAATCCCGACAAAGGCAGGGCAGAGCTGGAATCCCCTCTTGCCGCGACGCCTGTTCAGTCTCTCCCACGGACGGTGGAGGCCTGGGGAGGGAGAGGCGTGCGGATGGCGTGGCCACGGGGAAGACTGCATTAAGGTTTATGGTCTGACAAGTGAGCGGGGTGAGTCGTGGTGCGACGAACTCCCCAATTCTGTCTGCGTTTTTAAAGGTCATCTCCTGCATGTTATGAGAGATGGGGAGTGGTATTCGGGCCCCACAGAGCTTTGCTTTTACCATTGTGACCATTCATTTCTCCCGACCTTACTTGAGGACTGCTGATCGCCTGTCTCTCTTTTGTGGGGTTTGTAATCTCTGGGGCTGGGAGTTTGGGGGGGGGGGGGCAGGATTTGTGCCTTGTCTGTTATTTATGCCCTCAAATTGCTGAGCCTAATTCTTTCCGCATTGTAGCTGCTTGTTAAGAAGGGGAGGGAAGTAGTAGAAAAAGAAAGGGAAAGAAGTTCTCCTGTCGCTGTGTCTGACATTACTACTTTCTTGATTGCCTGAGTTCAGGCTGCTTTTCAAAATTCAATGCCTTCTGAAACCTCTCTAGCATAAACAGCTTAGTGAAAAATTCAACCTTACCTTAGAAGACATTCGCTTACAGAATAGCTCTTAAAAGACATTCTTCACTTGCAAAAGGCAGAAACTGTCATTCTTACGCCAACGTTAACCAGGAAATCTGCCTCTGGAAACACGTGGGGTTACAGTAAGGTAGAAACGGGGCGGGGGCTGTTCTCATGCTCCGTGGCACGGATGAGTCCTTCGTGTGCTGCCCCAGAGAAGGTCACCTTGCCAAGGTCAGAAGGACAATCCTTACCGCTACCCCCAGAGGACATTTCCGTTCCTCTCTCACGGGACTCAGTCGACGGTTTTCTGAACGTTGTCCGTGTCCCGGGGCGAGCGGACGGTCCGACCTCCCGCCCGACCTCAGCCTCCTTCTGTCTCCCTCGGTGAGGCCATTCGCTCCGCGGTGTTCCATTCCCGCACGTGTCTAAGAAGAGGAAATCAGTTCTAGCTCCGTGAGAAACGGTCTCTATTTTCTCGTTCCGCTGCTCAGTGTGTTCGTGACTCGACCAGTTCCACTCCCTTCCGAGGCCCCTGCTCTACCGACGTGCTCTTCCCCCTGTGACCGCACCGTCTATGCAGCCATCAGGGCCGGCACGTGGGTGTCATCCCTCGTTCCCTTTCGCTCCGCGGCCTCTCAGCTCCGACGGCTCTAAACCCCTGACCCTCGTCCCTCCTCCGCTGCGGCTCCTGCAGGGGGCCTTTGTCCTGTCGCCTCTGGCCCCCGACGAACCCTCCCCCTGCTCTCACCTGCTCCCAGCTCCTCACCAAGACCGACAGAGTCCTCTCTTTCTTTTCTTTAACTTATGTTGTACCTCACCTAGAAGGCATCATTCTTCAGGGGCGCAGGTCTGCGAATCCCCAGTTACACAGTTCCCGGCGCTCCCCACCGCCCACACCGTCCCCAGGGTCCATCCCGCCCGCCCCGGCCTCGGCCACGGCCACTGTCATCCTTCCACAGCCAAACGCCATCCGGTTCTTACTGGCTGAGAGCAGCAGTGACTTCCCCTTCGACGGAGTCGAAGGTCGGAACGGCAGGATGAGGCGCATGTGACGACGGTCCCCTGCCGCCCGGCCTCTGCTCCACTGTTCCCTCTCTCGACTCTTCCCGCGTCAGGACGCTGTGCCGTCGTGCGGGCCATCCCTGCCTTCCCAAAGTCTGTCTGTCTTCACGCTCCCGCTCCTCTGGGCCCCATTCGGAGTTGAAATCTGTGCTTTGTTTTCTGTTGCTGCGTGGCTTTCACTTGCTGAAACGGTTTGCTCGGTTAACCGAGCTGTCCCTCTTGCCAACGGGCCACGTTCCTTTTCTCTGCACTCCTCGATGGGGGCACAGTGCTGGATGCCCCCAAAGCACCGAATGGTCTGGAAATCCCGCTGGTGCCTCTGAAGTCCTCGTCTGTCATGTCCCCGTACACGTGTTCAAACCCGAGCTGTTCAAACCAGAACTCAGAATTTGTCTCTCCACTTCCACATTTTAGGATTCTCTTGGCCAGAGTACCTGACTCTAAACTTCCATTAATTGAAATAAAACACTTCCCACGGATGATTAATGCCCACTGTTAAGCTGGAACCTGTTGTAAAAAAAGGAAAGATTTTTATCAATGACAGACCATACAGACATGCCTTGGTCGACCCGAGTTCCTCCCTGTTAACCGATAACAATGCGATGGCTGAGGAAGATGGGTTTATTACCTTGTTTAGGTAATTCTCCCGTCTCTACTTTATTAAGTAGGGCTGTAGCGGGAGTTAGAGCCGCCTGCGAGAAGGCAAAAGTGATCCTGGTCAGCATTTCCCGTCGCCCGTGGGAAGAGAGGGAAAAGACTACTGGCTTTAGCTTCAGCTTTTGGTAGGCAGGCGGTCATGGGAGAAAAACTCGCCTTTTGTACCTGGAAAATATCTGACCAGTTTGAAAGAAGACATTCTGATGGGGAAGCGCCCAGTCAGGGAAGAGGAGAGCTTTGCACAAACGAATTTAAACGTCCCACAAAGAGGACTTTGTAGTACTAAAATGCACAGTCTGTCATTTTAGACAACACTAGGAATTATAAAAATAAGATTCTGCGGTATCCTTTTTTTTAGAGTAAATGAGAGACAGAGAAATCAAGAATCCACATATGTCTTCATTTCAGCATGAAACAACTCTTACCATGAGAAACGTATATATTTATGAATATATAATCAAGCCATCGTATTAAATAGAGTAGGTGAATATCACTTGACACGCACGGCTAAGTATTCTGGGAGATACTGGGAGTTCTACCTGTCTTAAGGGATGTAGAACAGCTTATTCAGCATCGGAAGGTAATTTAAATGTCATCTACTCCAACTTCTCATCTGACGCTTAAATCTGTCCTACAAACACCTGCTGAACCTCCTGGGGGTATCTCCAGTTAGAGGGAGCTTTCTGCCACCCGAGGCAGCTCATTTCCTGTTTATACAGCTCTTATTAGTGGTGATAATGAGTAAAACGTATTGCGTGCTCGCTGTGTGTTAGACACCGGGGTATGCATTTTATCTTCAAAAATCCTCTTTAATCTCTGTCACAACCTTGTGCAATGATGCTGTGAGTATTTCTAGTTTATAGATAAAAGGGAAACTGAGGCTTGGTGAGGTTGGGCCGTTGCCCTACAGCACCGTGCTGTCCGCAGAGGACCCGGCCTTGACTGCATAGTCTACATTCTCTCTCTTACTTTTTTTAAGTAGGCTCCACACCCAGCGTGGAGCCCAACATGGGGCTTGATCTCACGACCCTGAGATCAGTGTCTTCGCTGAGGTCAAGGGTAGAGTGCTCCCCCGGCCGAGCCCCCCAGGTGCTCCACCTTCTTCAGCAGTGTGCACATGCCGCCTCCTACTTCAACTTCTTCCCTTTGTTGGCTTGAAATGTACTTTCTTAGAGCTTTTATTCATGGGCCCCAAGTTTTAATGAGGTGGCAGTAAACATGGCCAGTCTCTTTTCTCTTGAAATAGTGGGACACAGTTGTCTTATCCACTGTTCACTCATTACCTCCGCAGAATACACGAGTGCCTTGTTTTCCTTCTTTCCTTGTGGAGCGTGGTTTCTAGGCCCTTCAACAGGGTAGTCCTTGCTCTGAACAGACCACACTTTGCGGTCTTAGGCATTTAACAGAACACAAAGTCATAACATCACAGCTTACAAAAATCTCAACTTTGTTGGAAGAGTGGAAACGCAAAGTCGAGTCATATCCCTGCGGTCAACGAAAGCCACTGAAGGTTTTGCGTGTTGGTAAGCTATCTCTCTGCTGCGTGTCCTGTAGTCTTTACACGGTTAGCTTTTGGAACTTGAATTTAGAACTTAGTACTTGTCTCAGTTATATTTTCTCTTAATAGTCTATTGCTCTAGAATGCTCTAGTCTTTTAGGATCAAAATGCTGTGATTTGATATTTTTAATAATTTTTAAATATTTGGTATTTTACTTAATATTTTTATTTTATTTCACTTAAAAAATTTTTCCCTTTGTATTTATTGGTGGTGGATTTGGCTCCTAGTTCTATGTGTCAGAAGTTATGTTAGGCTCAGCTTAGTGGTTGTGGTTTTTTGGGGCTTCACCACTCACGCATCTGGGTCAGCTGCTATGGTGCCTGGAGGCCAGTGGGTCCAAAAGAACCCCAGCTGGGATGGCCAGTCTCTGTTTTACATGGTTTCTCTCCCTTCAACAGGCTAGCCTAGACTTGTTCACCCATGAAGAGGGGTCCCAAGGCAGTAAATTAAGCCAAGAAAGTCCTAATAAGTCATGGGCAAGACTTAATATAAGCATGAGGCCCAGTAAGCTCAGCACAGACAAACCATCATTTCTCTCTAGTCAGCCGGCCAAAGCAGATGCCAGGCCAGAAATGTTCAAAAGCACAGAAAGCAGCCTCCATCTCATGGGGGAGGAGCTTCAAAGCCACTTTATGAAAGACTGTAGAGTCAGAAGACATGAAAATTGTGGACATTCTTAAAATCTGCCATACCCTGAGGGGCACGCCGTTTGGGGACTTGATAAGCACATCATCAAAGTTATCCCTAAAAAATGCATTGGAATTTCAATTCAGTAGGGTCCAAAAATAAAGTCCTCATTAGAATACTACTTTGGTTATTATGGTCTATTTAGACAACCATATACATACACTATAAACAGTAAAAGAAGAAAACTTATATGCTAAGCAAACAATACCATTCTGTTTCTAAAGACTCATAGGGAAGAAAGTGATCTTTAAGGCAACTATCAGGAAAATGAATGTGTGATGTTGACCTGGACTTGAAAAGGCAAAGTCTAGAATCTGTGTTGGGAAAGAGAAACGAGAAAGATGTCCAGGTTAGGAATTAGCATGTGCAAAACCGCATGGACTCAGAGAATTGACCAGAATGACAAGGTTGAAGAATTCTCGGAGGAACACGTGATCAGAGAAAGGAAGGCTAGGTTATGGGGAATCCGTAATGAAAGAACTTGAAGGTGGAAACTTGAATTTGAATTTGACTTTGGAAGCAACGGGGCGCTATGGATGTTTTTGAGCAAAAAGATAATGTGTTTAAAATTCTGCACAACTAACCTAACATTAGTTTTTTGAGTCAGAAAACCATTGAGGAAAGCCTTATAGCTTTTTTATTCCTGATTTAAACCAAGTATCTGGTACCATTTTCTTAAGGTAGAAAAAAAAATGACCTAAATAATAACCCTTTGATAAGTTTTATTTCTGCCAACTTAAGGAGAAGTTAGAAGATGCCAACATCTAGAAAGAGGTGACTGTGTTCTTTTTCTTAAAGAAGAAGAAAAGGAAATATAACTACTTCTGCTTATATTTGAGTCATTATGTCCTGTGTACAGATTTTTCAAGGTTATTTCCCTCAGTGGCAAAGTGATAGTTTGCAGAAATAAAAAGCTGACATTTTCAAGATTCAAAACTCAGTGATTGAACAAAACCCTGAGTAATCAGAAAAATCTTAGTTTTCTGTTCTGGTAGGGAAGTGTTCCTTGTTGTAAGAGGTCATGACAGATGCCCGGCCTTCTCAGAGAGATCCTTGTAAGTAACAAAATCTTTCTCCAGTCAATGTTCCGACGCTAGGATACAAAGAGTGCTGGGGGAATTATTGGATGCTTGGAAAATAGCTTGGAATCCCCCTGCGAAAAGCCCTGTGGCTGGCCAGAATTCCATCACGAGGCACATGGAATACTAAAGGCCACCTTGACTACTTGTCTGGAGACGTTCTTGGAATACACTCTTTCTAGAAGACACCAGTTTCAATCCTCATCTCCCTTACACACTGAAGTGAATTCCAGTTTGATCCAAGACTTAATCTTAAAAAGAAAAAAAAAAACCAATAAAGTCCTGGTTTAAATAAAATATTTATTTATAAATATCTTTATATAAAAATATTATATTTAATTTATATAAAATTTTATTTATATAAAAATATTATATTTATATATAAATATTTATAAATATTATTAAATAAAATATTTAAGGATCTGATACTGTAATAGAGTAAGGCTTCCTAAGCTTAAAAGTACTGGAACCCTAATGCACGAATGGATCTAGGAAATAATTATCAGTGACCATTAAAACTGACAGCTCAACACTCATTGCCTGCAACACTGATTACCTGCAACCACTAATTAATTTGAATGTCACGAAAAGTGAGACAATCAGACATTATGAGTCTCATGACATGATACAAAGGAGGTCCACCAAATTACCTATGAAATATTCTGTCTCTCCAAAATTAAATCTGAAGCTTGCAAATCTGTAGATCTACCACTTGAAGGAAAATGCACAGGGTAGAGAAATGTGGTAGATGACATCACATGGATACGATCAACCAGATCTAGAAAAGGGTTATGCCTTAGGACAAACGACTCTGTTGCTTCAACAAACGAAGGGCATAATACGTCAAAGGGAAGGGAAACCTTTGTGACTTATCACTGAATACAGCACATGGGTCCTATTTGAATCCAGACTCAAAAAAAAAAAATTCTGAGATGACATAAAAGTTAGAAAATCAAGCTTGACCGGATATTAAAAATTTAAAAATTATTATAGATACCGATGAGTATGTTGGTTGTTTTTGAAAAGCTGTTACCAGCTAGAGATGAAGTACTCATATGTGACATGATATTAAGTCTGAGATTTATTTTAAAATACTTCAAGGAGCAAGGAGCACCTGGGTGGCTCAGTCGTTAGGTGTCTGCCTTCAGCTCTGGTCATGGTCCCAAGGTCCTGGGATCGAGCCCTGCATCGGGCTCCCTGCTCAGTGGGAAGCCTGCTTCTCCCTCCCCCACTCCCCCTGCTTGTGGTCCCTCTCTCGCTGTCTCTGTTAAATAAATAAATAAAATATTAAAAAAAAAAAAAAAACTTTAGCCAAAAAAACAGTGAGGGAAGGTGACAGAATGGATGATAACTTTGTACTTGGGAGTGAGTACGCGTGGGTCCGTTGTAATACTTTTTTCTACTTTTATATAAGTTTGGAAACATCTGTTCAAATTATTTGAAAGTTGTTGGAAAAAAATTACAAAGGAAAAGGTCAATATAATCTACAACATAAAATTAAGAATTTCTGTTTTCTTAAACAGCAGGCTGGGGAAAATGTTCATTACCATTCTGGCAAAGAATTAACATCCGTTTCGAAACACAGGCGCGCACACACATACACACACACAAGCCGATAGGAAAAACGCTAAGAACCCAATAGCTAAACGATACAAACAGAATTCAAAAGGGGAAAGGCAAATTGCTTAAAATTTCCCTTTAGAAATCATCATAAAAAAACAAGTTGAATTCTTTTGGCCTACTAAAGCAAGCTGTTCTGTAGAATATATATACCTTTTACATCCTGGGAGACAGTCATTTCCTAATGATCAATAGAGAAAATAATTTTAAATAGTAGCAACTTTTTTATTAAATGCCAAAAAAAGTGTTGTGTACTGTACGGTAGGGACTATTGTGGGAAAGTCTAACACTTTACCAGATGCTGATAAAATCCTGGCCAAGGATCTCTGCTGGGGCTGAACAGGGAGCGCGTCCCAGAAAATGACCGCGGGGAGAGGGTTGTGACATGGGAGGGCTTCCCAGGGGCTCCTGGGGACGTTGACTGTGCTCTTAATTTGGCTGTAGCTGTGGGTGGCCCTTCCTAACTACTTCTTATATTGTACATATAGATGCCATGCCTTTTGATGCATGCATTACACATTTTATAATAAAAGTTTGTTTATAGAGCCAGAACGGTCGCCCACGTGCCGCGAGTTGCCTAGGTGGCGGCCGGCCTGAAATTGCGCTGAGTGAGCGCAGAGGAGTCTCACTGCCGTGGGACGCAGTGCGGCGGGCGAGTGACCTGGAGGGTCTGTAACGGTGGAAGCCGAGTCCCAAGAGGAATTCTTCACGTACGTTTTTTTCATCTGGTTCAAGGGGCTCCCCAAAAGCATTCTTGGCCCCTGGGGGAGTGTTCATCTCTGGAAGTCCCTAAAATTAGAATACGGCAGGAAACCCCAAGAATTCCCTGAGAATGTTCTTTTTTTCCTTTTATTGAGAAATAGTTGACATAATTTATTGTGTAAGTTTAGGACATGCAGCATGATAATTTTATTAGCGTAGACCGTGAAATGATTACTGCAGAAGGCTCGTTCTCTTATGGATACGCTAAGAAGGAAGAAAGAAGAAAAGAGTAAAGGGAAAAAAACGTTCGCTTGAGCTGAGAACTCAGGATGTACGCTCTTGACCACCTTCCTGTGTCTCAGGCAGCAGAGTTGTCTGTGTTACGTCCCTGGCATCGACTTACCTCGTCATGGAAGTGTTTCCTCTCTCCTTTGACCTCCGTCCCCCGATTCCCGCCGCGCACCTGCCTCTGGCAACCACCAGCCTTGCTCTCTCTTGCTGAGTGTGGTGGCTGCTGCTGCTGCTGCTCGTTTGTTTCCAAGATTCCGCAGGTAATTGAGGTCGGGTAGCGTCTGTCCTTCTCGGCCTGACTTCACTTAGCATAAATGACTTCAGGGTCCATTCTTGCTGTCGTAAATGGCAGGTTTCCATCATTTTTTATGTAAACTCTCTTCCATCGAGTATACAGACCGCAACTTCTTTTGGCGTCCGTCCGTTGCCGGGCTCCTGGGCGGCTTGCACACCTCGGCTCTTGTGACCGTGCTGCCGTGAACACGGGTGTGCGATGACCTTTTCTGGTGAATGTTTCCGTTACCTTTGGATACATCCTCAGAACTGGAGTTGCTAGATCATGTGGAAGTTGGATTTTTAACTTTTTGAGGAACCTGCACACTGTTTGCCATAGTAACTAGACTGTTTCTCCTTTTCAATCCCGTCTGTGGGTGGTTCGAGACTAGGAGAGCTCCACAGACCTCACACACAGCTGGCGTCCGGATTTCCCAAGAATGGACACACTCGAGAACGGTTTTCTAATAGTGACGATGGATTTCTTCTTCATTTCTTTTCATCTTTTTACCTAGTTCCCCTGGTGATTAATACGGTGTGTTTGTAAGACGCAAGGTGAGGGTTAAAGACGTGGATGATTTGGTTACGCCGTGAACTTGTAAAACTAACCAAGTTTGTTCTCCAGCATGAACTCCCAGCTCCAGGACGCCGTGTGCGCTTTGGAATTGGCGCGTCCAGCGGGCCCGTGTGCGAGCGGTCACAGCCGGTCCGTGTCAACTCCTGGTCTCAGGTGCTCAACCGCGATGTGTCCGCGGTCGCGCACTTCAAGAAATGATAAATGATAAAAACAACCCAAAAATGTCCAAGAAAGATGGGACCATTTGTTGATACAACTGCAGAGATAATCACTTTAAAAAGTCATTTATTTAGTATAAGAAATGAAGGCTTTTCCTGCAACCATGCAGCGCATATTGTGCTCTGTGATTCTCTCCCTCACTGAAGTTCCCAGTTCCCTCCATTTTCATCAAATTACCTGGAATCTGAGGATTATACTTAATTCTCAAGAATTTTTCTTGGAGAAAAGGGATTGAGTCTTTCAGTTTCTTGCATGAGTTTGAAAATATTATTTAATGAGAAACTGGAATGGCGTTTCATTATTTGCAATAGAATTTGGTTGTTTTTTCTTAGTTCTAAAAAAAAAAATCCTTTTCTGATTATGGGCATAATATGCTCCTTATTCTTCATTATGGTTAATTTGGAAAATTTAGGGAAGGTCAGAAGGAAACAAAAATTTCCACAACCCAAAGATAACTACAATCCAAAGGTAGCATTCTTTTTTTGGTATTTTCTTCCAACTTATATATATATTTGTTATTATATAACTAAGATTATAAAACATTTACAGTTTTTATTCGAACAGTTTTAACTTCATTTATTATATGAGCGTTTTACAATGTCATTACACAGATTTCAAAAATACCAATTTTTTTTATTGAGGCATACATTGACATACAACATTATATTAGTTTCAGGTCTATAATATAATGTCAAAAATCCCAATTTTAATAATATTTGAGTATATCATTATAGTTTAAATTATTTTTAAGCTTTGGATATTTTGGTTGTTCCTGAATTTTGTCATTGTCAATAGTGTTAAAATTTTTTAAAAAGAACATACTTATACATAGATCTGTGTATGTTTCTCTAATTATTTCTTTATAATTTTTCCTAGATATGGCAAAGGCTAGAAACTTCTAAAATTTCAACATATGTACTGCCCAGTAACATTTCAGAAGGTTATTCAGATACTTAACTGACTAAGCCACACAGGTGCTCCAATGCTGTCATATGTTTAAATAAATACCCCCCCCCCCCCTTTTTTAAAGATTTTATGTATTTATTTGACAGACAGAGATTACAAGTAGGCAGAGAGGCAGGCAGAGAGAGAGGAGGAAGTAGGCTCCCCGCTGAGCAGAGAGCCCGATTCGGGGCTCGATCCCAGGACCCTGAGATCATGACCTGAGCCGAAGGCAGAGGCTTTAACCCATTGAGCCACCCAGGCACCCCATATTTTCCCCTTATTGACTGTTTAATTTTGTTTAAGAGAATTTCAGGGGCTCCTGGGTGTCTCAGTTGGTTAAGCGTCTGCCTTCAGTTCAGGTCGTGATCCCTGGGTCCTGGGGTGGAACCTGCGTGGGGCTCCCTGCCTGGCAAGGAGCCTGCTTCTCTGTCTTTTCCCTTGTGATCTCTCCTGCTATCTCTGTCTCTCTCTCTCCCTCAAATAAATAAATAAATAAAATCTTTAAAAAAAGAATTTTCACAAACATTCTAGAAGGTGGCAATAGCAACTTAATAAAGTGAGACTGCAAAACAGTCCTCTTCTGTCTGGGAAAGCTGTATGTTCCCTCCGTCCGTCCTTCCGTCTGTCCATCCTTCCGTCTGTCCATCCTTCCGTCTGTCCGTCCTTCCGTCTGTCCCTCCCTCCCTCCCCCTGTTCCTTCCTTCCTCTTTTTTTTTTCTTCCAAATGTGTGATATTGCACATCGTATAAGAGTGAGGTTTGAGAGAACCACCCTCCGGAACAAGCAGATCGCTTGGGTCAGCCCAGGTGGTTTACTGGAACACCCAGGAAGTCTGTCACCCTCCGCTGCACTATTTACAGCCACACATCCCTGTCTGTCTGTGGCTGTGCTCACAAACTGTGTGCGTGCGTGTGTGTTAGTTCCCCGATATCATGACTTTGCTTTTCTTCCAGTTTTTCTGGGGCATCAGTATTGATATTTAGCACACAAATAATTGTAGGATAGTGACTTTTGATATAGAATGAGGTGAGGATCTAGGTTGATTGTTTTTAAATTATCAAATTTGATCTAATGCCATCATTGGAGAGTTAATTCTGTCTCTGTTAGTATGTGACACTCAGTTTATTGTACAGTAAATTCTTAGAGTCATTGGATTTTGTCCTTTTTTTTCTGGGAGCATGCTGTATTATTGATTTTTGCAGATTTAGAATACCTTTTGATATTCCCTCATTACTTTTTCAAAATTATGTTGCGTATGTTCTAAAAATTTTTTGAAACTTTATTGAGAGTATACTAAGTCCATAAATTGGCAGGAATTGACATCTTTATCATAGTTGTCCATCACATTTAAAATAAAGAATATCCCCCGTTCCAATATTTTCTCTGTTCTTTGAAAAATTTTATAATTTTTCTTTATGAAAGGTATCACATAATTTTTAATCAGTTATTATATATTTTATATATTTTATTGCTATTATAAGTTATATTTTTCTCCATAATATTTCTAAACTGGTTATTACTAATACATAGAACAAATTTTGAATTTTGAATTTTATTTTATTTTATTATTATTTTTTAAAGATTTTATTTATTTATCTGACAGACAGAGATCACAAGTAGGCAGAGAGGCAGGCAGAGAGAGAGAGAGAGAGAAGCAGGCTCCCCACTGAGCAGGGAGCCCGATGCGGGGCTCGATCCTAGGACCCTGGGATCATGGCCCTAGTGGAAGGCAGAGGCTTAACCCACTGAGCCACCACGTGTCCCGTCTCCTGGAATTTTCTAAACAGATTTATGCTGTCTATAACTAGAAATGAATATCAGAAAGGACATGACATCAATTCCATTTCTTATACTTTGATTAGAAGATTTTCTAGGAAAATTTTTACCTAATATTGAAAAACAATAGTTAGATCACAGCTAACAAGGAGCACCGGAGACAGACAAACAGTGGAATTCGGAAATAAGACAGGATATCCATTATGACCACATCATACCTGTTATTTAACCTTTCGTTAACTTAATTGGGGAGGCATTACTGACACAGAATACATTTAAGCTTGATGGACTACGTAAGGCATCAATAACACCGTATTTTAGATGAGGGAACCAAGTGCAGAGTGATGAGGAGCTTGACCGGGGTAAGTAGTAAGATTCGGACCACGTCTATGACATGCCCATCTATTCTGTTCACCAGAGCTTCTTGTTTCCTTGACCTTTCGGCAAAAGAGAAAAATTTTATTGTAAATTGCTTAAAATTTAACAAAAAGCTTTTATACACTTCATCTCATTTTTTCAGAATGAACCTTTGAGTTCAGTGAGCCCACGATCATTCCTAAACAGTACTTAGCAAATTAAAACTTTGTCTCTTGTCTCCTAGGTGGTTTAGCTACATCACAGTATCATCTATTCCCTGAAAAAAAAAAAAAAAAATTAAATAAAACGAGGCAGAGCACGTAGGGAATGTCTATTCTTCCGATTCAGAAATGCCCCTGCCGCCTTAATTACGCCTGTGGGTTTTCCCTTTCACGTATATTGAATTGGTGTGATTTTGTAAGAGGACTGGTGTGAGTTTAGGCATTTGGGAGGAACCCAGAAAGAAAGACTAATTTTTCTGTTATGTTGAAAAAGAGGGCTCCAGGAGAGTTTTCAAGTTACCACATGGATGACATTTGTATGAAGGAAGGTGATAAGCGCCCCGCCCCCCGCCCCGGGACAATTTCCAAACCCACAAAGAGCAGCGTTTGATATATTTTGAAACAGAGAATGGAGCCCAGATTCCTCGCAGCTTTTCTGAGGTTGTATCAAGCGTTGGTGCCAATCTATGAACAGATCCAGTTTCTGCTTTTCCTTCAAGAACAATCGTGGCATTATATATTCTTTCAATTTTTCCATTACAGAGAAAATACAGATTTAGGGCTCAGGTGCCTATGTTGTCATGTGCCTGACCTGCTCGTCTGGACTTCGCAGTAGCCTTTACCCCAGATTTTCTTGCCCCATGACTAAGACCAGGTGAGGGTGGGGCCGTGTGTGCCTTGTTCCGAGTTACAGTGGCATGGGGAAGCTGGAAAACACCCACCGTGTCCTCGTAAAAGCACCTGTCATGGGTTCAGTCAGGAAAACAGTACTCAAGGAGTTACCGGCAGGAAGGCTAGATGTCTCCTCACTAAGCGGGTGTGTGTGTGTGTGTGTGTGTTTATGCTTCTAGTAGGAAAAGGACTCTTAAATTCCAGAATATTTGGGCAACAGGTTTTTAGATGTCTTAATACTCTGAATAATTTTAATAGCATTAAGAGTAATGGATTTTGTCATTTAGCTTGCTTATACAATGTATATATATATATATATATATATTGCTTATACAATGTATATTATATATATATAGATATATATATATATTACGATATATTATCTAGCCATTAAAAACTATTTTAAAAAGATGTAATAACTTAGGGAAACTGTTTTATAAGTCAATAAAAATGTCAGTGCAAACTTAAATTGAGACAGTTCTCTCTTCTGGTTGTCAGCAGCATGGGACCGACCACTCCAGATAGAAGGGGCTTTAGGTCTATTTTAAAGCTTTCGTGAGAATCAAGTTATAGGAACCAAGGGTCGGGGCATCTCTTGGAATTTGAATGTGTAAAATCACTGAGCATAAAGCTCCTTTCTTAGGCGCTCGGTTTCCCTGTAAAACCTTCTCTCTCCGCGCCTTCTCCACATGACTCTTGCTACGGGACTACGTTCTTCCCTTCCACATAGATTTTCCTGTCTCGTACCTCATACCCATACCTTGGTTTGCGCACATCCAAACGTCGTCCTTCCTCTGCTCTACCTCACATGTGTTCCTCTGACCGTACTCAACCTGGCTTCCTTCACTGGCTTCATCTCTGAGTCTCCCGGTTCCAAATTCCAAAACCGATCGGCTCAGCTCATCTTTTCGAGATGTAGGTCTTTAGTCAGTCTAAGAACGGGCCACCCTTGATTCTGGTGACCAGGAAAATCACTTTGTATCCTCAGGCTTGAGGAATCCTAGGTAAGAAGCATCATAAATGTGTCTAGTATTTAAATGTTATGTAGAGATATGCATGGATAGAAAATAGAATTAGGGCAATAAACCAAAATATCAATCGCTGTTGTCTGTTCAATAATATCATAAGAATTTCTTTTTCTTCATTTTGTCTAATTTTTCTTCAATGAACACATTATTTTATAATTATAAACATAATCAACTTCAAACTACTAAAAAAATTCTTTTAAAGAGCAATGGTATTAAAACTAAAAGAAACCTCAGGATGATATAATTTAACGTCACTTCCATCTGCAAAGGTGGAAGCAAACCCATGGAGTTAAGTGACTTACCTAAAGTCACAGGACAAGGGAGGGGCCAAGTTCCAAGGCCCTGACTTGTTTCTGAATAAGCAGAGCCGTACACAGTACTGCTTTGTCTAAACCAAATCAGATAGACGCCCCGGACGGCAAGTCAGAACCTGTAGGTAGCGGATCTCTGGGTGTAGGATCTAACTGTGACCGAGGTTCTATATTTTTAGGACTTGGGCAGGTGTGTTAAAACCACACCCAGTTGACTTGAAACAGAACTTTAATACCAAGGTTTCATTACCATCAGTTTGCCATGATCTGCGTTTTGCTTCCCTTACACACTTCAAATTGTCAGCTGCACTTTGTGTTAAAACAATACCCACAGTGGAGATGCAGAGGAGAAATGAGGGAATTTCCAGACACAAAGTTCGGTCTCCCCTCACGCTCGCAGCTCTCTTGCGCTGGTGGCTGCGGCTTCCTGCGCTCCGTGTCGTTCCTCCTGACGAATTAACACGGACCTTAAGAAAGTGAAGTCGTCGGGTTGGGAGTGAAGTAGAAGCTGGGAAGTGATAAAATCAGATCCACTCTAGGGAGAAAAGGAGAGTTAAAAGACTCTTAAGGTTTTATTCGAAAGCAGGACATCACCCTCACGTGAAACACCACGCCTGGCAGGAAGAGGTTCCCACACTCTCTGAAACTGTCTCCTGCTGAACCTGCAGGAGACCAAAGCCTGAGGGAGTTAGTCGGTTCTGGACATCGACATGCTCAGAGACAGTCTTAGCTCCAACATCTATGGGATGTAAACTCCTCTTGTACAGGGCCTCGGAGACGCTTGAGATAGGATTCGGGCAGAAGTCTCTGGGCTGTTCAGAATTTATTTCACTGTTGGCTTAGGAGAGGATGAACTAACGTGATATATGTCACAAGAATGACAGACCCAAGATTCAAGTCTCTGTAATGATAGCTCGAAAAATCATTCCAAAATAAGTACAATGAAAAATCTTAAAATATGAATAAATATAAATTCAAAACAAACAAAAATTAATCATGAAAGTAAAAGGACGATGCGGCTTACTCGTAGTTGACATAAAAACATCTCTGAGGTGTTAATTCCAAGTGAAACATGAGTTAAGCATGTCCACGACGATGCTTATAGGCAGGCAGGGAAAGTCCAAAATAAGTCTTTAAAAACCTAAAGTTTTTAGTATTTCATTTTAGGAAAACACAAGCAGACTGGAACATACCCAAAGTAGGAAAGAGAGTGCACAAACCATGTCTTGGGGGATCAGAAATATTTATCTTGGACAAGGATATTCACTTTGGGATTATGTAATAATGGTTTTTGAATGTTTGATGCTTTCCTCAAGAAACAAGAAAAATTTTAAATAAACAATCTAAACTTAAATCAGAGGAACAACAACAGAAAAAAAAAAAACCAAAAAACCCAAAGTTAGTAGAAGGAAATAATAAAGATCATAGTGAAAATAAATGAAATAGAGACCAAATTGTAGAAAAGGTCAATGAAACTTCAGAGTTAGTTCATTGAATGAATAAACAAAATGGGTAAACCTTTAACCAGACTTACCAAAAAAAGAAAGTGAGGAGGTTCAAATACATAGAATCAGAAATGAAAGATGAAAATTTATAACTGATGGGGCGCCTGGGTGGCTCAGTGGGTTAAAGCCTCTGCCTTCAGCTCAGGTCATGATCCCAGGATTCTGGGATCGAGCCCCGCATCGGGCTCTCTGCTCAGCGGGGAGCCTGCTTTCCTCTCTCTCTGCCTACTTGTGATCTCTCTCTCTCTCTCTGTCAAATAAATAAATAAAATCTTTAAAAAAAATTTATAACTGATACCACAGAAATACAAAGGATTATAAGAGAGCACTATGAAATGTTGTATGTCAGCAAATTAGACAATCTAGAAGAAATGGACAAATTCCTAGAAATATATAATCTTCCAAGACTAAATCAGAAAGAAATAAAAAGTCTGAACAAACTACTAGTAACAAAATTGAATCAGTAATCAAAAACTCCCATAAACAAAAGGCCAGGATCAGATGGCTTCACGGATAATTTTACCAGGCATTTAAAGAAGACTTAATATCTATCCTTTACAAACCATTCCCCAAAAATAGGAGAAAAATGGAAGGAGGGCGCCAGCTTGCTCAGTTGGTATACTTAGGGTCGTGAGTTCAAGCCCCATTTGTGGCATACAGTTTACTTAAAAAAAAAAAAAAGAAAGAAAGAAGAAGAAGAAAAATAGGAGGAATGCTTCCAAATTTATTTTGTGAAGCCAGCATTACCAAAACCAGACAGAGACACTATTTTAAAAAAGGAAATTAAAGACGAATGTCTTTGATGAACAGAGATGCAAGAATCTTCAACAAAATATTAGCAAACAAATTCAAAAATACATTAAAAGGATCATTCCCTATGATCAACTGGAATTTATTCCGGGTATGCTAGAATGGCTCCGGGTATGTAAGCCAATCAGCGTGATATAGCACTTCAGTAAACTGAAGGGTTAAGCTCCTAGGATCATCTCTACTGGCAAGGATACAGAAAACGGGAAATCCTTTTGCCCTGTTGGTGGGAATGCAAACTGGTGTAGCCACTCTGGAAAACAGTATGGAGTTTCCAAAAAAAGGTAAAATAGAACTACTCTATGATCCAGCAATTACACTACTAGGTATTTATCCAAAAGATACAAAAATGATGATCCAAGGGACACATGTACCCCAATGTTTGTAACAACACTATCGACCGTAGCCAAATGATGGAAAGAGCCCAAATGTCTATTGACTGATAAATGGATAAAAAAGATGTATGTATATATATATAGATAGATAGATAGATATAGATGTACACATATATATACACACACACATACACACACACACAGACATACAGATACATATATTAGAACTAATTAATTTAGTTGGAGGATATAAATCAATTAAGTTGCAGGATATAAAATCAACATATAGAAATTTGCTGCATTTCTATACACTGATAACAAAATAGCAGAAAGAAAAATTAAGAAATCAATCTCACTTATAATTGTATCAAAAAGAATAAAATACCTAAGAATAAATTTAATAAGGAAGTCAAAGACCTATATTTGGAAAACTATAAGGCATGGATGGAATAAGCTGAAGAAGACACAAATAAATGGAAAGATACAGCATGTTCATGGACTGGAAGAATTAGTGCTGTTAAAATGTCCATAATACTCAAAGTGATCACAGATTTAATCCAAAACCTATCAAAATACCAATAGTATTTTTCGCAGAACTAGGGCAAACTATCCTAAAATTTGTATGTAACCACGAAGACCTTGAATAGCCACAGCAATCCTGAGAAAGCACAGAGCTGGCGTTATCACGGTCCCAGATTTCAAACTGTACTACAAACTGTAATCATCAAAAATATGGTACTGGCACCAAAAATAGACACACAGATCAATGGAACAGAACGGAGAGCCCAGAAATAAACTCATGCTTATGTGGTCAATCAATCTACAGCGAAGGAGGCAAGAATACATACAATGCAGAAAAGATCGTCTCCTCAATAAATGGTGTGAGAAAACCTGGACAGTTACACCGTACACTAAAGTAAACTTAAAATGGATTAAAATCTAAATGTAAGACCTGGAGCCAGAAACTCCTACGAGAGGGCATAGCCGTAAATTCGTGGACGTTGGCCTTGGGTATATATACACGAAGGAGTATTACTCAGCCATTAGGAGAATGAAATGTTTCCGTCGTGGACAGACCTGGAGGGTATTATGCTGAGTGAAAGAAGTCAGAGAAAGACAAATACCACACGATTTCACTTATGTGTGGACTCTAAGAAACAAAACAAACAATATCAACCAAATAGAAACAGACTCAAACAAACTGGTAATTGCCGAAGGGGAGGAGCCTGGGGGTTAGGTGTAATGGGTGAAGGTGTAACCTGAGGTACAAACTTCCAGTTATGAAATAAAGAAATGACAGGGATGAAAAGTGTAGCACAAGGAACAGAGTCAGGAGCCCCGGACTAACGTTGTATGGGGACAGATAGCGACAGCACTTACCATGGTAAGCGTCTAGTGATGGGTTTAATTGTCAGATCACCATGTTGTACACCTCATACTGCCGTAACATTATGTGTCAACTATACTAAAAATAACAATCGCTAAAAATTTAAAAATACATTAAAACATTTGAAAAATAAAAATTTTAAAAACGCTCGAAGGATCCTCCTGGTGCTAGAAGATTTCACTAAAGGACGAAGGGTTGAATTTACAGGAGGCAACTTCAGTTCAGATGAGGAGGATCTTCGTGATGATGAGAGCTACGCCCAGCCGGCAATGAACTGCCCTGGGGGCGCAGTGTTCTCCGTCACTCAGAAGAGTTTAAGCCGAGGTTTGAAACCGTACCAGGTGACGGTAGAGGTTCTCCTAAGATTCTTGGTGCGAACGTGCCCATTGAAAACTCAACAGTCACTTAAAGCATTGTTTCTTTTTTTAATACTGTTCTCTGCATTAACTTATGGTATCACTGCCACGGTTATTTTAGGGTAAACATCGAGATAATTAGGATATTAAAATAACAGCAAAACACACATTCCTTGGGTAATGAGTTCACTTGCACGCTGGGGGCAGTGCCCTGAGACCTCCACTGTGTTCCGGAAGGTTCTCTCCGTGAGCACTGACGCAGGTCTGCCGTGTGTTAGGCAGGCATGGCAGGGTCAGGATCCCCCCCAGGGAAAAGGCATGGTTCCTCAGGATGTAGTTTTATTTGATGCTGCAACACATATAGTGTGATACGCTCTTAACGCTCAAAGGAACTTCTGTCCCATGTTGTCGGATGCTTTCATGTCCTTCCGTGGGAGTTGTTCAAGTGTGCACACCTTGAGGAACCACCTGTGATGTACGACTTCCCGTTCAAATCACTCACTGTCTGCAAGCGCAGGAAGGGACTTCATCGCATTCCGTTTGAGTGCGGGAGGAAACAAGTAAGTGTGTGTGTGTTATCAGCATCTCCCCCCATGCGCCTGTTTTGAATATCTAGCAGGTTTACTCAGTACATATTCTAAGGCATCTTTTTATCGTACAAGCTGAGCCGGTGAAACTTAGGTTCTGAAGAAATCTCTGATAATTAGCTGCCCTTTGATCTGGAGTGCTCCACAGCTAACGCGTGCGCAGTGTCCGCCTGCGTCGAGCATTAAGATAAAAAAAAGAGATAAATGCACGTTAATTTTGCAGCAGGCTTTAGTGGTATCCAACCCGTTCTTCGACTTCTGCTTGGACATGAGGCAACTGTCAAATCAAGTGCCAGCTTTATTTGCTCCTCACCCACTTTGCAACGAGCCGCTTTCTTTGTGTTTTTTACAAATTAAATCAAGTTTTTTGAAAAAGAACTCTCTAAAGTTGCTTTCAATTAGCTAAAACCACCAAAGTCCATCTGTGTTTGGGAAGGGCAGGGCCAAGGGAGGGGGATCCTTGAGCGAGCCCGTGCTACTACTGTGGGGACTGCCGTGTGGTCCTTCGGACCAGAAGAACAGGCAGCCGTACTCCCTGACGGAGAGCTGTGAGGCCCGTAGGCAGCCTGGCCACATCTCCATTGCCGCTTGTCGCTTAGGTCTGCCTAATGAATCTGTATTTCGAGGACTCAAGGATACAAGTCATGTTCTTGGAAAGATGCGGATCCTTGTTTTGGAATACTCATCCCCGGAGATGGACAGGGCAGCACAGTTGACTGTGGGTGGTTTTACTTCCGGATGTCAGCAACTGTTTGAAAACACTGACGGTACCTGCGACTGGTTTCCAGCAGAGCGTGTTAGCGGGAGGCAGAGCTGCTCTCGGCGAACCCCACATGCGCTCACGAAAGGCTCGACGCTCGGGGAGCAGCGGAGCTGTCGGCTCCACGACTCACCTGCGAAGTTCGTCAAGCAGCCAACGACTTTGTTTCATTTTGTTTATTTTTGGGACATTGATGCATTTATTGGTTCGTTGCAGAGGAGGTGGGGGATGGGAGACCCCCTAGAGCAGCAGAGCGGTCACAGCCTGTCCTCAGAGCTGCCTCTCAGTCAAAACACAGGACATGATGGACAGAAACCTGTCCCAGGCAGCAGGGGGGCCGCAGCCCGGGAGATCTCAGGGACATGCAAGCTGACCGTGACCAGCAGACAGTGTGACGGGAGTGTAAAGTTGATGGGGCGCACCTGAAGGGTATGGGCGTGCAGCTCCCTCACTCGAAGAGGACACTGCCCTGTCGGCGGGCCGCTGTCCCTGGAATGCTTTGTGCACCGCCGCCTGCAGGTCCGAGTGCCTGGAGCAGGGACAGCGGGGAGGAGCATCTCCAGGGCCTCCGCACCGGTGGGGCCCTCGTGTGTGTAGATCTGACCCCGCGTCTACAGGATGATGATCCTCTCAGCCTCCGCCAGACCTGGTGACTGACTTGGTGGCGGAGCCGCGAATGAGTCTGCTCAGAGCAACCCCGGAGGAAGTACAATTCGGGGCACGCAAACTACGGCCCGGCCCGCCGTAGGCAAGGGCAGAGGACGGAAGCGGGAGAGCATCCTTCCGTGGAGAGGAAAGGAGAGGCTGACGGGGCTGTTCCAAACCGAGTTCATCGGAGGACAGGAGAGCTGGAAGCGGGGCGGCCTCTCCGGCGGCCGCAGTCAGGCCACTCGCTGTCTCCGGCGGCCGCAGTCAGGCCACTCGCTGTCTCCGGCGGCCGCAGTCAGGCCACTCGCTGTCTCCGGCGGCGAGGACACCTTCCTTCGCCCTGCTGGACTGGGAGGCTGCAGGACCGGCAGCTGGAGAGCTCGCTCCGTGGTTTCCTGACTCCCATTTAGTTTTTTTATTTTTTACTTTTATTTATATTTTTTAAATTTCTTTGAAAGAGAGCGTGTGCGAGCAGGGGTCTGGGGTCAGAGGGCGAGAGAGAATCTTCAGCAGGCTCCTTGCTCAGCATGGAGCTCCAAGACGCGGGGCTCGATCTCCCGACCCCGACATCATGACCTGAGCCAAAATCAGAAGTGGGACACTCAACTGACTGACCCAGCCAGGCACCCCCGACCCCATTTCCAATGAGGTTTTCTTTATTCGTTTTCACAGAGCACAGGAGCAACAGTGAACCAGTGTCACCAGATGATAGGGCGCCCTCCGTCCTGCTTAGTTAATGCGATCTTATGAAATGTAGGAAGGATTTTTTCCGAAGATGTGTCTGTCTATATTAGTGGGAGCAGAAATAGCAGACGCCTTCAGGAGTTGCTGGGATTCAAGTAGAATCACGAATCCTATTTTTCCAGTCCTGGTGACCCCTGGGGAGGGGTGTGGAAATATCCACACCCGGTGGCTTTAGAGGAGCTCCACCCCGGGAAGCACCTTCAACGTCGTCCTACTGTCACATCTGGACCCTGGCTCTTGGAGAAGACAGGCCTATGGCTTTACTCACACAACAGCGGAGCTCACATTGCTGTGTTTAACAATTTTGTCAAAAATGAGCGGGGAGTAAGAGAAGACTTGAAAGGACCCATTTTACCTTTGGTGCCATAGAGACACACATACATGTCACTTGTTACTGGTATGTGTGTGTATAAGTTTTCATCTAAGGCAGGACAGAGAGGGACCATGCACGTAAGCCTCTGAGACTTGCCTTTTCCAGTGCGTCATGAAGCGTGGTCAGGGCCGGTGTCCTTACCAGGCGCCCCAGACTTTCCTCGTCCTTCCTGTTCACGTCATGTAGCGCCGAACGGTCGAACCGTGCGTGCAGTTTCAGTGCCGCACAGTTCCGAAGGCCAGCAGAGACGACTAGAGAATTCATTGCCAGGAATCTCCAAGTGCCATTCCTGCATGTAGAGACTCACGAGCTGCTCGTGTGAAGGACGGAGCGAGAAGCACGGATGCTGTTTTGCATCATAATTAAGAGAATTCTACAGTCCCGCGAAGACAGTTGCCGGTCTAATGGTCCTTAATCACTTTCCAGGGCCTTGCTCTAGCCCAGTACCTTTGTACTTTCTCAAATTCTACTTCAGACTATTATAAATCTAATCTGGCCAAAGCCTTTTCTTCTTTTGATAGTTTTCAGATGTCCTGTGTATGGTGTGGCCAAGATAAAATATAAATGTGTCAAGAATAGAAACTGTTCACAAGCCATTAGTATAGAGGCCTTGCTCATAAATGATGAATTATAGGGAGGAAATCGTGCTCTTACTTCAAGAGGCCCCGACTGCTCTTGTCTCCCAGTTAGACAGGAATCCATCTGGACTCCTATAAAGCAAATACACATTCTCATTCTAAGAGCGAAGTGAATCGAAGTTTTAAAACATCAAAATATTGATTGGAGCTGGCATGCAATGAGTTAAGGTCCACCTCTACACATGGTCCCAGACGCCACCTTTGGGTGTAATACCTCCTGCGCTTCAATAAAACATTCAACAAACGACGCCCATTTAACCCCCTTGACGGTGAACCGAAGTAAGACATTGACAGCAGGCTAAGAAAAAAGCCCAACCACGAGACTATATTAAAATACACACGTGAATTAATGGCTAGTAATGATAGTGTTACCTCTAAACTCAGACCAACAAGGCCCCAGGCCAATGAGAGCCAGAAGGCTGCTGCCCAGCCCTGCTCAGTTGGGAGAGGGGTCTGGAAGCAGTGTTTCCTCCATACCTCTGGTACGTTGACCCTCTTGTGAGCCCCAAGCCACAGCCTTCCTTAAACCTTATGAGCTGGCAACTCTGCTTGCCTGGCCCAGCTCCCAGGTTCTGGTGCCCAGCTACCTTCTTTAACCCTGTTCCTACAGGACTTTCTTACCCAGTTTCTGTGTAACCGTGTTCCGTTCAGCTGGACCTCGCTTCTTTCTCCGTTACTGGTCTCTTCCTCGGCTTCTGCCATTAACTGGACATTCAGCTAGAGCTAAACACCTCAAAACCCAGATAAGATAACCCCTAAACCCCCTCAGATGTGTCTTCTCGTTGACCTTTGAGTCTGACTCAGATCGGATTGAGGTTCCTTACCCTCCCTAAACGTTCGCTTTGGTCTAGCAACTCCCCCAGCTTTCGTGTGGAGCCTGACTTGGTACTGGAGGGCTCTTTTCCCAGGCGAGGGCTTCTCTCCCAGCACGGCCGTGGCTAAGCCATGCAGTGGACGTGAAGGGCGCGCTCCACGTGGGCCGGGGCATTCTGGATGTTTGCACAGGCGAGACTCTGCAGAAGGTCACCACTAACATTCCGTCTGCCGATTCGAGTGGGCCAGATGTAAGAAGATGTGCCATTCAAATCCACTAAACTGCAAACCAGGACTGTGTTACAGATGTTACTTCATGTAGGGGCCCAAGTCCTTCTGCTCAAGCCCCCACAAAAGTCACATCATGTGAAATGAGTTCATCTTTATCATTCTCTGCTATTTCTTATGAAAGGTGTGCGGAGAGGCAGAGGGAGACAGAGAGAAGCGTAAGCAGGTTCCATGCCCAGTGCAGAGCCTGATGCAGGGCTCCATCCCATAACCCCGAGATCACAACCAGAGCTGAAGTCAAGAGTCGGATGCCTAACTGACTGAGCCACCAGAGACCCCGTTCTCTTATTAAATATGTGAGTTGAATGTAATCAGTAGGCATTGAGCAATGCATCTCAGATAAATTAGTAACAGACACTTAATGGTTCTATTGCAAGGAATGCCAGATGAATCTGATTCTAGTCATAGTTTATCATTAATCAGAAGAATAATTTGCCCCAAGGCACTTCATTTAATTTCAGAGGCTACACAGCCACACATGGCCAAATGACAGTGTGCGTGTGCAGATGTTTTTTTCACAGAAAAGCTCCCACCTAACCCAGTGAGAGGCTGAGGTGAACCTCTTGGGAGGGGAAGCAGTTCACAGAGAGAATGAATGGTAATTTGGTCGCCCAAAGGGACCAAGTGTCCAAAGGAGCTGACATACACACCTGGTTATTAACTGAGGAAATTGGACCTTCCTGGTAGGACCTATGCTATGACTTTTGGATCCCACTAATGCATGACTTTATTTGAATATTAGAAAGGTATCTCTTTTCAAAGTATATTTATTTATGAGAGAGAGAGCAGGCCCGGGGAGGGGCAGACGGAGCAGGAGAGTCAGGCTCCCCCTGGCAGGGAGCGGAACCAGGAGCTCAGTCCCCGGACCCCTGCGTCACGGCCTGAGCCAAAGGCCCACGGTTACCCAGCGGAGCCACCCAGGCACCCCTAGAAAAGTATCTTTTGAAGAAAGGATTGATGGCCCAGCTCTGAAGGTGTTAACATGTAAGACAGGGGTCCTTCAGGGCCCCAGTGCCTGGAGAGCTTATTTTAAGAGCAGATATGCAGGCCCTACTGTGGGAGATTCCAGCTTGAGAGCTGTGGGTTAAGGCTCCATCATCCACATTCTAGATGATCACAGATGATTTTAGTGCCGGTTTCGTGAAACCCACTTGGAACACTGGGGAAAGAACATAGATTTTGACAACAGACAGAAACTACCTCAAGTCCTATCTGAAGCACGTACTTGGTGGTGGTCTTAGTCAAGTTAGGACCCTTTCTGAGTTTCAGTTTCCTCATCTGTAAAATGGGGGTATAATACGCTCATGGGATTGTTGCACATATAGAATGAAATGGGTATGAAAAGCACCTAGAACATACCGTAGGTGCCCAATAGATGTTAGTTTTCTACCTGAGGTCCTTGGTGGCTTAGAGCAGAGATAATGATAGGACAAAGTTTGAGGGAAACTGAGTACATCACCCCTGGCTCACACACGGACACTATCGAGAGTGAAAGGAGACGCTGTTAATAATCGTGTGGACACAACCAGGATAACCCCAGGACTGTAGTCACCCTCAGTAGTAGTAACGTGAAAGACCATGTAATGGCACTGCCTTACCCCAATCTAGTCTGTGTTTTTTTATTTATTTGACACAGAGAGAGAAATCACAAGTAGGCAGAGAAGCAGGCAGAGAGAGAGAGGGGAGGAAGCAGGCTCCCTGCAGAGCAGAGAGCCCGATGCGAGGCTCGATTCCAGGATCCTGGGATCACGACCTCATCCGAAGGCAGAGGCTTTAACCCACTGAGCCACCCAGGCGCCGCCTAGTTTGTGTTCTTAAACGGAGAGAACAGGATGTGGTCTTTGCAGCTGTTCACTCGACAAAAGCTTTTCAACTGCTGTCGGTAATCTTGCAGTCGGAATCTGTCTTTAGCGCTCTTACTGTCTCGGCGGTGACTAATGCTCGTACCGTGTACTGAAGAGACACAGTAGGTTCCTCAGAAACTGATTCTGAGTGTTTAAGGGATCCAGATTCCATGTTAGCCCGACTATTTCCAGATAAGAACATTCTAAATCAGTTCTCATTTTATGTTGTATCTGAAAACTTCCAAAGAACCCAAATAATAAGGAACAGCACAATTCTGTTCAAATTCCTTTGTTTTTCTTTTTTACTTCTAGATTGAAACCTTCTCAGCCTGTGAATCTCAGAACACAGACAACTTGCCTCTTTGTGTGCTTGAGCGTCTCCTTTCAACAGTAGGAGCAGGTCGATCTTCATTTCTTTTTTTTTAAGTTTTTATTTATTTATTTGACAGACAGAGATCACAAGTAGGCAGAGAGGCAGGCAGAGAGAGAGGAGGAAGCAGGCTCCCCGCTGAGCAGAGAGCCCGATGTGGGGCTCGATCCCAGGACCCTGAGATCATGACCTGAGCCGAAGGCAGCTGCTTAACCCACTGAGCCACCCAGGCGCCCCTTGATCTTCATTTTAACAGGATCTCATACTTTTGTCAAAATAAGAGCCAGAAAATAAGGGATTTTTAGCTCTTTAATGCCCTTGAAGCTTAAATCGTCTTACAAATGGGAAATCAAGAAATATTGATTTGAGGATATTGTACAAAGAAAGTTTGTGTTAGCACAGGACCAGAAACAATCTAAATGTTGGGCGAGGAGGCTACATAAGTAGTCATAGCAGTTCCCAAAATATGATCCACAGACGCCTGGGACGGACTGTGAGGTCAAAGCTATTTTCTTAATCATGCTAAGACATTATGCATCTTTTTCATTGTTTTGACGTTTGCATCAATATGTAAACATCAAAACGGTGGGTGAAACTGATGGTGCCTAAGCCTGAATCGAGACAGTGGCCCCGAGACATGCTGGTGGCTCAAGCAGTGGCCGTTGAATTCTTCACCATGACACATGCCCGTTAAAAAAAAAAAAAAAAAAAAAGCTAGTTTTACTTAAGAATGTATTGATGAGGCAGTACGAATTACCAGTTTCATTAAATTTTGTCCCTTGAGTCCTTGTCTTTTAATAGTCTGTGTGACAGAATGAGAAGCATTGTAAGAAGTACGAGGGTTACTCAAGGAAAAGCGCTTATCCCATTGTTTGAGTCGCAGGTTGGACTATAATGGAACATTTTGCTTGAAAAAACCGACAGGCGAGCTGTAGTTATTCAGAATTCAAACTCGAGTTACTGGGCAGTCACCGCCTCAAAAATAAGTGGCCTCATCACTTCGAGGAAACCAGTAGACCACCCTTCTCACAGTGGTAAAATTTGAGCTTTTAAGAGAAAAATCAGAATTTTGAAGAACCTCCAGGAACTTGACAAGTTCTTAGTACTTAAAGATTTGGGGGGTGGGGGGGGGCGCCTGGGTGGCTCAGTGGGTTAAGCTGCTGCCTTCGGCTCGGGTCGTGGTCTCAGGGTCCTGGGATCGAGCCCCACATCGGGCTCTCTGCTCAGCAGGGAGCCTGCTTCCCTTCCTCTCTCTCTGCCTGCCTCTCTGCTTACTTGTGATCCCTGACTGTCAAATAAATAAATAAAATCTTTAAAAAAAAGAAAAGATTTTGGGGGGAGATTGGTTGTGATATTTATAAATATTATCTTGTGATATGACGTAATAGAATCAGCCAACCTTTGGGAGATCTGCATAACTCAGTAAATCCTATTTTCCAAGTGATTAATGCGTGATCCTACCACACATGCGGAGATAAATGTTCCCTTCAAAGTGTACGAGAAACCAATAGCGTTTAACATAACAAAGCGGGAAAAGTTTATGTGATTTCGGATTCTATATTGTAACTAACCTTTAAGAAATTACAACATCTTTGATTTTTTTGTGCAGAGAAGAATATTCACAATTATCTGAAAAGACTATCAAAATACTCCTCTCCTCCAACTGCATATCTGCGTGAGGGCAGATTTTCTTTATCTATTTCAATCAAAACAAAATCTTGTAACAGATTGAATACAAAAGAGGATATTAGAATCCATTTGTCTTTAATTAGGCCAAACATTAAAGAGATTCACAAAATTATAAAAACAATGCCATTTTTATACTAAGTCTAGAAAATAAAATTAAGTTTCATAAAATATATTTATGTTAATATGAAGTAGGCTTTTGATTGTCATCTTAATATATATTCTAAATTTTTCAGAATTGATTTCTAATTATGTAGACATTTATATAGAGTAAATATTACATCAGCATCAATATAATTAGGAGAAATCTTTGGACTTTTAAGTAATTTTAAGAGTGTGAAACTTTGATAAGAGACCAAAAAAAATTGAGAAGTGCTGAGTTAGAGAGTATTAGTAAAGTGGGGTCCTATGAAACAGTGAAAAAGAATAAAATAGACTTATACGCACCTACTGAAACACACTTTATGATATCTTATTTAGCAAATGAACTAAGTTATGTTGGAATATGTACGGCACGCTTCCGTTTGTACGAACTAGGGGAAGAAAGGTGAGAGCACGGCTGTACACACGCACGCACACGCTATTATGTATGAATGCAGAGTTCTTGGGGATCCAGACCATCGCTGCATCCGGGAAGTCACCTGGGGTTTCAGCAGATGGGAGAAAAACATTGCTCGATATGTCCTTTTGCATTAAAAAAAAGTTACAATAGACTTATGCTATTAGGAAAACTGGTAATTAGAAAATCAAGAATCGTGCAATGACTTCTATTAGATGAAGCGACTCAGCAGGCCAGACTCGGCAGTAGACCCGAGCTATATCAGCACCGAGCTTGCCAGTTGAGGTTCCTGAACTATTAAAGGAAATGGGTCCTTTTGAGTTCACAGTATCAAATTTTAAGTTCCATTACAGCCAGTGAGTACTTTTTGTCCTGCTTCCTATCTTTCTGCAAATATTTAATTTTCATTAATGTTAAGCAATTCTACTGGCAGTACTTATTTTTGTTAAAGCGCAATGGCAAGATTTTTCTGGCAAGAAATACCTTTTCTTCTCGCCAGGTTAGGTTTGGTTTATCGGAAGAGGGAAAGCAAGACACACAGAACATGGAGGACAGAAAAGATGGGGGTCGGGAGCAGACATGGCTAACGGGAACAGTGGAGAAGCAGGACGAGGAAGGGAATGGGGGACCGCGCGGGCGGGAAGGAGGCAGGGGAGTGAGCCAGGGGCAGGAGCCCAGGCGGGAGGAGGCAGACCGGTGCGGTCAGAGCGCCAGCGCGTCGGCTCGGCGGATGGGAGAAGAAGGCGCAGGGACTAGGACCAGGCAAGCCAGGCTGAAGACAAGGAGTAGTCTGGTCTGTCGGAGAAACAGCAGCCTTAGCAAGCGACTGGGGCCCCGCTGAGCTTGGCTCCAGAGACTTGGGAGTGGAAATCACCAGACCTGAATCCCGGGAAACTGCGTGGACGCCACGCTGGGACGGAGCGGGGCCGACTTTTGCCATGTAAGTTCTGAGTAGTTTCCAGGCACAGACGACGAGTCAGTCCCCTGACGTTCTGTGTTCCGTCTGGAGAACCGAAAGCTCGGGGAAGGCAACGTTGAGCTGCGATGGGTGCATAACAGGCAGAGGCGCAGAAAGAAGCTTCTGCGAGCCCCATCCTGCGAGGAGGGAGGGGGCGCTGAAGGGTCCTTTATGCACCCCAGGGGGCGCGCAGCTGGAGCCGGGGCGTCTCAGCAGCGGGGCGCCAGCCCCGTCAGGACCCAGACGGTCCCTGACACACAGCGGCCCACCCGCCCGGCCTTGGGCTGGGGCCAGGGCGGTGGGAGGCGGGAGTGAGCACAACCACCGCTAGACTAAAATATTAGGGAAATGGAAATTTTAAGGAAAGGGGAAAAAGGGGATTGCCATCAGCAAAAGTGAAACTTTCACAGCAGAAGAACGTGGGCACTTGCGTTGGGGAACAAAGTTAGGAAGGGGAACCCCCAGTCGAGCCGCCCACCGCGTAGAGAGTGCCCCCAGCGGAGCTACTCCTTTTGAGGCATATTTACTCCGGGGTAGTAGGAGTTTGGGCCTCGGAATCAGCGGTCTGCCAGTGTTGTTACCGTCTAGAGTCTAGGGTCCCCCAGGTTTATCTTTTAAGGCTGAGCTCTGGCACCCATCACTCTTACACCAACCATGACCTGCTTTGTGCAAACAGCTGTTTGTACCCAAACGAGTCACACAGCAAGTTACACGAGGCATCAAACGTAGTTGCACAAGAGTAACTTACTGATATGCTAGTGGAAGGCATTTGTGGGCCCACAAGGGCTGTGGGGTGGAACACCCACCAAATGCAAGGACTGCACAACTTAGCCACATTCTTTCTCTTTACATTATTTTTATTGACATCTGATGTATTACTTGCCCCAGGGGCACAGGTCTGTGACTCATCAGTCTGACACCATTCTCGCGCTCCCCGTAGCACATGCCCTCCCCAGTGTCCGTCACCAGCCACCCCCCCTCCCAGCAGCCCTCAGTGTGTTTCCTGAGATGAAGAGTCTCCCTCCCGATCCCATCTTGTTGCATTTTTCCTTCCCTTCCCCCACCCCGACCCTCCAGTCCTGACTCTCAAATTCCTCATATCAGGGAGATCATATGATCATCGTCTCTCTCTGATTGACTTATTTCCCTCAGCACGATACCCTCTAGTTCCATCCACGTTGTCAACACTGTAGCCACATTCTTCTTTCCACACTATCACCTCCCGTCCGTACGGTGTCGGCCCACAGAGGTCTGGTGACCTCATGGGCCTTGTGTCGGGCTAACACTGACCAAGACGCAAGTGTTCTCTAGTGATGAGAAAAGTGAGCAGAAGGTGAAAGGGTTACAGTACGATTATCCTGAAATCTGCGAGGGAGTCATTCAATATAGTTGGCGATTTATTCCCTGAAATACAAGAATATTTTTGTTGTAATGGTTTTCCATGGAAATCATATTAAACAGACAAAATGTATTCTTCTCTTTAAGAGTGTATTCTGGTTATAATTTTGCCTTTCCTTTATTACTCAGTGTTCATTAAGTTACTTTTCTCTGCAACTATATAAGGATGATCTGGGTCCTTTCTTTTTATAGCTTTGTGTCACTTTCCTGTCAGCCACTGTCGCTGTCAGCCGCGTCTCCACACCCCCAACCTCCTCCAGACTCGCCTCTAATCTGCTAGGCCTGGAAGTCCGCTAGCTTTGTGCGCAAAAGTCATGGATCCAGTGCCAGGAAGTCGGCTCTGAGTCGCACAGGCACAAAACGCCTGGACTTCAGGGTGCCAGGTCCGTCAGTCTGGTATGAACTCCGCGAACTCTGACATCATTGGGACGCTCACAGTTGTTTTTATTTTATTTTATATTCCCAGCCATGATCTTGTTTACAGAGAGTGCCAGCTGAATTCAGGAAAAATGAAGTGCTTTAATCATAACTTGAGGAAATTCTAGGCAATTGTGAAGGCTTTACTGAATATAAATTTAGTATTTGACTATGAAAATGATATTCGGGAGTGAGGGGACCGAGCCTCCCCGCCGCAGCAAAACGCATTTATTTATGGCTCTCAAAGCTCAAGTTCATGCTTATTTTATGCAATTTTAAAGAAAAGAAAAAGGAAACAAGTATCTCAAAAATATTACCAAAGATCCCTGCTATTAATATTAAAATCTTTCGGGGACACCTGGGGGCTCAGTCGTTGTCTGCCTTCAGCTCAGCTCATGATCCAGGGTCCTAGGATCAAGTCCCACATCAGGCTCCTTGCTCGGCACGGAGCTACTTCTCCATCGGCCGCTGCCTCTCCTCCTGCTTGTGATCTCTCTCTCTCTCTGGCAAATAAGTAAAATTAAAAAAAAAAAAAAATTTTAATTAAAATCTTTCAGGAGCGACATTTAAATAACTGTTGTGTGTGTGTGTTTGCTCCCATAGAGTCCTACGGTAGAGGAGCTACATGACTCCGGTCACTTGGTGCATGCAAGTTTGTAGCCTCTCCACTTCATAGATCATGAGTATGCATCGCCGTGCTACGTAATCTCCATCAGCAGTTCAATTACTACATAACACATCGAATGCATGTCCCTCAGTGTTCGTATGTATGGATCATTGTACATACTGGCATATTCACAGTTTTCCACTTACTTTATGAATTTATCTGTTTTGAGATGTGGGGGGTTTTTGGACACTTTGAACATAATTATTCATTTATCAGATGGTTGTAAAAGTCTTCCTTAATATTTTGTCAGTTTTAACCATACTACTTATGTTCATTTTTCTAGCAAAATGTATTTTACAAAAATAGGAACTAAAAGACAGAATTCATTTAGATGGAAACTTTCCCAACAGTGCACTCTGTGAAAACACACTAATCAAAGACGCGTGAGGCCGCTGGCTTCCTCGGGTGTCAGAACGTTCTTCCTCTCATACTCATCATGCTTGTTTTACACTCTGCCTTCTTTTTGCCATTCCAAATGCAGTTGGCTCCTGACCAGCCCAGGAGTTAAGGGCGCTGACCCCCCCCACCCCCGGCGCTAACCCCTCTGCACAGTCAACCATTTGTATATAACTCGTGACTTCCCCAAAACTGCTGGCCTTTTTTTTTTTGCTACATTTGCTTCCTCCTGACCAGAAACCTTACTGATAAAATAAACAGCCTAAGAACACACATTTGCATGTTGTATGTATTATAGATTATATTCTGACAATAAAGAAAAGCAAATATTATTAAGAAAATCATAAGGAAGAGGAACTACATTGATAGCTCTGTACTCTATCAGAAAAATCTGCATATAAGTGGATCCCACAGTTCAAACCTATGTGGTTCAAGAGTCAGCGGTAGGAATCTGTAAAAGGCGCCCGTTTTCTGGATCTTCTGTATTCTCCAATTTATAAATAAAATACTTTGGCTCCTTTGGAAGTAGTGGTGACTCAGTCCTTATATTTAAACCATGTTATCACTTTTGTATTCATTGGAAATCGGAGATGATATTGCTTCACAGCCTCCCAGTGGACAAAGAAAATTGCTATGATAGGATGTACATGCGGCCCGGAGATCTGCTTACCATTGATCTTCCTCACACGTATCTTGAGAAAGAAAACACGGCTTTTATTTTTTTGCTTCTGAAGTACATGAAAAAAATAGCAAAGGAATTTAAAATCAGATCATATGACTTACCAAATTGATTAGAATTATTAATTTTGACTGTCTAGCATGGATTTCTGTAAGAGGAGAAACTTCCCTTGGGAGACTCGATAATAGATTTAAAATGCTCATGCCAGGTATTACGCTTCTCCCGGAGATTTAAGTTAACCTCGAGAAAGAGTCCGAACGCACTAAGTCAAAGTAACAGAACCGTCGCTGAGAGACAACTGGCCCATCTCAGATCTGCCAGGCACAGACTTCCTGACACGGGCCAGCCACTGGCTTGTCTCAGCCTCAGTTTCCTTGTTTGTAAAATGAAGTGGTTGCAGGAGGGCCTCTGAGATTCTCTCGGGGAGCCCTGGATGGACCGTTCAAGAGGCAGCGTTGGAACGTCCGTCCCTCTGCGAAGTTAGGCTCGGGGTATCCCTCGGGAAGATACTGGTTCAGCTGCCGAGACAGACTGTCGGGGAAAAACCAGTCCTGTCCCACTGGTTACTGCAGCTGCTGGTTTCACTTCCTGCCTCGTAGGCAGCCCCTGCTGTGACGTACAGGAAGGAGGCCTGCGGGGGAGGCAAACACAGACACTCCTGGCACCGGAGGAAACACCGAGTCACTCGCACGCCTGTGAGGGGTCCTGGCTATGTATAGCTGCGAGTACTTCGGGAGGGGAGGTGGCCACAGTATCCACTTCCTCAGATAATACCCTCCTCGTGGGAAGGCACATCCTGAAGGATGGTAAACATTAAGTCAATATTCCAAGGTAAAACCTCTTTCAGGTAATTTCCTTGCAAAAATTGTAACCAAATGTTAAATGTCAATTGGAGGGTTTGGTTTTGTTTTGGTTTTGTCATGAATGCCTATAACTTTACCAATCAGATAAGAAGCGGTTAGGGAGGCATCCAGTGGAAAAGCTCTGGAACAAGGCTGGTCGTAGAGATGTCTTGTACGGAGGGTGGATTCATCAAGACTTACTGATGAGTGGCTGGTCCACGCCCACCCGAAGTGCTGTTGTATTTTGCCCAGCAGGTGACAGGCGGGGGTGCGGATGTGCTGCTCCTGAGGGCCAAGACCGGTGTCCCAGCTCGGCGTCCCTCTGCGTGGCCGCTCCCGCTGTTTGCAGTGGCCAGGACCCCCTCTGAGGCTGGGTTAGAACAGCCTTTTAGATCTTCTCTAACCACAGCCCACAGTAGAAATCCATCTTGAACTATGTACCAGGAGCCACATGTGTGAACTATGTCCTTGTGAATACCAGTAGACACATCAGGAAACCATACGCTCCCCGTGTGGGTGGTGTGATGAGACTCTGGTTCAGTCTGTGCTGCTTTGTTTACTAAGATGCCATGACAACCCACTGTGTGGACAGCATCATCCACAAGCAGGTCGTAGGCTACAGTTCGACAAGCACCGGCCTAGACTGATAGTAAGGATGATGATAAATATAATAATAACAATAATAATACAATAAAAATATCAACCAACAGAACCCTGAGCCCTATTTACAGTTATCAGAAGAGTGACCCAGGCTGGAAGATGTGGAGGAGCGGTCTTCAGTCCAGGAGGACTTTCCGAGATGACAACGGACAGTGACTTTGGAGACTGTCTGTCCCCTTTCCACCTGTGCTCCGGAGTCATCGAAACAATGTTGCCTTAGGTCTTTGAAAGATCTGTTTCTATATATATCCTGACCTTAACCAGATTTGAGAGTTAAAGGAAAATTCAATTGTGTAACACACCATTATTTTATAACTGCTAAGAGGGAAAATAGGCTGTCAGTTTTGATGGTGTAATGCCACCGGTCATACGACACATCTCTACATCAGAGATGTTAATGAATATGAAAAAAAATGTAAATCAACACTGAACTAATCACTTGCAGAGTTCTCTTCAAGTCTTCTGGGTCCCCTGTTCGTCCCTAGGTAAAACCAGCAGGGGTCTTCTCATCCGTGGGGAAAGTTACTTAAGGTTGTGCTCCATTACTCTTCTGCAGTTTCATAGAATTCTAAATCGGAAAGGTATCCTCAGTGATGATCTGGATTGTTGCCTGTTAACGGGTCAAGTATCCGAGAGCCAGGGAGATAATGTGGCTTGTCCCGGATAACTTGAAAATGAAGAGAACGAGAAGTTTAAAACAAACAAAAAGATCTAGGTTGTCAGATAGAGAGGAGAAACAGAAGCAGTGCATCGAAACGAAGACTGGAACCGTGGTCCCCTTAGTCTGTCTCCTCGGTTTGTAATAATGGAATCGGTCGCATGAGAACAAGCTTCTGGAAAGGGACCCTCGTTGCCTTGTGTGTTTTGGGCCCAGAATCTCCATCCTGTGCAGACAGAGAGATGCCTGCCCGACCTTGCTGCTCTCGACTGCCTCCTTCGCCATAGTTCCCCCTCCTCAACAATTCCCAGCCGTCTTACCTGGCTTTCGCTCCCGCTCTTCATTTTCTGTCGGACCATCGGAATCTCGCACTATCAGCTCAGTTTGGTTTTGTGTTCTTTACGCCCCGTCCGTTGTCCCAAGGAGGAGCCGGGTCGGCCTTTCTGTCTAGCGAAGGTCATGTGCCGCACCATCCTCTCCCTCTGACCCCTGAAGAAGTCCCAGTCCACCCGGCGTGGACGTCATGTGCTCGGAGCCTTCCCACGTCCATTGCTTTACAGTTGCCCCTCATACCGATTCCTGTTTGTCCTTTCTTTCAGGTCCGATGTCCCCTTTTTAGTAGAACATCCTTCTGCTCACGGCGTTTTGTGGCCTCTGTATACCTGGACCACATTCTCCGTCTCTTTCCCTTGACTCAGCCGTGCACTTGAAAGATGCTTCCGAACTCATCCCGACTTGGTACTATTGCGTTCCTCTGAGGGCACGGCTTTTGCGCTGCCCATAACTTTGAGGATGATGCCACGTCAGAAGCTTTTTTGATTGCATATGGCCCCTGTGTTCAGAGCTGACCGCATCGTGGGAACGAATATTCAAGGGCATGCGCACACGTTGCACACTGACACACAGGAAGGAGCACATGAACAGAGGAGCCAAGCTCTATCGATGTTTACTCAGGAGAGCCTAGTTCATCACCCCAGGAGCAGCCAAGCCAAGAGTCCTTGGCCAAGCTAGAGACGGGCCTACCGACCCAGCGCTCACTCTCCGCATCGCACATGCAACCTGTCCTGTTCCTAGTTCCTCAGGCTTGCCGCGTCATGCCTGAGTCTTTATTTCTATGCCTTCCCTGCCACCAGCGTCCTGACCACTCTCTCCATGGGGACTGCACCTGTCCTATCTGAAATCTCTCAGAAGTGCCTTCTTACCACTGCTGTGTGCACGCTCCCTCCACGGTGCGTGCGTGCAGCCCGAGCAGCTGTGGCCCAGCAACTGTCTGCTCGCAGGTCTCCCTCCTCAGCGTCCGAGGGGTACCTGAGACGAGGTGCCGAAGGTCCTCTTGGAAATTTTGGCAATTACAGTGGTGCTGGCAACTATAATTTGTGGTTGATCCATATTTCCACACCCCCCAAAAAGAAAGAAAATAAATTTGAGAGAAATACTGTATCCGTCACTGGACGGAATGACCCTTTCCGGAGGAGGCCAGCCAACAGAACCCGTTAATCCTCCCAGAGCTCAGAGGCTGTTCTTGGAGTCTGGACGCTCTTCAGAGTTCATCTCTGGTGTGGAATGAGTCACATAAGCTTGTTAGCAATATCTTAGAAAAAAATATCATCTAAGAGGTTAGAGCCGGTTGGACTTGTGTTGCGATGACTCATCAGACAGCCCTTGAAATGTTGCTTTTTCTTTAAGGCTACAGGGGTTTTATCACTGCTGTGATGTTGTCTAGGTTGGATAATACATGTTCTATCAGTTTGCTCATTTTCTCCTGAATTATGGTTTACTTTAAAAAACACAAGTTTTATATACATATTAGCTTTAATACTGTTCTATTACTTCATTTTACTTCACTTGATATTTTACTATTGCTACTGCCCAATTGACCTTATTTTCAGAGCCAGAGAAGGGATCCTCCCTGAGGAAGGAGACGTCAGTTGGAGTCTAATTGCAAGCATCAGTGATAGATCTGAATTTCAGGTAGTTTGCATCCTGGTAACCGTAATCGGGGAGGTATTCCTTTTACCTTAAAAAAGGACATCTCGGGACAGAGAAACTCACATGAGAGTTTCTGACTTTCCTGACTTGGTCGGGTCAGCAAGCTTAGCATAGTAGCAGCGGCAGGAAGTCGTCGTCATACTCCAGCACCTGCGGAATGCCGCGTGCAATTTAAGGATGATGCAGAGGGCATCTGAGTTGCTCAAAGCTTGATTAACTTCTGTCGTTTGCCACATAGGTGATGTAGGACAGTTTACTTTACCTCTGTCCCTGTTATCTGTAAAATGAGATTTGAAACATCCTCCTCATCGAGCTTTCTGAAACGTGTACGTAGGAGAGTGAGTATATGTGAAGGTTCATGTGTTAGTGACAGGTACATATCAAATCTTTAAAGTGTTTATTTTTAATAACATTATTGCTTCTTGGTGTGCCTGGGTGACTCAGTCAATTGAGCATCTGCCTTTGGCTGATTCTGAGATCATGACCTGAATCCTGGGATCGAGTCCCACGTCAGGCTCCCTGCTCCGTGGGGAGTCTGCTTCTCTGCCCCTTCCCTGGCTGGTGTTTTCTCTCTCTCCCTCTCTCTCTTACTCACTCACCTTCTCTCTCAAATATATAAATAAAATCCTTAAAAAATAATAATATTGTTACTTCTAGGCTATTTTATAAAATTATTACCTTACTAAATAGTTTTCACTCATATTTCACACTACTTAAATTTTAAAAAACACAATTGCCCTGGGGCTTTGGCACCATCACTGAAATTGTAGATTTAGAACTTTTTTTTTTAACTTTTCATTTAAAAATTGTTTTATTATTATGTTCAATTAGCCAGCAAATAGTACATCATTAGTTTTCGAAGTAGTGTTTAACAATTCATTAGTTACATAGAATTTCTTATGTAACTCGTTTCATTTTATTTCTCACTCAGGATTTATTGCCGGCTTACCCTGCACCAGGCACAAGCACTATCCCAAAGTCGAGTCACTGACAGACCCAGAATACCGTAATTGGTATTCGACAGAGTTCCTTGATGTGAAGTCCTTCTTAAAGCTCTCTGGTGATTTCTTTTGGCTGAATCAATTACTTTGGAAAATTTTATTGATCTAGTCCGAGTCTGAGTTTGGGAGACAGCATTAGAAAATGACTCACAAATTCAAAGAACAGCTTCAAAATTATTTTGTTCATGATATATAGGAAGACAGATCTTGATAATTCAGCAGAAAGCAAGAGAGACTTACTCCAGAAAAATATAGACACGCCTGCTTAGGCCAGGAGGGGTTACCTCAGATTCTGCTTACGGAGTCCGGCTGGGGAAGATCCTGTAGGCAGCACATGCATGTAAATGAGCGCTGCATTTTGGAAAGTTGTCCACAGTTTAAGTGAAAAGACAATTTTAAAATGCAGAAATCTAGATATATAAGCAATAAAACGTGGAGGTGGTGGGATCGCAGGTGGGTCTTTTTATTGCTGCGGCTCATTTTTAATGAATAAGCAAATACATCTTATGGAATAAGTCACATAGAAAGAAAAGTGAATGCTGCTCAAAATGTGATCTGAATGAAGTTCAAGGACTTCTCTAGCAGTTCGTACTGTCTGGTAACAGGTCGTTTCAGTTCTGACGTCACAGTGAAAGGAGGGGCCGACCCGAGAGACCCCTAGAACGGGCGGGCCTCGCAGGAACACTCGGAAATACCAGGAGCACATGTATTTCCTATTCATATGGGCAGAGCGTCTTTCACAAAATATTTCAAGTTACTTTTGCCAGGATCATTGAGACCAGTATGCACCCTACAACATTTCAGGAAAAAATGGTTGTTCTAGGGACCTGGGTGGCTCAGGTGGTTAAGCACCCAACTCTGGGTTTCGGCCCAGCTCATGATCTCTGGGTCCTGGGATCGAGTCCCACACTGGGCTCCACGCAGAGCAAGGTGTCTGCCGGACATTCTCTCCCTCTCCCTCTGCTCCTTTCCCGCTCTCTCTCTCTCTCCCTAAAATAAATAAAGTCTTTAGAGACAGTTAAGATAAATACATGATTAGTGACTTAAAATGGTATTGCAATCACTTAGGATAAGGAATGTTAAGAAAAATGAGAACTATCAATCAAATTTTGAAACTATTGAGAATACTGGGAATGTACCCTGAAAGTTACGTCTTAAAAAAGAAGAGGTGGTGGTCTTCCAAGGAGAAAACTCTTGGAGAGACGACAGAGACTATACTATAAAGAAATGGTGAAATCGATACAAGAAGAGCCATTGGGTCCGAGGCTTACTGTGAAATCTAGGTATTGTAATTAATTTCAATCTGATATATGTAACTGTCACAAGAGATTTTTTTGAACTGTCCAGTAATTCCCTGAGTAAATCAGAATAGATTACATAATTACTTTAAAAAATTATTCGAATACAAATAATTTTTGTCATCTTTATATTCCATGTGAAAACTTGTGCATTAGATTAGTTTTTCTTTTAGTACAGAAATAGAATTATTCAAAAAAAGTTGTCATAAAGTGTGTTATTTGTTAAAATTACAATCCAATCATAAAAAAAGAAGAGTCTGCAAGTCATTATAAGAGAGTGACACAGAAAACTCTTGGTAAAGAACCAGTCTGTTCTACTAGTAAACAGCTTGCAGAGTTTATTAAGAAGAACTAAACAAATAGAATTTTACCAAAAAATTGTTATGTTCATAAAAATGGCCATACGAAGCAGAAAGTTTCTGGTTGTCATGCCTTCCAAAGTTAAAATCTTAGTAATTAGAATTCAAAAACCAATACGGAGAATCACTATGTAACTGCTTACCACAAAAGAGCAAAACACGCCACATGTCAGACCACAAAATGTCACAGAACTCAACTTCTTCCTCAACCAGAATCATAAAGGCAGTCAAAAAATAAAGAATGCTTTGTGTTGTAAATTTGGGTCTGGATTTGCAGAAGCAGGATTAAAAGTGTCTTTAGTAAAAGGAAGCCCAGCCATCTTGAAGGTGAACCCTCTTGGCAAGAAGCTATTAGACATTGAACTTTCAGTTAGATGTGGTTCAGGTAGAGCTCCACGTCAGAGAAGGAAAAGCCAGAGGCAGCCGCCTTGAAAGAGACCCCCACGACGCCACACCTGCTAGTGAGTGAGCCTCACCCACCCTGTTGTCGATTAAAAGCTGTCGTTGGTTGAGGGCAAGGAAAGATGCTGGGTTGCCAGAGAAGTACGGTATGGTGTTGGCTTGTTCACTTTTACATGGCTGTTCCTTTCAGATGTGACTCTCTCACCATCGAAGAAGTAGAGTGGAGGTTAATTACATAACTCTTCATTCTAATAATGTTTTGTGATTAGCCTCTAACTTTTCCCCCCACTGTAAACACTGCTTGTCTCAAATGGCAAATTGTATGTGCCATGAGCCATTGGTCTTTCTTAGTAATTAATTCTTATTTATCCAGAATTCCACGGATAAAGAGACCCTTCCAGTAGAGAGTTCAAGCAGAGACAGGTAGTAATGTTTCTAGTCTTCCATTTGTGGACTTTTCAGGGGTGGGACATAGGAGAAATCTCAAATTGCTTAAACACATATTTAGTTAAACAACGAATGATTTCTATTATTGTAGCTTCCCCATTCTAAGACAGTTAGGGGAACAAAGTGAAACTGTCTATCAGGATTATCACATATTACATATTGCGATTAGTTTACTAGAGAAGGCCTGGTAGGGGCCGGATGGTGACACTCCGTGCAGACGTCCAGTTAATCTGTGCTTTTAATGTCAGTAACTTTAAGTATAATGGAAAGTATCATTTCTCTCCACATATCTCATTTTTTTTGCAATACCATAAACAGAACTTGTATTAGTAGAAATTATTTCCCAATAGTTTTAAACCAGTTCTATCCCATTTCCTGTCCAAAATATGGTAATTTGATGATAAAATCAAGCCTTTCTAGAAAGAAAGGAATCTTAACATATATAAAACATTAAATTACATATATATAAAAGAAATATTAACATGTGTTATCAATGTTGCTAAATATGTAGCTGTGTGATTTTTGTTTCAAGGATAGATTCTGGATTGTTCATTTGAAGAAATGTTTACTGAACATCTATTATTTGCCAGGTAATAGGGAATTCTGCTCTCCAGGCATTTCCAGTTTCATGGATAGTAAATGCTATCGTAAATCTAGTAATTTATTGACTCATTTTTTTCTGAAACGTATACGGTTCCACTAGACATAAGGCTAGCTAGATCGAGGGGCTCAAAACAATATTATCAGGACCAGGGTCTCGCTCTCTGCCTTCAGCTCTAAGCTTTGCCTTCTTTGTGACAGTGTCATTCGCAGGCAGCAGACGGCTCCAACAGCTCCAGGCTTACTCCCACCACAGCAGAAGCCTCATCCCACTAGTTCCTGCACAGTTTCCAGTGCTGATCGAGCCTTCCTGAGCCACACGTCCACTTCCGATGCAAGTGATACACAGATACAGTCTGGTCCTGAGATACACGACTCTCATGAGCCCAAGGTCACAAGGACTGAGTTAGCTATGGGTGAATCCGAGGAAAAAGCCAGGTGCTGCTACCAGAAGAAACAAGAGATGTCCACCGTACGCCATCACTGGTCATATTAAACAGCACGAGATTTAAGGACTCTACGCTGAATCGATTTCTCTGTTACATCGAACGTATCTCTTCTATCCGTGAATATGATCTATAAGGAGAGTCTGCAGCGGGCTACTCGAGAGGAACGTGAAGAATCACTTACTCCAGCTCAAGGAGCTGCGCGTCCGTCCCGCGGACCACTGAGAAGCCTGAGGCGGGAGCCGGCGAAGTGCGGAACGAGAGATCGCTCTGGGATGAGCAGGGTAAAGCGAAGGAAAGGAGAACACGGAAAAACAGAGAAATGCTTCTCTGCCGGCTCGACAGGCACCTACACCCTCCATCCGCTGACGCTTAGGCGCGACCTCTACGGACGGTTCTGGAAATGCCTCCCAGCCCGGAGAGACAGGAAGATCCAATGAGTACAATGACTTCCCAGCAATTTTAAATTCCAAACTAGAAGAACTGTTTCTAGACGCTTTCATATTTTATCTCAGATAAACTGAACAAAAGCAAGAAGCAAACAAACAAAAAATTTAAACTTGAACTCAACCCCTTCTTTTTGGAGAAGGGTGTGTGTTTGATTTTCCAAAATACTGCTTCAGCGATGCTTTGACATGTCAGCTCAGCCACATAAGCAGGAAGTTTATCAGTAATTTATCAGTAAACACATAACTGTGTTTTTCCACAGGACCAAGATGTTCCAATGGCCTCTCAGTAAATGTGTTTACATCATTAAAGATCTATTTTCACAAGCCAGAGGTCATTACTAGTCGTGGCTGCCATGAATGTGTCATAAATAAAACAAAAACTAAGCACATTAAACCATTACTACGCAGAAATCCAGGCTTCGGAACAGTTGTGTGCTAAACGATTAAGGTCCTTATCCTCGTGAATATGTTCTCAAATCTTTCTAACTTAGAGAATGCCTAATGTTATCTTAAAAATCACTTGTTCCCCACTCTCCACCCCACAGCACTTTGTGTCTGCTATTGTAGCACGTACCAGGCTGCGTTTTTATGAGCTCTCTTGCACCTGCCGTTTGTGGAGGATTGATGACCGTTCTCCTTGGTTCTTTCCATGTCTGCCTTGACACCTGGACTGTGAGCTCCCAAAACACAGGACTAAATCTGCCTTTTTATCCCCATCAACTGTGCTTGGTAAATACAGATACACCTCATAAATGCTGCGTAAAATAAAGAAAGGATAAATGTTTTAATGAACACTTCCATTTAAATGAATTCCTGAACTCCTGTTTATTATCATCTTAATTAGTTTTCATGTTTTAATTACTTCAGAACTCACGTCTGCATACGTTAACCAGCTCCCAGGTACATACCTGCTTATAGATTATGACTTATGCCGAGAGTGGGGAACGACAGATTAGTGCCGGGCCAGGTCCCCTGGTGGGTGCAGGCGTGACTGGCCGTGTCTGGTTAACGCACAGGACAGACCCCCAGTTGCCTTTTTGTGTTGAGTGAAGAAGAGGCGACCAGTGAAAAACCTCTTAACTATGTTGACTGCTGGGATTAGACGCGTGTGGGTATGTTTGGTGAACTCTTGCGTCTTCTCTGAAGCAGATTTTCAGGTTGGGGGACTGCGATTTCTTCTGGAAGAGAATGAGTTTTAAGGGAAAATAGCCAGGCTTGATAGGCCAAGCCAATGGCACATCCTTCCTGACTTTGGAAGGAAAGAGAATTCTGCGCCCAGCAGGTGTGTTGCTTGGATTCTCTCCTCTGCCCAACATTACACCCAGGGAAGGTAGCAAGGCAGAAAGCTACGCCAAAGCTGGAGAGACTCTCTCAAGAAGCTAACACTTGGGGTCCTGTTTTACAGTCCACTGGGGTCCTTCGAACGGACTGTAACAGGAGGTGAGGCGGCAGTTCTGTCTCTCCCCTTCCTCACCAGCACTTTTTCGTGTTCTACATAAACTTCAGGGAAGACGTTTACTCTCCTGCCGTCATGTTTCCACAGAGGAAGGAACCTTGTTCTCCTTCCCACCAGGACTGTGGTGTTTGAAGCGAACTTCTAGCTTCTTTCCCAGCCCCGCAGAGGAGGAGTGGGGGGCAGGGGGACGTCCCTGTATTGCAAGTGACTGTTCGCGCATAGATCTCTTGCTCTGCCGGACCCACATGGGAGCAGCGGACATTCAGACCGTCTGGCTCACTCCTACCCTTCCCTCTCTGTGCTCTGGTCTGCCAGTATAACAGGTCGACGAGGCAAGACTGTGACCTTCTGACCATTGCCTGTGTGCCGAGCTTGCTCTAAAAGATCCATCTGGATCTGGGATCACCTTCCCAACCCACCCCGGGATCCAGACGCCCCCAATATCTGCATTTTGGTGGGAATAGGGTGAAACACTTTGGTTTTAGATCCAAATCACATTCTCCAGCCCAAAATTTACCAAAGTTTACGAGACACACTGGGCACTTGCCCAGTTCACTCATAATCCAGTTCATTAATAAATCCACCGGTGACCATCGATGAGCTATCAGTTCGTAGACTCTGCACTTTATCCTTTGGAATCTGGAAGGGAGTCAGGAGGGATCATAACCTCCTCTGGCATCCACGTGAGGTACTGGTCTGCCACCGTCAAGGCCCAAGGAATCGGTGGGTTGTGCCCAACAGTGTCGTGGCAGAGGATTGACACATGCCCTGAGAGAGCCAGCACGGCCAAGCCTGATGGGCAGCGCTGGTGAATTACGCCGGGAGTGGCTGCCCCTGGTGGAGCTTCGGGAGAAGCTGGGCGCCGATGGCGGGCTGCGGTGCCCGGCAAGAGTCTGTCCATGAGGACCTGTGAGAAGCCAAGGCACCACCTGGTGGCTTCCAGAAACGTTCTGAGGATGGAGAAAGTTTCCGCGGAGACTGAGGACCTCCACCACGTTGGTGAAGCCATCGACCTCGTTCATACTCACAAACTGCTGGCTGCTGGGAAAGTCATGGCCACTTTGTTCCACTCTCCAGCTGAGCACTCGGTCCTCAGGGCACCTTGTCTGAGACGCGTGAGCATCGCAGGGATAGGAACTGACTAACTCACTTGAAGTGTTGACCGTTCCGTTACTATTAGCAGGATGACCAGTTGAAACATGGAAGCCGCTGTGGTTCGGAGGCGTGAATGTGCTAGTTCAAGGACTCCAAGTAATTTTTCGTGCATTTCCAAGCGAGTTCGGAATATGAGTGAAAACGAAGCCCGCAAGCTAGAAATGAAGGCTCATCCTTTTAAATATGTTTTCAAAGCCGGTGTCATTATCCAATGTATCTTGGGGATACAGAGGATTCTCTGTATCCTCAAGAAATTCTCTTTCTTGGCACCTCACAACGACACTGCAGATCAAAACTGTTTGTTCACAAAGTGAATTTCTTTCAGCTAAGTTATTATTTCAAAGGATAATGCAAAATCTGTGCACCGTTTCCATCTGAAAGCTGATCCAACAATCAGATGCTGCTTAACGCATGTTTAAAATTTGACTTTTGACTTACCAACCAAATATACACAAATACTCACATGCATACACAAAATTTTATTTTGCTACAAAATACATCTTTTCAGTTATAAATATTATGGTTATAATTTTAGACATTTCCTTTCTGCTCAGAAGCAATTGCTTATTCTCTTCCAGATAATGGTAATATTTGTTTCCTATTTTCATTGAAACGAAAGCTCGGACAATTCTGAAATCTCAGAAACATTTTTATTTGCATATACTTTTATTTATTTATAATAAATCCTTCTATTTACTTATGATATTCATCTGGATTTTATTCTTTCTACTCCCAGGAATGTTTGTATCTGTTACTCTCTGTCTCCTGGATCCGCATCAGAATTTGAGGTTTTTTAAACACCAAATTCACATCTAAATTGAGTTTGATAAACTTTCATGTCATTAATCTATTCCGTGTATTTAAGGGTTTAGTTCCACAATTACACGTGTTCTCGATATTCTAAACAATTAGGCGGTCTTTAGAATATTTTTGCAGCTGTGTTGACAAGTTGGCAAATAGGTATTTTTTTCTGCAACTCTGCCCCAGTAACTTTATCTCAAAATTAATAATAATGTATTCCGGTCATGGAAGGGTGGTTTGGTGGGGCGGAGGAAAGGAGTGGATTTTGGAAAAGGACACCTGGGGTCAAACTGCTTCCTCACTGCGCAGTGTGGAGTAAGTGGCTGCCCCCCCCCCCCCCAGAGCTCGGCGTCTGCGTGTGGGGACTAGGAATCGCGCACACTGATGAGCAGATTAAAGAAGACCACGTTTGTGAGTACTTGTCACACAGGAGGCACCGAAAAACGCCAGTTTCATTAATAGCATCTTCCTCCCTGGAAGCAGACTGTGTCTGGGGATGTGCTGTACCATTCATCTCGGGAATAGCTATGAAGCCACGGGACCGTGGGGCTCCACGTTACCGCAGAGATCAGTTAATTATTGGAATTCCACAGATACAAAGCCCGGGCGCTGGAAAGTAAAATGTCGCGGAGAGTCCTTTTCCATATTTTGTATAATAAAGAAATTGGAGGCAGAATCATTACTGGATCACGTTTCCATCTGAAAACTGCAGGCGGAACCAACCCTCAGGAAAGTGGCAACGGGCGTGAGCCAGACTTCCTGACAGTGTAAGGTTCATTCCTCGAGTAAGAGAAACACAGCCTCGTTTGAGACAGGGATTTCTTCACTTTGCTCTAATGATGCAACTGAATGCTTTGCAAAACCTGAAAATTATGAACTGAATGAGTATAATCTGTTGTCCAACTTGTAAAGAAGTAGACCCTCGCTGTGACTGATAATTCTACATGCTCAGCGGCATTTCAGATGCACTCAAGGTATTTTCATCTCAGATTATCACTGTCACTGACAACTGGAACCTAAGAACTAACTCTGGGCTCTGATCCCCATGAACCTGCCCCCTGCACAGGCCTTCCTACTCCTCAGCACGACAGAAGGCTTGGATTAGAGGCGGGTTTCTCGTGCTGCAAACCTTTACATTTCTGCATCGTCATTTTTATTGTATACGTATCTGTAATGTTACTCACTTGTCGAATGGCTTTCTGTTTAAATGTAATCTCCTCCTAAATGATAATACCTACCACATCTGCTATACTGACTTCAGTTTTCTAATATAAAGATCATTTCGCGGCTATGAAAATGAAAGATATGTAAATACCACGTAAAACCATCTCTGGCTTCCTCACAGCCTAGCAGAATCTCAGCCTTACTCCGGCTCATCCCCGAGGCTGGGCAGCATGAAGTGCAGTTTGCAACTACAAAGTCCTTTCTATCCCCAAGTGATTAGTCTCTGGGATTAAAAAAGCCGCCGTTCTGGTTCGTGTGCTTTTTTGGGGGGTGGGGGATGGGGGGTTGTAGTAGCATTCATTTACTTTTGGGTCAGCACTAAGTGAACACGGAGCCAACTCCAACAAAGTATCCTGTTTATAATATTGTTTAAAGGATCTGATCACCGCCATAGGAAGGCAGACTTTCAGATTACGTCCAGTAACATCAATTAAGTCCAAATCTTTCATATCAATTTGTACTTACCCAAGGAAAGTTCATCTGAAAACACTCTTTAACAACGCTCCTTAAAGACTATTAACAGCCTCCCAAATAGCATTCTTTCAAAAATAAAATACTTGAATAGGAATGAGAGGGACAAAGCATGTAAAAAATTAGCCCTCATTAGTGAAGAATGTATATTTTGGAAAAGATCTTGGAGAGTAAAAGAAAATCCCAGCCCCACATGAACGTTCCCTAAAAACCTCTTGATTGAACTGGTTCATTTTCACAAAATTCCTTCTTTTCACCAAAAATTTAAAATTGCACTCCACCATTTCTCTCAAATCTAAGAAGTCTATTTTCTTTTTGTGTTTACTAAATTCATAAATAATTGTGGCTTTTTTCTATTGATACATAAATGCATGGATGTAACTTAATATATGTGCCCACATGTACAGATACACGCATATGCATCTCTACACAATGAACACACACATAGGATGTTTTACTTGGGGAGCCTTTAGGATTCGTTGACTGTAGCATCACCCATACCGTGTATACAATCCCAAGCAATGTTAAATGGGTGTTTCCAGGATTTGACAAAAAGAAACCCATGATTAAATAAGCAAAACTTAACAACTTATAGCACTATATACATTTTGAATTTCCAAGAAAAGCATATAGCATATGTAAACTTTAATGCATAGAAAACTTCATGTTGAGTAGGTCTGGGACGGCATCTAAGATTCTGCATCTCTAGCAAGCTCCCAGCTGCCGCTGCTGCTCTGGTCCGAGGACCGAACTGTGAGTAGCAAGGGAGGAAGGTTTCCTAAAACTCCCCTCACTAGTGAGACTAGTGAGCACTAGCGCCTTCCTCACACTTAATTGGGTGTTTGGATTTGGGGTGGCTGGCTGACGTCTTGGTTGGTGCTTGTTGGTTTTGAAAATAAACCTCAGTGTTTCGTAACTTTTAAAACTGTTAATATACTGAATCCTCTCACTTTATAGGCTGGTGAAGGTCATTTTTAAAAATCACTGTAAATTTACCGAATTGACTTTGACCTTTCCATTGGCTTTGCCTTGTTTCACTTGAATCGTGCTTGGGAAAGCTTCAGGGCCTGTTCCGGTGTGGGAAAGGGATGAGGGAAGAAAGGGCCTGTCTTTTGACAATGGAGAATGTGCACTTTGTGAGTATAATAAAAGTGTGCTGGACTCCTATAACCAGACTAAAATTTTACTAGCAAACAATTGTTCGAATTTATATTATCGACATTTCTTGGTCGGCTCCGGAACACGGAATCATGGGACCACGCATACCCAAGCGCTTCAGGTCGCCGGCGGGTCAGCCCCCCACCCCTCCACTCCCGCGTCCAGCCCCTCATTCTCCTCTCCGTCCACCTGGGTCTGATCATAACCGGCACCGCACACCCAGGCTCCACCCACCCACGCAGCCATGCGACCCGCACTTGTCCCCCGGCCTGCACACCCCCTGCCTCCCACCCATTCTCCCAAAGACCCGTCCCTTTACAGGAACGTGTTTGACAGTATTTATGTGACGTGGTTTCTTTGCAAACGTAGAGTTAAAGCAAAATGAATCTGTGCGTTTAGGGTAGGTAAAAGTAAATTACATGGCATTTTACAGGCTCCTAATATCCTTCCTTATGCACTAAACTCTCCGTCTGTAAATAAGAGTCCCTTCGATGGTAGATGTTGAACAGCGGCTGGAGTGGTGCTTGTGTGGTGGGGCAGCAGCTGTGTGCGGGCTGAGCCGTGAGCCGTCCAACATGCTTGCTTAACCTGACGCTCCGAATCCTTCATTCCATGAAGGATTCAGTCCATGAAGGATCCAGTCAGTCTTTTCCTGCCACATTTCCTGTTCTTTCCTTTATGCTACTCTCCCGCCGGCTGAACAGAGTTACTGGAAATGGCCCAAACAATGCCTGTAACTGAACTTTCCCTCCATCCGGACTGCACTCCCTGTCCATCCGGTATGTTTGGTTCACTGTCTAGTACCTGTCTTTGCTCCCAAAAGTTTCCCCAAATGTGCCCTCTCTGGTTTGTCATCCACACGTCTCCTGACCTTACGTGGGCCTTAATAATAATTTAAAAGTATCGCTATCCTGATTCTGAGTTGAAATCCAGATGAGGAATAAAGGGGCCCCTGGGTGGCTCAGTCGGTTAAGCGTCTGCCCTCGGCTCAGGTCATGGTCCTGAATAAAATATTTAAAAAGAAAAAATGATGTTATAGTCTTGATTGAATTAAATTATTGACCTTCTGGAGCATAAGCTATAAAAATTACATATCCTTACTTTCTGATGTATTAATTCTTACACTACTTTTTCCTCTAAAAGTTTCCTCTTATTAATAGTCCAGTCAATGTCAGACTTGTGAAGAATCCCACGGAGCCACAGTTTGGGACTTACCATCCGGTAGCCATTTCTACTGCGACCTTTGGATTTTAGGACACGTTAGGAATGCAAAGCCTTTATACCATCCGCAAAAATCTCCCCTACCCTTTTTCCATTTGAGAAAATGATTACAGGTTTTGTTGTTATTATTCACTCAAACACTATGTGAATTCTCCATGATTATTATATGAAAGAGAAAGAAACAAAAAAAATGACTCAGCTGGTAGCTCAAAATCGTATCTTACAGATTTGTCCTAAGGCTGGAGACAAGACTGCTTTTGTGTTAAAATCCTTATTTTCTTAAAAATGCGTTGCTCCAAGATAGAGTCCAACGACTCCAGGAGCTGGTTTTGGTATCTTTGCTAATCTGTGCTCATTGCATTCTGACAGACCTACATCATGTCTTCGGTATTTTTTCCCCTTTAGCATCAAAATCTTCTAATCTTAAAACGACGGTGTGTGCTAGGGCTTGGGTTGTGGAGACGTGAGTCGAACCGTCTGGCAGAGTGGACTTGCCCAGGTCCGTCTGCCTCGGGGCTGGAGGCCGCAGGGCTGGTCTGGTGGGCGGTGGCCCCCCTAGGCCCCGCCACCCGTGCACAGGCCCCGCACATGCCCGCTGCCCCGTGGTCCACCTCCCCTGTGTGGGTCGAGGCCTGTCCTGGAGGCCACTTAACCATCCGCCTTGCCTGAGCGGCTGTGCCATGCAGCCGTTTGCCAGACTGGGGCAGCTCAGGGCAGGTGTCCGGGAGCAGCCGGGCTCCTACGAGCCACTGCGCAACCGTGGTGGAGAGAAAACCATTGCTCTCAACCGGACGGGACCCGGCACTGGGCTGGCTCTGGGGCCCAACACTCAGCACGTGGAGAAGCTTCTGGGTCTTTCTGGCTTTTCCCCAGTGCATCCCAGGATGATCCCAAACGCTGAGAGGCCCTAAAGGAAACGGGAGCATGAAGTCCTCTTAGCATCTCCGAACACAGGTCCAGGGACTCCAGAGACAAGAACGAGCTTCGGGGGCGCGGGGGCAGAGGTCAAAGTCCGCAGAGCGCTCAGCTTCAGCCTTGGAGGTCAGTGAGGGGAGTTTTCTAAGGAAAAACAAACAAGTAAAATGCCAATTCTTGAAAATTAGCTAATACACGTATTTTTACTTTGGACAGGGAGAGGGTTTCAACGGCGTTGACATAGTCGCTTATGCAAACCTGCCTGGGCCTTGGCGGACTCCAGGTGGACCTGGGGACAGGGGACTCTGGGGACAGAGCTGCTGCCGCAGCGGCGGGAGCCCCTGACCCTTCCTCGGTGACCAGACCCTGCGCGTGTCAGATGCTGCCGTGACCCGCAGGCCCGTCTCGCACGTCCCCGGCCGGGATGACCCTCGCTCCTGCCGCTGCCGGAGTCCGCTCGGCCTCGGGCTGGCGGCGGCCCCGGGCTGGGGAGGTTCGGGCCCCGGCGCTGCCGCCCTCGCGTGGAAGAGGAACAAGAGCGAAAAGCGCGAGAGGAGCGCGTCAGCCCCGCGGTTGTCCTCTCCGAGCCGGGCCGTGTTCGGACTCGGAGCCGGACCCAGACCCGGACCCGGACCCAGACCCGGACTCGGACCCGGACCCGGACCCGGACCCGGACCCGGACCCGGACCCGGACGCGCTTCTGCGTCCCGGTCCCGGAGCCGCGTCTGTCCGGCGCGCAGAGCCCCGACGCGCACGGGGGTCCCGCGGGCCTTGGAGAGCTTCGCCCGGCCTCGGCCTCGGCCTCCTGCACGCAGAAGCCGCCCCCCACCCCCGCCGCCCGCTTCGGCCCGGCCCGGCCCGGCCCCGCCGTCCTCCCCGCGGGCCTTGGCCTCCCGGGGCCGTGGCGGCAGGAGGGACCCGCGGGCACCGTCCGCGCTTTCCCCGCCAGAGACGCGGCGCCGGGTCCCCTCGTGTCTTCCGGAGGGACGGACGGCGCCAGCGGCTCTCGGTGACCGCGGACCGGAGGCGGGTCGGGGACGGCGCCCGGGGGCTGAGCCAGTGCGCGCACCGGACCACCGTCCGCTGGGCCGGCTCCGGCTCCGGTGACTGACCTCCGCGAAGGCCGGACCCCGCGGGCAGCGGCTCCGGTAGCCGCCCCTGCCCTTCGCCGCCACAGAGCGGGGCCCGGGGGTCGGTGTCCGGCCGCTTCGAGAACCGTCTCGGGCGCGTCGGTCGCGGCGCGATCGGGAAAACCGCTTCGGGCGCCCGGGCCGCGGCTGCGAGGACCAGAGCGCACGGGACGGTCCGGTGACCCGCGCTGCTTTCGTGCAGCGGGAGAAACTGAGGCGCGGACAGAGGAGCGTCACGCAGGCCGCGGGGCTGCACGTCGGGGCAGATGGGCTCGTCCCTCCGTCGTCGCGGCCGCCTCGAGGCGGGTCCTGCTCGAGCCGAGCGGGCGGGGGCGTCACCGGCCGCTCCATCCGGGGAGGGGGTTCGGGTGAGTTACCTGACCTCTGCCAAATGCAGTGTTGGTAAGAAATAGGTGTATTTCCTTATAAAACTGCTTTAGCAAGTTCACTTTTATTGTTGGACGCCACCAAAAAAACCAGTGCGACACAAGCCGAGGAACATATGAAGCCATGGAACGTAGCAGAACCCACCCCCAAGAGCGAAGATACCGGCACCGTGGGAACGTCCCCGGCTCTCCCGCAGGACCCCACTGCGCGCGCCCCCCCAGAGGTCCGCAGGCTTCTGGAGTTTAGGTTTCGCCGTTCTGGGGCTTTATTCTAACACTTTTATCACATAAGCATGTGTCATCAGCTAATACAGAATTAAGTTTGTTCTTGAGTTTTATAGAAATAGTGCATTGTGTGTAGTTCTCTGCAACGTACTTTTTCATTTCAGTTTCATGTTTCTGAGGTTAATCTGTATTGTTGCTTAAATCTGTTCTTTACTCCTAGTCACCGCTGTATAATATTCATTATGAGACTTTATCAAAATTTAGTCACTCTGGATTTTCGGGTTTATGAGTGAAGGATTAACTCCGTACTGGGCTGAGGTAGTGTTCAACAATCTCTCCAAGTCAGTGGTTTCCACAATTTTGCTTTGTACCCTTATCAAAAACAAATATTTTATATTGCACCCGGTATACATACACACATAAATAGCTGATGCAAAGATTAATGGAATAATGCTATTTTTATCATGTGTGGTGTACTCTAATATTCCTAATCCAGCCCATCGATTTCATTCTTATTTTGTAACACTTAACGCCTAACTTTTTTATTTTCACCAAATTGTTTTCATTACCCTCCCTGTTTGTTGCAGAGCACAATTGGAAAAACTCTGCTCTAAGTCTTTCAGTGGAGAATGACTTAGGAGGTCAAGAAGTAAAGTGGCTTCTTTTTAATAGTATGAAATTGATCGGGTTCCAGAAAAACAATGTAGCAAAATCCCTGTAAGGCCCAGTGTTCTTTATTCTGATCACTGTGATTATGAGAACTCCTCCCTCATATCAGTAAAGCTCCCCTAATGAGATAAAAAATCTTCCACAAACTTAAATGTTCTAGAAGTCTTTTTAATCTAAACTAGATTTTGAAAAAATCAGCACAATATGTATCAGAGGTTTTAATAGGATAATTTTTCATATCACTTTTGGAAATTTAACTTGTCACGAGACAAGACAAAACACTCTTTCTTTTGCGTCGGAGATAATAGGTGGCTTTCCAGATGAGGCGTCAAAAAGCTAAGTCTTACACTTGAGCATCTCCACTGTGGCTTCCATCACTAGGCAGTAACAAGAGAAACGGGTGCCATGAGGTCTACACCTGACTCTCTCTACTGCATAAAGACACTAGGAAAAATTCTGTATTTTAGCCTCCTGAGGAGAACATCGGAAAAGAGTCTCTTGCACTCAGCCCCAAATGCAAAGAGCCCTAAAAGTTCCTTCGTGTACTTTATCAGAGCTGATGGGGATTTATGATTTTCCATCCCAATCACAAACAGCTTCAAAGTTCAAGGGACAAAGTTCCTTTCTTGTTACAAGAGAATTCTGGAATGCGGAGCAGATCTGTGTGCCAGGTGTCCTCACCCCAAAGAGGACAGAGTTAGAAGAACGGATTCCTTTGCACTTTCTCCTTCACGTCTCTCACACCCAATGTGGAGAAGGGCTTAGGGAGCCCGGGGTCCTCAGTGAGGTTCCCATGCTGTTAGAAAGTTCTGTTTGTCTCTAGACCCTCTCTCTTGCTTGGGAATGGAATTATTCTGTATTAGAACTACTGATGTCCTCTCCAAGTAAAGCAGGAAATATTTTTAGGAAGAACTAAACATGTATTTTTATAATTATGATAACAGTGGGTTATTCTTGGATCATAAATTAGTCTCTTCCTTCTTAACCTTCCTTTCTCTTTCTTCAGAGATAGCCAGAACGTTAGAAATATTTCAATTTCTAATTCTTTAGGCAGATTTTTTATTTTGTGTGATTGTTCTTCCTTTCTGTGTTATTTTGAGGACTCCTGGTTCGCATTCACCATATTATCCTTTACCCCGTTATGTTTCGTTTGTAAATCGTTGGCCGTTTTACAATTTTTATTTAAGAAACTGTTTCTATAAGAGACAATTTACATTTTGGAGGAGTCCTTAGTGATTAAGAGGGAGTGCTCTGCAACCAGACTTCTTGAGTTCAAGGTCCAGCTCTTCTGCCTTCTAGTTTTATGAACTTGACAAGTGACTTAAACACTTGTGCCTGAGTTTCTTCATCTGTAATACAGAAATAATGTCTTTTTCAAGGTTTTTTGTAGGATTAAACATATTAATACATACAAATGAGTAGACCAGTATCATACACAGAGCAAAGGCTCAATCGTGTTATTCTTACAATGATCATCATTACTATATCATTAGACAGTTGTTACGATTGTTATAACTATCAACATTACGCTATCGTTAGACAATTGTTTTACTGTATGGCAACCCGTGACCTCCCTCTTAATGACGGAGAAGTTAATACTGATTTTTTAATTTCTAAATTGGTTAAAACCACACATTTTTTTCCTCTCCAGAGAACAATTTGTCCAACATAACTTTCTGACAATACTTTAGCTTTGTTTAGTTATCATATAAGATAAAGTATATAAAGTGGTCTACAAATCATAAGGTTCTATACAAATGCCAGTTATTAAAATGCTTCCTACTAAGAAAATTTCAATTTTCCAGATGCCATTATTTAAGAGAGGTCTTATCTTTCCTTCTGGAAAGAAATTTGAGGCGATTTTCCCATAAAGAATAATCTTTACAGAGCCTCAAAGATCTTAGAGTCAGATTTGCTGATGACATTTTTCATTATTGGGATAAGGATTTAGATCGTATCAGATTTAAACACATTTGCGATTTCAGCTTTCCTTCAACAAAGATATGAACAGATTGCTGTCCCCTGTCTCTAAAAAAAACCCAACAAAACAAAAGCCTTCCACTTGCAGGAATTGCAACAACCAATGTTAAATAAAACAGGCTTCCAGAAACTTCAACTCTCAGTCCATTTCCACACTTTACTTAGCTAACTATGATCAATTGTGTGTCTTATGAAATTTCCCGAGGAGTTAGCCAGCCTGCAGACCAGCACTCGGCTGCCGAAATATCTGAGACCATCACCACACAGTATCTGCCCTTCAATTTCCTTTTGTGCACACAGTGCAAGTCTCACCTGAATAAGACCTTAGCATGGTATACGGGGCCCTTTTCTCTGGCTGTGGGCCCCACGCCATCGGGCAGCTAATCAGCATCTAATATTACCATATGTCAAATTATTTCTGGAGCGTCTTTGCCTCCTTGACTAAATTTTAACCCCTGGAAATCAAGGGTCAGACCTTATAGTATTCGTAATCTTTCTGTAATGGCCAGCCAAGTCCTAAGCATATAATGATTGCCCAGGGAGTGCTGACTGATTGATGAATGGAAACTCATGGAAGCCTCCTCTAGAATCTACATTTTCCCCAAATGAAACAGGATCACCTAACAGCTTTTTCACTTCTGCTCAGCCTGTTGTACAGCCTTCTCCGATGCCTCGGTGACCGGCAGTAAAGCAGTAGAGACGAGAAAAGCCCCAGCTGGGGTTTAAAGGGCCTGGATTCCAAGTGCTGAATGCGAGTGGAATATTGAACCCAGAGCCTCAGTCTTCTCATCAGTAAGATGGGAAAAATCATGTCCGCCTCCACATTTTGAGGATTGGAGAAAACACTTTATATAAAAGGCCTTGCAGAATGTCTTGTGGGAGCACAGTGAGAGTCGGCGGGGAACCGCACCAGAGAGGAGGCGCTGACTGACGTTTGCGGTGGTCGTCTCACAGACTCAGTAGGCCCAGAACCACGCGCGCGATCTTCCCCAAACCTGGTCCTCCGTTCAAGAAGAGCACCACTCCCCACCCACTTCTGCAAACCCACGTCTGGAACTCCTCCCTAGCACCTGTCAGACCTCCCACGCCCAAGTCAAACCCAACTCAGTACCTCTCGGGTCTTCCTGCGCCTCCGCACCGTGTACAACCACCGACGGTAGAAACTGCCCCGTCCCTCCCCGAGTCCGCCAGACCCTCCACACGAGCTTCTGTCCTCCACGAGCGGCTCCGGTCTCCGCAGAGCACGTGAATGAGCTCCCTTTATAAATGCACAGCAGAGTTCCTCTTTCCCTCGCTGGCTGCCACTTGCAGAAAAATAAAGACTTCGCCCGTAAGATCCCCTGTGATCTGGCCACGCTCTCCGGGTCACTTTGGGCTCTCCCCGCCCCGCCTGCTCCATCCTTCCCCACCGTTCTGTGCCCAGGAGCTGACTTTTACATTCTGCATCAGGGGGCTCCCTCGCTGTCTGATTTACAGCTCACTTGACTCCAGGAAGATGGGAGACGGGAAAGCAGCAGGGAACTGCAGCTCAGCTCGGCGTGGCCTGCCCTGGGCCCTCCCTGCCGCGGAGCCTGACTGGCGGCTTCTCCTCGCAGCCAGGGCCGCAGGGACTCAGCCTTTCCCGCAGCTCCTGTCCTCGGTGAACACTCCCGCCGTCCACCCTGGTGCCCAGGCCTCGTGGCAGCTTCTCATTCTTCTCAACTTTGCATTCATCGCGGGGGCTGCCCGTGCCTCGTGGATTCCCCTTATCCCGTCAGGCGCCACCGTAAAGAGTCCTGCTCACCTGTCCTCCGCGGTCCGCGTGAGTGTGCCCCGCCTTCCGCTGCACCCTCGCTGAAGGCCCCTGGTCTTCGAGGGCGTCACACATGCCATGCTTCCTTCCACCGCTGTCTAGAGTCTCTTTCCTTCCTGAACCTTCATGCAGCCCCAGGTCTCAGCTCAAACCCTGCTTCCCGGTCGAAGCTTCTCCTGACTCCCAGAGTTGGTCTAGTAACTCACCACATACTTTCCTAGCTCTGTCGGATTTTCCACAGACTGATAAGGAGATAACAAGCGCCTCATTTAAATAAACTACGTCTTTGCCATGAGTACGAGAACTGCGTCTGTTTTGGTCATCACTGTGACCCTGTTCCTAACACGGCGTCGGGCGCGTGTGATCCCCAGAGCGTGAATGACCCGACAGTGACTGTGTCCAGTTTGGTGGCTGCTGCCTAGAAAACGCGTCTGGAGGTGTGTCCGCGGATTCCGTTTACATATTTATTTTGTAGATCCACGTTCCATATGCTAATCAGGGACAATGATTATTTTTTATTATCTCTTCCAATCATTTCCAAGGTCAAGCATTTCAAAGTTATGTTAAGAATCCCCCAACTGGGGCGCCTGGATGGCTCCGTGGGTTAAGCCTCTGCCTTCGGCTCAGGTCATGATCTCAGGGTCCTGGGATCGAGCCCCACATCGGGCTCGCTGCTCAGCGGGGAGCCTGCTTCCTCCTCTCTCTCTCTCTGCCTGCCTCTCTGCCTACTTGTGATCTCTCTCTGTCAAATAAATAAATAAAATCTTAAAAAAAAAAAAAAGAGTCCCCGACGGCGTCCGCCTCAGATGACGTAGCTGCCTTCTTCCTGTGCTCCCCCCTCCTCATGAACTAGTCCCCCTTCCGTTTTCCCATTTCTTCTTATCTGTAGCCTGGGTAGCCGCTCCTCTCCACCTGCCCATATCCATGCGACTGATTTCTTCACCTCCTTCAAGGCTTGTACAAAAGTTTCCTCGAGGCGCCTACCCTCTCACATCATTTAAATCTCGGAAGCAGCCCCTCTCTGAATCTCCCATGCTCTGCTCTGTTCTTTGATAACCTTTAGCATCATCTGGCACCAGGGATGTTTTTATGGCACTTAGCATTTCTTGTCTTCTCTACTGACATTTTGTATCTCAAGGGCCTCCAACAGCACCTGGAACATAGTAGGTCTTCAAAGATGTTTGTTGATGAATTTAACTCATGTCCTTCTCTCAACCTTTTACTGGCCTGTGCCTTTGTTCACATCTGTTCTTTTCCCCACAATCCGAAGTGCGATTATAGATTTCAAGATTGTCTCTTTCTCTTCGCTCTACCTATACAAAACCCTACCTAGACAACAGCGGGTGAGGGGCGCGGACGGCACCGGCTTCCAGCTAGAGGACGAGCGAGGCAGAGGAATACTAAGGCAGCACAGGGGATGTCACCGGTGGTACTGCAGTGACGTTGCGTGGTGACAAATGCTAACTGCCCTCGTGGTGAGCACAGCGTAGCAGAGAGTGGAGTCATGTGTTGTACTCCTGAAACTACCGTGACAGTGTGTGTCGAGGACACTCACAAATTTTTAATTAAAAACTAAGGATGAAAAAAACCAACTTTACCTACACCAAACTTTTTTGGTGAAAAAATTTTAAAAGGAATCTCAGGGGTTTAAAGGAAATGCCGTTACCGTAAATGCTTCTTAAATTATTGATTAAACAATGCGAACACAGGAGTCCTGCTTCCTGGATTAAAGTGAATATTTTGTTACGAGAGCCATAAAAATGAAAACAAGTGTTAACGAAAGCCCATGAAGGCATAAATAAAATGCCTAATTGCTACGTGCTAAGCAGTTGGTCCGTATCTCCGTTTTACCTTCAAGTCACTTTAGAAATACTGCCTAAGAAACAAATTTGTCGTATAATCCAGCAATAGGAACTTCTTACAAATTTGTGCTTCGCAAGCCTGAGTTACAGTCATCGCGGCGGTTCAGAGTGATGAGTCGAGGCTCTGCAGCCTCCCAGAGCGCCTTCTGGATCGTCAGACATTGCATTTTCCATGGCCTCTGAGGCCCCGTCTTATTTACCGAAGGTTGGTCATCCGTGCCTCGTGCACGCGGTGACCCTCCCGTAACCGGCCCTTCAGCCCGTCAGTCCAACACGAAGTAGCTATTTAATGAGCAGTACGAGCTGCTGTTGTTTCACTAACCGGAGCAGTGTGCCTCCGAGGATGCTAAATGATGGGCAGTTCCTGTATCAGTAACAGCGACAGATATCTGTTAGTGGAACGGCGTTCGTCCGGATGCCGCCAAGCGGCCGAGGAAACGGAGAGGGGACGTCTGGTTAACATTGGTGTCCGTCCCCGTCCCGTCACGGTGCGGCCTCTTCTCTGAGGCGCTTACCGCCTTTCCCCTCGTGGTCAATCATGCTGAGACGCCGACTGGTGTTTCCCTCCGTCGACGGAGGCACGGTAGCAAATTCTGTCGGAAATGTTGCACGTGTCTTTTGTTCCCGTCCCTTGTACGTCACCTGTTAATAAACGAGTAATCAGGAAGTACAGAGGCGGAAACAAAGAGAAATTAATTCCCAGTTCTCCCACATATTTCTTCACTGAAGGTAACTGCTGTTCATGTTGGAATGTATTTGCTTTCGTGGTTCACACACACAGACACACACACGTGCGCGCACACGCATACAGCAGTCGTCTGAAACGTGTCGCTAGTGGTAAGCAGGAAAAAGAACAGCCCAGCCTTATAAAAGTGACATCTATAAAAAACATACCAAAAAGAAAGAGAGAAAGGATGAAAACCTCGCCTCTAGGGCAAAGGTTAACAACCGAACTGTCATTCGGACTTGGTGATTTGCTTTCCCCTAAGCTTAGGACTTTCAGGGAATGAGTTTATGATCCCAGGCAGCTTTCTTGGCAGGGGGAGGGTGCCCAGACTTAGCCCTAATTATTACATTTTGTTTCACATTCCCACTTAAACAGCTAACCTTTTTGCTAATGGGTCTGGACTCTGGCAGCGCAGCTTGAACTGACGGGGCTGTTCTTTCTCTAAATGGCCTTTTGTGAGCGGATAATGACCCCACTCTCTTGAATAGGGTTTTTCTCTACTTGCTATAGCTAAATGCATCATTGCAAAAAACAAAGCAAAGAGAAATTGCAGTAAAATGGTACATAATGGCCCCCTGGGATGGTGAGTAGGCCGGCTCTCACAGACTTCACACTCTCCTTTTTCTGAAGTTTCATCCAGTATTTTACCTGGGCTGAGTATGGGGTGGGTGGGGGGGGGGGGGGGTAGACCCTGTGCTCTTTGGGCCTTGATCTGGGCTGTGCTTTGAGAGGACAAGCTGCCGCTGAGTTAAGGGTCTTGGCAGTAGAAACGGTGCTTCTCGACCCAGAGCGTGGGTCGGAATAAGGGCTCAGAAATATGAATTTCTTCCTGGTCAACCTCAGGCCTCTGAGGGACATTGGTCATTTTTGTCTTCGTACTACAATTCTGCTGTGATACTGAATTTACCACATCTGTCACACGGGGGTGGGGGCGGGGGGCTTGGGCAACAGATGAATGAAAACTCTCGGAAACCCACTTTTATGCGTTAAAAATCTAACGCATATAAAAAACCTCCATACGAAGGAGTTATGGTATCAAAGTTCACAAAACTTTCGGCAGATCCTGATGCACATATTTTCCACTTAGAGTGAAGTAAGAAGTATGTGTCTAGACTTCTCTGCAATCTCAGTACGTCCCATTACCTCGGTGTAACTTAGAGTCACAGTAGGACAATTTCAAGGTCTCGAGACTCCGTATGTCCGTGAAGACTCCCCACCTGTACTAATTCACTGTCCACTTCGGTTCACTCTCCTCCTGCATGCAGAAGCACTCTGTACTGCTCTAGACATTGTGTAGGTACCAGCCGGCCTGATCTTATCACTGCCCATCTCCTGCAGTGAGCTCCCGCGCGGCTCCTTACTTACCGCGCTCCTCCTGATTACGGCCAATCCGAGCCGCCCACCTCATCCCCTGGGTATTTTAATAGTTTCATTTAATAAAGTAATGACCCATAATGGGTTAATGAAGGGCATTAAGGGTGCTGGGGTACGGCCCTTGGTAGCCCTGCAGGTGCTCCTGAGATGAGTCATTCTCCCCTACTTTCTGGGAGCCTTAGGAGCCCCAGCTCAGGGGGGTAATGACAGTCCGTGTCTTTTCTCGAACAAGATGCAGGTTCGATGCAGGTGGCACAGGTACGTGTGTTTACTAGTTTTTACTTTTGGCCTCTGCTAAGGCAGGAGAGCAGGAACCAGGACTGAGACACCGACAGCCGGAAGCTTCCGAGGAGGCCGTTTCCTCCCGACAACTAGCTTAGCAGTGAGAGACAAATACTAGAAATTACAATACATATTAGTTGAACGTGATCATTTTTGTGTCATCACAAGAGACTCTGAATAGGTCTTAAGCAAGTCACACCTTTGTCAAATAATATTAGTTTTAAAAATCCAGGGAGGCTTGGAGAAAAGCAATCAGACTCATTCTCTGGGGAGGTGTGGCTCAGCTATTCCCGTTTGGAACATTCTGGGGCAAGTGCAGCTTTGCCCCGTAGTTCTGGGCCGCAGCAGCGGAAGAGAAGCGTGGCACTAATGAGACACACGGATTGGTTCAAAAACCCTGACTTTGCACGTGGACTTCGGTGCCCTTTGACTCTCAAACTTACACTTTCAGTGTGACCTTGTCTTTATAACCCACGTGAAAGTCTGAAATGAAATGTCTTTAACACTAGGGAGGCTGGTATATCTTAAAGTAATTCTGTTTTTTTAAAGACTTTATTTATTTTATAGGGAGAGAGAGCAGGGGCAGGGGAACAGGGAGGCTTAAGCAGACTCCACGCTGAGCTCGGAGCCGGACTCGGGGCTCCATCTCATGACCCTGAGGTCAGGACCTGAGCCGAATCCAAGAGGGTGACCTTTGACCGGCCTCACCACCCAAGAGCCCCAAGAGTAAGAGTCCTCCGAAGTGCTCCTTGTTGGGCGCTACGTGCGTCATCATGAATTAAACCTCTCACTAGTGACCCGGATCAGGGCGGCCAGGCCTGGAACACTTTCGGGGCGGATGTTAAACAGTGACGGCTAAAATAAAGGCTGCAGACGGGGGATAAGAGAATCACAACCAGATCGTCACCCAGGAAGTAGCGATATTCTGTGTCACTTGACGCGACGCATGGAATTCACTTGTTCCTGGGGTCACCAGTCTTCACGGAGTGTCTCTTCTTTGCTAATCATTGTATGTGGGTCCAGCAACATAAAAGACAAGTAAACGGGTTTATCACTTCTCTCAGGAGGTCACTTCTGCGGGAGAAGACTGACCCTGAATAACAGAATGACGCCTCCCGGTGACCCCCGCGGCAGGTGTAAGCGACGCGCACACTCGTGCACTTAGTCTCACGCCGGGCAGGTAGGTATTAGTGTCATCCCTTCTGTTTGATGATGGAGCTGAGTCCTGGACGCGCTCCCACTTGTCCGAGATCACACAGCAGTGGGCAGCGAGGCCGTTCCCCAAACCCAGACTTGATGCCCTTCACCGCTGCCACGTTATTCCAGAAGAAAGCTGGGAAACCGGGGTCAGGAATCCCTAGGAACGGGTTAACACCGTTTTTACCACTTTGTTTTATTCCTGCGTCCCACGTGTAACTACTGGTAAGAGTCTGGTGCATTCCATTCCATCTTTTTATGCAACTGGTTTTGGCACATTTTTTTTAGGTACGGGTGTGATTGTGTGGTAGATGCAGTGTTTGAGAAGCTGCTCTGAGGTCTGGAGGCCCTGAATGTTATTAAGCAATGACAGGGAAAGTCCTTGAGAATCATTGTTTAAGGGCTTTCATGGCCCAAGAGATACTATTTTCAAGACTATATTTTAAAAACATAATTCACCAGGAGAATGTCATTACTCAGAGGAGCTGTATCTTATGATAATCAGCAGTTTATCCTTAAGAATCATCATGAAGGGGGTGCCTGGGTGGCTCAGTGGTTAAGCGTCTGCCTTCGGCTCAGGTCATGCATGATCCCAGGGTCCTGAGATCGAGCCTCGCATCGGGCTCTCTGCTCAGCAGGGAGCCTGCTTCCTCCTCTCTCTCTGCCTGCCTCTCTGCCTACTTGTGATCTCTATCTGTCAAATAAATAAATAAAATCTTTAAAAAGAAAATCATCATGAAGGCCCACCTACATGTTGACATAACTAGTGGTCTCAGGCATCAAACTGATATTTAAATACTTTTCCATCCTCTGGTTATTTAACCTAAGCAAGTGGAATTGGTGCATCAGGCATAGAAGTTACAAATGCATTTATGATTTTGGAAATTTCCAGAAATATTTGTCAAGAACTCTGTGAGAGTAATGTTTCTTTTATAGTGCTAAAAATTGGAGGTGGGGAAGGGTTTAAAAATCGTAATTCTGGCCAGTCTTTCCATAAAGTACATGTCTGCTTAAATTTTAACGACGGCATAAACAGGAGTACACGGCTTGCCATAAATCCATGTCGATCAAAAAGGCACATGAAACTCTCGTTAGAAAAATGAGGAAGTGATGGGGGAGGGGAAGAAAATTTGCTGCAGACTTTTAAACTGTAGCTACTGACTTTCACTTCCGAAGCCGATTCTCACCTTTGGAACCCCAACTGATCTAAGCAGATTTCTAGTTTGCCAGCGAATGGGTTTGAAGACGAAGCCGTCCTGTCGTGCTCAGTTTTCTTTCCGCTTCAGTTGGTCATTCGAACAAAATGCTGAAATGCCAAGGAAGCAACTTTCAGAAATGCGCTGGTGGCTCAGCCACAGCTGTACATGGAGATCACGTGGAGGGGAGCTTCCCTGGGTTACCTCAAGGCCCGGAACATTCTGGTACTATCTAAAGGCAGAAAAGTCAATGCTTGAGGAAGGAAACATCTTAGCTTGGGTAGACAAGAGCAGAATAAAACCGATGGTCATGAAGTCATGAAAAAGACTCGCATCTTTCACTTACGATTGCCAGATTCATTGCAGCCTCGCCCTAACGTTGATCTGAGAGCACATTTTTCAATATAAGACAAATTTGCTTAAATCTGATCCAAGATAAGCTATGAAACAGCAATCACATCGGAACCGAGCATTTACTTAAATGGTTTCATTGGGTCCTCGTGACCACCTCCTGAGATGCTACATAATTTCTTTCCTTGTGCAGATAAGGAAATTGAGATTTTAAGCAACACAGAGGTTTACGTGACTCGCCCACATTTACAGTTAAGGCGCGGCGGGGGCTGGAATGTGAGCACAGATAAGGCTTCCCCAAGCCTTTGGCCACTTCCTTGTTCCAAATCTCCAACAGCAGCTAATAGCCAATCATCCAGTCGATAAGAGAGGCGTGGGCCGGGGCACATCTTTGGAGAGCAGAGAATGAACGAAGGCACAGGGAAGCAAAGGCTCGGAATTTTTTAAAACCAGCAAAGGCACGGAATTTTTTAAAACCAGCTCACAACAGTTGCTGAGAGAGTGAATTTTACAAGTTCTCCCTAGAAGAGAAGGAACCGTAGCGCAGGCACGGGCACGGTACGCACTAGGCTCATCGTGGCCACTGCTGTGCAACGCACACGTGCATCAGGCCTTGTGCTGCGCCTCTGAAACGGACCCAGCGCTGTGTGTCGTGCGTGGGAAGGTGTGAAAAACCAGCTTTGCTGCTTCGGTTCACCCCATGGACGATGGGTTTGCCCCCATTCCTGGATCTGCTCTACAACCTTCTCTGCCCCGTTTTCACAGCCTCTGGCTTCTGGTGGGGTTTGGCCCCGTGGGAGGCACTGGCGGGAACACGGAGGACCGGAGGGGAGAGGCCAAGGTTCGCTTCCTCACGTCGTCCTACTGCAGTGCTTGTCTCTGGCGGTCCCTGCGTCTCTTCTGTCAAACGGCCGCCGCCCTGCGGGGTGCTCTCGGCGGAAGACGTGCCATGCGCCTCCGCTTAGAACTTTCCAGTGCCTGGAAAGTACTTAACCGTACTTTTTTTTTTTTTTTTTTTTTTTTAGGATTTCATTTATTTTTTTATTTGCGAGAGAGGGCAAGCTGGAGCCAAGGGGAAAGGCCGAGGGAGGCTCCCCGCCGAGTAGGGAGCCCAACACGGGACTTGACCTCTGGACCCCGGGATCATGACCTGAGCTGAAGGCAGACTGAGCCCCCCAGGCGCCCCAGACTTTGTCTTTCTGGTCCTCTTCCTCCCTCTATAAATCCATTTACTCATTCATTCGCTCGACAAATATTCCTGAGCGAGATGCCCCTCCAAGGGCTGCTGGTGAGGGACAAGTGACAAGCTCCTGCTTTCCTGCAGCTTGAAACAGCTTGAGCCTTTGGTCCCCTGTGCTTTTGTCCATTATCAGCCCCTCACTCGTCTCCTGAGCATTGTAATTTTTAGCCCCAGTTCCAATATTTCTTTAAAATGTCAACATCTAGGTTCCTGTTGAGCACAGTGAAGGGCTGGGTTCTACGCTAACAACAGTTTGATAAAGAATTCTGGAAGTTTCACTGGTCACGTCAGCACTCCAGATCTTCTCTCCAAGAATTCCTAAATCTGAAAAATCCACAGGAGCGGATGGAATCCTCCCGAGTGGACTTGGTTCCCCCGGAAGATAACGAAATGCTTTAGGAGTCAAGGATCATTTGTAGGACTACTGAAGTATTTTTCCCTAACCATTTCTAAACAGTTGGCAAGGGTTTTGTGCTCCTTTTGCCTTCGGATAGGGGTGGGTTGAGGAAAGAAGTTTTCCACAGATAACCCGCCTCTTTCTGGAGGCCTGGACTCCGTGGGAGATGGTGGTGAGGAGAGGGAGAGATGACGGCGGATGGAGGCAGGGGACGGAGCAGGAGCTGTGCAAGCCCCAAGGGGCAGCAGAGGCCCCGGTGCCACCTTCCAGAGCACAGTCCTCGCCATGTCTGACTTCTAAAGTCTCTCGGCCGGGCCGATGACCCAGGGGGGGTGGACCGGGGCCTTTCTGGGCCCCCTGCATCTCCTGGCCAAATAGCTTCTGCCTTTAAGGTGCATGAGTAGAAGATGCAAGAAAGCCAGTAATCGTCTCCGAAGTTTGGTTCAAATGAAGCAATGACACAGAGTCGGGTGCCGATGTCGCTTCCTTTCCCAGCAGCGAGACGTGCTGTCTGCCGCTGTGTTTTCCAGCATCGACGTCCCGATGCTTAGTTGATTTCAACTCAAACCTGTACCTACACTTGTATACAAATCCTAAATTGTATTTACAAAACCCCAAGCTGCTTATGAGAAATAAAATTGTGGCTCTGTGGGTAAAAAGGAGTATTTCTTGCAAAAGGGCCTTTTGTTTTCCTGTCTGCTTGTTTATGAAAGTGGGGCCGTGGGAGAAAAAGATGAAGAGGGAGAGACGTGCAGAGAGAATTGGCCAGATTCAAGAGGTGTTTTATCAAATCATTATAATTTAGGGTAGAAGTTGGTAAACTACGCCAACTTTGGCATGACCCGGGAGCTAAGGGTTTTATATGTTTTGATGGCTGAGAAAAAGCAAAAGAAGAGAAATACATTCAAACGCATGTAAATTGAAATTAAACATTAGTATCTGTTAATGTTAAATATAAATTCAAACGTCAGCGTCTGTAATAAAGTTTGATTGGAGCGTAGCTACGCTTGCTTTTGTGACCGCTTTTGCACTACGATGAGATATCGAATAGTTGTGACAAAGACCCAAAAAAGTAAAAAATATGAATTATCTGGTCCTTTACAGAAATTTGCTGACCCTTGATGCACAGTGAATGTGGTCATTCTTGTTCCCAGGCTTTAAGCTTGGCTGTCCAAGGAAAGGACCTAGTGATGCAGTATCTAGATTTATTTTTATTTTTATAAGGAGTAGACAAAGGTTATTACTCACTCAGAAGTACATTTGACATTCAAATAGACTGAATCCAAAAATGGGACCATCTCTGTGAGTCAAACAGAAATCAATACACTTTGAGTGAACTTAGGCCAACGCAGGAAGTTCTCTTAGAGACGCTATAGTAGCTGCTGTTTGTAGAACTCTCCGTGAGCCGCACGCTGCATCAACAGCTCAGTGTAATCCTGAAAACCACCCTGAAAGATGGTCTTTTAAGGGTGTTATTTAGGTGGAGCAATGAGTTGAAGTATAAAAACCAAGAGGGGTGTACAATCCACATGAAACTCTAGAGGTCGAAGAGGGGAGAAGATGCACTCGAGGGACGCCTCAGGGGGTCAGGGGTCAAGCGTCTGCCTCCGCTCAGGTCCCGATCCCCGTGGGCTGGAGCCCTGGGTCGGGCTCAAGCCCTGGGTCAGGCTCCCTGCTTAGCCGGGCGCCTGCTTCTCCTTCTGCCTGGGCCTTGGCGTGTGCACGCTCCTGCTCTCTCTCGCCCACTCTCTTAAATAAATTAAAAAAAAAAAAAAAAAAAAAAGGAAAGCACTTCTAAAGTACAATGCAAAGGGCTGGGGTTTCTGCCCATCTGGCGTGAGGTCTGTCCTGTGGCAGATGGAAAGACCCACGTTACAGAGCTGTTTTAAGGAACCAGTGACCCAACTCTGGAAGAACGCCTGATGGCGTCTGGCAGGTAGAGGCTGCCCAGCGAAGGTTGGTTTATTTCCTTCCTCTTTTCTTTTCTAATTAAATTTCATATGACTAGCACGTCTGTGGGCTGCGCATACAGGACGACTGGATGCACACAACAGTAGTTAATAAAGACGGCTGCCCACAGGCCTCCGCAGAGGGTCTGGGCTGGACGGGGATAGCAGTGGGAATGTAGCTTCTCTCCATATTACTTTTTATTGTTTAGATTTTGAAACATGTAACTATATCAGCTGCCAAATCATTAAGTTAAAAATCTGTAATGAGGCTTAATTTGGGACCTACACATTTTAGAGCCTCTCTGGTAGAGGCCCACCTAATTTTATCACAGTGGGTTTCCCCTTCCGTTGGTTTTATTCCATTCCCCCCCCTCCTCCTTCTTCTCTTAGATTTTGTAATTTGTTTTAAAGTAATCTCTGCACCCATCGTGGGGCTCGACCTCACAATCCTGAGACCCAGAGTCATATGCTCTACTGACTGAGGAGCCAGGCATGCTTCATTCTCTCTCTCTCTTTTTTTTTTTTTTTTTTAAGATGTATTTATTTATTTGAGAGAGAGAGAGCGCGCACAAGCAGGAGGGGCAGAGGGAGAGGGACAGAGACGCGGAAGCAGACCACCGAGTGAGGAGCCTGACACGGGGCTCGATCTCACGACCCTGAGACCATGACCTGAGCAGAAACCAAGAGTTGGACACGGAACCAATGCGCCAGCCAGCACCCTCCTGTCCCAATTCTGTTCTTTCTTAAAATTTACTTTGAACTTAATTTATTCCTCAATATGGACACATAATACGTAGGCAATTTCTTGGTTTCACAAACAACTCCCGTGGAAAACAGTGAGTCTTCAGCCGGCAGTTCGGTCCATTTTCACACCTGAAAGTCAGCTTCTGAGAGCTCGTTCTGTCTGGTTCTCGTAGCCCGTTCGTATCCCCAACTACCTCCGTTCCAGTGCGGTGCCTTCGTTGGTGCGGACACACGTCCTCCGGAGGTGAGATACTATTTACTGATGCTGTGCCGACATAAATGACGGTATACACCGAGGTTCAACGACTGGTTTCTAAACTTCCCAGAACATTTCCGTGGCTTGTGGCCACAGAGACGCGAGCATCAGCTCCCGGACCCTGCCTTGCGGCCCGCCTGTGTCCGGATGCCCTGCTGCCCCTCCGACGTCCGACCCCACGTGTGGGTCTCAGTATCCTTCTTTTTTTTTTTTTTTCTTAAAGATTTTATTTATTTGACAGAGAGAGGCAGTGAGAGAGGGCACACAGGCAGGGGAAGAGGGAGAGAGAGAAGCGGGCTTCCCGCGGAGCAGCGAGCCCGACGGGGGGCTCCATCCCAGGACCCCGACGGGGGGCTCCATCCCAGGACCCTGGGATCATGACCTGAGCCAAGACAGACGCTTCAGGACTCCTGAGGTCTCAGGGACCTTGTGCTGCTTCTCTCACCCACGGGTCTGTCACTCCGTGGCGGCCGAGTACATGTTTGGTTAATTGATGTGGGAACAACCCGTCAACTTTCTGATACTGACTTAATTTTCCAGAATGCTCTTTCTCTTTGAGGGGAACTCATTAGGCTAAACTATTTCTATAAACCCCGTTCTTCTTAATAATTCTTGGTCTCTTTCTACACGCTTTAAACTGTCTGGACCAGCTCCTGAGGTTAGTTCGCACGGATCGAACCACCATATTGGTGAGGGGGAAGCCAGTCCGCAGCTTGCAGCAGGCCCCGGAGGAAGCATCGGGGACGCACAGACACCCTGGTGGCCCCACACACACGAACACGAGCACACGCCGCACACACAGCACCGCTCTAGCAGTTTCTGGGCATGAAGCCGGTGCTCGGTCCACCTGGATAGCAGCAGCCACGGCAGAGGCCGCTGTCATGACCCGAAGACCTCAGGGCTCAGACTCAGCTGGTTAGGATGAGACGCAAGTGTCGTCACCATTTGATCCCAACTTCCTCTTTTTGAGCTATTTCCCCCGTGAAGCTCTCCGTGCCGGGCTGGTCCATTTCCTGAAGACGTCTGCTCTGCTCATTCCTACCATCTTAAATCTTGTAAATTTTTATTATTTCTTAAATTGTATTCTTCCCCCAAAAGGAGTTTCCTATATTTTTTTTTTTCATTTTTAAAGTAGTTTGTTTTGCCTGTGCCAATTAAAATTCCCTGTGCCACAAAAGCCTAAATAAAACCCATCCCTTTCCCAGAACCAATCTTGGCACCTGCTGTTTACAAGCTCGAATACTTGTCCGTATGCGCCCTGATGGCTTCCCGGTTGTGTTTCTTTCACACATCTTGTTTCCTCAAGCAGAGGGAATGTTCTTCTGAGACATAATTTGGGTTTTCTACTTCCTCGTTTCTCAGTAACGCCTACCCCAGAGCTCGCTGGACTGCTGGGTGTTCTAAAGGTACCCATTAAGTTAGACCTTCTAGAAAGCATTTTCGAATTGGGAGGAAGAGACTGAACAGAGTGACTTCGTAGTATCCACCACGATGGGTATCCGTGCTTGGTTATCTGATGAAATTTCAACAAAACAACGCCAAGTGTGTGTTTATTAGCCGTATCTCTTCGAGACGAAGAACGGGTGTTCACAAACACTTAGTGACTGACGCAGTGTCGCGCAGAGTATGCGCAGAGCTGGGTTTGAAAACACACGTGCTTGATGTCCTAGCTGCCCCCAGTATTGTCACGGTGGTCACGATCTGAAGAACATCAATTTTACAACTCATTCCTAGTGGGTAATTTGACGAAAAAAAATAGTTTTGCTTCTAAAATGGCATTTTCATCTTTTTTGAAAAATGAGATTAAAATTGCGTAGGGAACAGCTTCTCTTTATCAAAATATGGAAACGAGGGGGGATCGCTAGGGAAATAAAGTCAGTAGTTAAAGAAATAAAGTTTTACTCATCTTAGTTAACTATCAAAAAAATCACAAGGTTAGACAGACTTTAGGCTTCTCAGTTTCTGGGAGAGCAACCAGGTCCTCAAGGTATATTTTCTACTGCCTGTAAAAGGGTCTTTCAAAGACAGATTTTTTTCTTCCTTTCTCTCTTTTTAACTTTAAGAGACAAACTAATATAGTAGTACAAGTGTAATTTTGAACACTTCCCAAAATAAAATCTAGACCCAAAATGCCAAGAAGGCAAAATGGCAAAAAAGGTCTCATAAAATTTTCTTGAAATCTAGTTCCTCCTCCTACCTCTGGACCACATGTGTCGCTCTCCACCTCCTCGCCCCCCTCCTGCCCTGGAAACAGAGTGTGTGTTTATTTTACCGTCTCTTCTCTATGGGGCTTTTTCTTTTTCACTGAATTTTTTTTTTTTTCCACAACTGAGTCCTGCGGTGGCCATGCTGGGTGTAGACGGACTGCTCTCCGGAAGCTGCTTGACACAGGCAGGGCGGCTCGTGCAGACGGAAGGAAGGACCCCGTGGTTCGTACGCAGGGCTCCGCCCCCTGAGAACCTCCTGAGCTCCCACAGAAAAAATACATGTCATTGACATCTTTCTTCCCCGCAGCCCCCCCGCCCCGTGAGCTCTGGAACTCTCCTCCCGTCCGTCCTCTCGCGGACAGACCTCGTTCTAGGCTGGATAACAAGAGGAAGACGGAAAGCATGAGGGGGAGGGAAGGGGCTTTTTGGAAGAGGTTGAAGCTTTCCTTACCAAAAAAAAAAAAAAAAAAAAACCATTTCTCTTTATCCTAACCCCAGGCTTGTTTTCATTTTGAGCTATTAATTTGAAATAGCCAATCAGTTGCCACAGGCATACACACATTGCCAAGACTGCGAAATACCTGCCCTCTTCTAATCAACCCCGAAGTGATGATGATTTATGTGTATCTTGTGCACTTAGCCTGAAAAGCGCCGGCACTCTCCACCAGAGGATTTGCCGAGATTATCCAGGAGGACTTTCTAATTCACACTGACGACCCAGAGGCCCAGGGAGGATCACAACAGTTCCGCGATTGAACAACAGCGTGAACACACACTTTTTAAGAAATGAGAAACATTTCTTAAATCTAGGAGGCGACTCCATGAAGTTTAGTTTCCCCATTTATTCAGACAAGTGTCATTTTGCTTTGAATGATTCTCATTCTCAATGGGGCACAAGTGGAAATTTTCCAGGAGCCCCCAAAGAGCAGGAAGGGTTACATGGCATGAGCTTTCCTTGCTGCTCTGCTACCAAATATTTACTGGGAAGCAGGATGCGTTTCTTCATTTAAATGAGAATTATTTGGTTTGGTTTAATGAAGCGAGAATTAACTGTTCGCTGGAACACTTAACCCACCGCTGTGATGTATTTGTCTTTATTAAGGAAACCTAATACGTTCCTGGCCGGTCACAGCAACACTTCCCATCTGAGGGAGCTGGGAGGAGGAAGCCCATTGGCTCTAACTGCAGTGACAGCGGGAATTTGAGCAGCGCACTGAGAGTACTAAATGCTGCCGCTGTCCCCATCAAAGCTTGCGTTCCGTCTTCTGCCCAAATGCCAACCTGCTCTTCCCTGACCTCGACCACCCCCTTGAGTCCCACTCTGGGAATTCCGTCCCCACAGTGGCGCGCTCTCTCAAAGGAAAGCACAACCGGGCATCGTTAAGGGCCAAACCTGGCACAGCAACTTCTCTTGGCATTCTGCCATTCAAGTCAACAGCAGTGTTGACCCAAGTGAGATGATGAAATTATCTTGGGAACATCATAATCCTAGGGAACAGGGTTGCAAAAAGATTGGCTTCCACTTGCTTGAATTTGGCTTATCTTTTCCAAAAAGCCTTTCTCAAACTAAGGTGCATTTAATATTGTGATTAAAATATACTGGGCATTCTAGTGAGATTTCCGAAGCAAAATATTTTTATTACTGGGTCATTGTAGTAGTAGAGATAAGGAGTCACGAGAAAAAGAGAGAAAAGAGGAGGAACTGAGGGTTAGTTTTTCAAATAGAAATTCTATTCGATGTGCTGTTTTACAACAGGGCTATTTCAGTGCCTGCCTCTCCAAGATCTCAGTATCTTTTACCAAAAGAATCCTTTCATTATTGCTATCTTAGGTTCTAAATTTTGTAACTTCAAAAATATGTGTTTTTTTCCCCAGTAATGAGAGAATCCTTTAATTTTTATAGCAGACCCGTGAAACATCATTTTGGTTGAGTGAGTATGTTTGTCCCTTTCTGTGGATCCTTGTTGCTGTTTCTAAACCTAATATTTTGAGAAAGAGACCCTGCACCGCCTGGAGTGGATAAGGAACGGGACCATCATCGGGCCTCGTTCTCTTTATGGCATTTGTTTTCCATTCAGTGTCGGAAACATGGAAAAATAGGCAGAAGAACACGGAATTCACTTGTTGTTTTGCATTAGCACCGCAGTTGTCAGTGTGTAAAGAGAATCGGTCGGACCCCAGAGGCCGACCTTGCCCAGGACTACGTGGATGGTTACTGACCGAGCGATTGTTGGGCGCAGAACACATAGATGTCCTGAGAAGACATCTGGGAAATTCGGCTTCTCGCAAACGCCTGGTTGTCGTTGGAGGGAATCAACAGTTCCCGTGAAGATGCCCTCCAGCTCCTCTGGCCCAAGGTTTCTCTCTTCTCGTGGTCACAGTCCCGTACTTCCTGAGGCTGTTCCATCCTAATGTGCCTGTTACCCACCAAAAGGGATGTCGTGGTGCATTCCCACCCCCACTCCCCCCCCCCCCCCCCCCCGCAGCCCCCCCTCCCGTCTGCTTCTGTGGGTAAGCCCCGCCCACGTATCTGGATTGCCGCATAGTCTAGAACCCTGCTGGGGTTCCCTGTAAATGATAGTTTTAGGGTGTGTGAGGGGGACACGGTCAATCAAACATGGACTTAACTTCTACTGCGCCTCTTGGTGCTGAAATACAGTTTCTTTTTTCTCTGCTCTAAGCTCAGAAGTGGAGAGGAACAAGTCAATAACACACTTTTCAGCCGCCGTTATGCAAACAAACAGCACTTCTTTGCCCGTCAGGACCTCCCCTGGACACTTGCTTTTGTGAGGCTCCTCTGGGGCCAACAGAGAGACTCTTTAAAAAAAAAATAATAATTTCTTCTAATCTTTTTCTGCCTTCTCTTTTAAGATGTGAAGGCAGCAATTTCCTGGACTATTCATTAATAATTTAACCCCCCTATGATACCGGGGAAAGTATCAGGGAACATCACGTTTTGTAAGGACATATCTAGAAAACAGCTTCATCAGCAGGCGTCAGCTGTGTCCTGCCTGTGCCCCGCGACTGGACATGCCCGCCAGCAATCTATGAATCCTGGGGAATAAATAACAACAAAATCCTTCCTAGGTTTTTAGGTTATTTTGGGCCCTTAGTGTCCCAGATATAGAAATATGCAGGAAGAGATTTATTTGTACATTGAACTCCTTGCTCTGCATGGAATTATTCAAAGAATTATTTTAAAACGAAAATATTTTACTATACAAGGAGTGAGAGTGCAATCATGGAATGTTCCTCTTCCAGAAGTTGCTGTCGGGCAATCCCTGCTAAATGCAGGCCATGTCTGGCCTGAAAACATGCTTTTTGTGGTCTCTGTGTTGTGTTTTGTTGTGTTTTTTTAATTAATTGATGTAGGAGCCATTTTATGTGAACTGGAAATTTCACATAGTAATGGATTTACGGATTAAAAAAATCTGTCAGTAGCAGGTCTGCGCTACCCTTAGGTAAGAGCTAGGTAGCAACTGCCCCCTCCCTTTAAATGGGGCTCAGGCCCTCAGGAGCTGAGGGGTGCACCCCCTCATATCAGGCATACATCTTTTAGTTGGCCCTTTGGGGCAGCACAGGCTGCTTTTTTGCCACAGTTCTCCTCTGTGGATTACAAACCAAATCCCACTGTAGATCTGCCAAAGACATTTGCTTTTGTGATCACTCTCTTGACAAAGACCTTTTTGATGTCATAATCTTTATTAGAAATCATAAAGAGAAAGTATGGTAATGTTTTCTGAGTTCCTTAGGGACCTTCCTTTCCAGAAAGATGAACCGTCATTCCTTAAACACCCATCACGTACCAGGCGCCTTTCCTCCCCTATCTCTCAGGATCATTGCAACTCTCTCAAGTGGGTATTTTACAGACAAGGAAAGTGGAGCTCAGAGAGACTGAGTAATTTGCCCAAGATCACACAGCTGGCATTTCTGGCAGAACGAAGTTGCATTTCTAGGCCTGCCCGGTTCCAAAGCCCAGACTCGTCTACTAAACCTCCCTTCAGAGGACTCCAGGAGAATCTCGTACCTCTTACCACATCCCTGTCGAGGATAAGGAATTGAGTCAGAGAGGCGGAAGAGGGAAAGGGAAATTTTAAAGCTTTTTTAAATTTCTCAATGACTATGCCATCATTTCCTTATTAGGATGGCAATAAAATCACCTGTTTGGGTTTCTGTAATTCCTCGGGAGCTGTGAAACTTAAACTTACGTGTGGCTCCTGTAGGCAGCCGGAAGGCTGACATCCACACTTCTGCTTTTCCCCTGGCTGTGCAGACCCACTGTTCGGTTGCTGCCCAGCTGTATGGAGCTCAAATTGTAATAAAAGTGGTTTAGTGCAAACCATACAGACATAATGGTCTTTGATTTCCCCCTAGGCTTTGAAAATCTCTCTTAATTATCTGCCCTTACGCTTGGAATTTCTTTGCCAAGTTCATCTTCATTTACTGAAGTGTCTCCAGAGCGCCACTTTTAGAGGAATTTCTTCAGAACTGGAAACTGGCCCAGAGCCCTCATGTCGGGAAGGTCAATGCAAGCGATAAAGTTGACTCGAAAACTTGCTCCAGCGAGACGGTCACTTGGGGAGAGGGAGTCTGGCCCGCTCGGTAAGAAACGCCGTAGAGAGAGGAGTAAGGGCGGAAGAGAAGAACGGCCAGAACTGGGGGAATAACACTTTAGTTGTTGATTCTCTGGGTAGAGGAGAAGACCCTCCTTCTGCTTTGGGTAACTCCAAATTCCTGCTCGTCCCAACCACTCCCACCACCTTCCCAATAACCCCGTCCAGAGTCTTCCATCCATCAGTGGCCCGTTCAGCCATCGCTGAGCGTCTCTCCTTTCCCCTCGGTCCTCCTGCTCACTCACGCTCCCCTTTCACACGGACGACGGCACGTTACGACATATATGCAAGTGTTTATTATGTGTCTCTCTCACCTTCATGTAAGCTGTTTGAGCTCAAGAACCTGGTCTGTTTGGCTGACTGCTATACCCTTATCATTTTGTCTGTGCGGGACACATAGTAGGAATTCAAGTTATTGAATTTTCAATATGTTCTTTATATCTGAAAGTCAATAAGATGTGGTTTCCACCTTCAGTTATTCATAGATCTTTTTTTTATTATTATTCAAGGGTTTTTTTACAGAGGCAGATACAAACACAAATGCGACTCATACTCTACCTTGACTTATGTTCACGACTTTAGCAGAAGTACTTTAACCGATTACCACGGGATTCCTTGGGTGTGATGGTTATTTCTAGCTGTCAACTTGACAGGCTCATAGTGTATACAGATTTTGGTCAAACATTACTCTGGGTGTGCCTATGAGGGTATTTCTGGGTGAGATTAACATCTGAATCTGTAGACAGTGCAAACTGTCTTCACTAATGTGGGTGGGCCTTGTCCAATCAGTTGAAGGCATGAATAGAACAGAAAGACTGCTATTGCGGCCATCACACTTACCCTCATCCCATAAAAGTAAGAGGGGACCCCTCCTGCCTGGCTGCTTTGATGCTGGTCTGTTCGTTTCTCCACACTTAGACTGAAACAGCTCTTCTTGGGTCCCAAGCCTGCCAGCTTTCAGACTAGAACTTATACCATTAGCTCTTAGGCCTTCAGATTCTGACTAGGACCACGCATCGGCTCTCCTGCATCTCCAGCTTGCCCACTTCTTGGGACTTCTCAGACTCTGTAATCACCTGAGCTAATTCCTTATAATAGGGGTAGATCCGTGACAGACGATACACAGACGGATGGAAGACAGACAGATGATAAATTTCTAATGCTTCTGTTCTCTGGAGAGCCCTGATACAATGGGCCAGACGTGCTAACTTTGAAAGCGTCATGTCCTGCTTCTCTTAGAAGCAGGTGTCAAAAGGAAGGCATTGTGCGGGAGGTTTAGTGAGGAAAGTGCCTGGGAAGGATAAGGGTTAAAGTGGGGGAGGGAAGGAGCAGGCAGGGGGCGCCTCTGGCGTATAGTGCAGGTCTGAGATCCAGGAAAGGGAAGAGGGAAGGAAGGGTTGAGTAGGAAGAGTTTCAGACCACGGCAGAATTCTGAGAAAGTTTTGACCATCCTGCTGGAAAGTCCCCAAGCCAAAAGTGCCCATAGGAGGAATCCCCCCTTGAGCCAGGAATGGCCCAGTTCTAATTCCCCAGTGTTTGTCTGGAGCAGCCTTAGGGGAAGTGTGGCCTCTCAGTGAATGCTCAGGAGATCCAAAATATGGCAGCTGAAGGCAACGCTCCACCTCAGGTTCTCTCCGAGGGGCATCTCAGCAGGGCGTCCTCATGCCCTCTCTTCCAGAATGGCTTTCTGAGGCTGAGGGAGGACTCGTGCATGTTTCAGTAAATACAGAATCTCTGGGAGGAGGACAGCACATTTTTAAGGAGGGGCTTTCAGGGACTTCTCGTGGAGCGCATGATCTTAGACTGTGTAATTACCACATCCAGTGTCAGCGTTGTCTCTGCCCACAGCCAAGAATAGGGTATGGTGGCGGGATCTAAGGAGAGCGGGGTGTGGCAAGCAGACTGCGGCCCTGCCAAGGCCAGGGGCACGGGGACAGCAAGCACCTGCCGTCCCAAGTGATGGGAGGAGGACCTGGTGCTGGAAACCAGTCAGGGCCTGGGCAGCTTTGGGGCCCACACCCGACTTGACAGACCTCTGGCGGAGACTTTGAGGATCTGGATACCTTTCAACAGCGCTAGGAGGAATATGGCGGCCCTCAGCTTCCCTAAGTTGGAGCAGAAAATCTCCTGCGAGTGGGCAGCAAAAGATTCTAGGCCGCCTGTTCTTCTGGCAAACAAACTAGTGCTTGTTTGTGTTAAATGGTTATAAATCGAGTTCTTTCTTTTAGTTCTCCTTTAAGATCAAAAATTTATTAGCAACTCAGAAAATTTGTGTGGGCTGGGCTTTCCCTGTAAACATTTCTCTCCATTAATGTATTTCCCCAATTCTACAAATTAAGAGAACTGCCACCTGAAACTTGCAAGAAAAAAAAAAAAAGAAAAAGAAACATTTGTCAATTAATTTTGATGGAATTATAGTGACAAAACATTAGCACGGGACAGGGATTTGGAGATCCTTTACTGTTACACGTAGGGAAGTTGGAGCCCAGAGTAATGAGTGGTGTCCCAAGATCACTGGGCTGATAATGCGGGAAGAAGGCTAGAACCCAAAGTTGTCATTTTGGGGCCAGACCTTTGCCCACCTTGGCAGCCTCATGTTCTTCTCTGATCGTACCTTGCTCTTTTTAAGCACAACCTTGGTGAGCCAAAGAGTTTTTGTTTTCTGGGAAATCACTTTTTTCTCTGGCTGAGAGTTTAGTGACTTCATATGAGAAGGAAAACAAAACACAGTGCCGTGCTCCAGGAGCCCACGCAAACTCCATCGCCTTGACACCTGACCATGGCCAAAGCTAAGGTCAGTCCTGTGGGGGGAAGGACGGAGAGGCTGAGGGCCTGGACGCCTGCGCGGTAGCGGTAGAGCCGACCTCGGCCACGCAGTGGATGCGGGACCCGGCGGCGGCCTGGCCGCGGCCTCGAAATTTCTTCTGCCGCATCCTTGACAGTTATCTAGGAGGACACGGAGCCCCAGAAGAAGCAAGTCAGGACCGGGACGCACACCCTTCCGGCTCTCAGCCCCATGACTGTCCACAGCAAACTACCTTGGAGAGTCCAAGGAAGAGGCTTTAAATGGAAGGTGTGCGAGCGCCGGTTAGGAAATCGCATCCATGGGAGCGCTTCGGCCGCGCCGTCACCGTGGAGCCCTCCCGGGTTCTGGCGGCTCCGACCGCTTTCCTTGGCCGGGCCGCCCTTCCACGGGTGAGTCTCGACCTCGCCATGGCAGTCCCAGCGACGGGTCCCAGACCCCGGGGGCCTGCGCCAGCGGAGGCTCGTTTCCCATGTGTGGGTCCCGGCTGGGGCAGCCGCTTCCGCGCAGGGTTCGGCAGGAAGGACACGACCCCACGGAGATGGGTCGGCCGCGGGGCAGAGGCAAAAGGGCACAGTGGCCCCGAAGGCTCTGTTCGGTCACGGCACATGTCACTTCTACTTAAAGTCCGCAGGTCTGAGCAGGTCACATGACCAAGCCTGATGCCAGTGACAGGACCACAGCCAAGTCCCGCGACAGTGAGCAGCGATGTGGGGCGGCCCGGAGACGTTTCAGACACAGACGCACAGTAACGCGCAGACGTATCCTAGCTAACGTGCAGTGTCCGTGCAACAGTTTCAGACACAGACACATTGTAACACAGACGTATCCTAGCTAACGGTGCAGTGTCCGTGCAACAGTTTCAGACACACTTTGTAACACAGACGTATCCTAGCTAACGTGCAGTGTCCGTGCAACAGTTTCAGACACAGACACTTTGTAACAGACATATCCTAGCTAACGTGCAGTGTCCGTGCAACAGTTTCAGACAGAGACACATTGTAACACAGACATATCCTAGCTAACGTGCAGAGTCCGATGAACAGTTTCATACATAGTAACACAGATGTATCAGACACAGACACACAATAATGCAGACGTATCCTAGCTAACGTGCAGTGTCCGTGCAACAGTTTCATCACGGAAGGCAGGAACATGTCCGAAACAGGCCTGTGGCCCTCACAGGGAACCACCACCACCCCGTGTCAGCTTTTGTCGTCGTCAGCCACAAAACGTAGGAACAGGGGACACCGCTTGGCGCCCCCCGTTCATGCAGATGCGACAGAGCTGGTGTCTGAGGGCAGCCGGCGCTGTGGCCCCCACGGAAGTCGCAGGGCCCCGTCACTGCTCACACGCGCTGCCGTCTGTCCGCAGCCCCGTGACGCGGCTGCCCCTGCCCCGCGCCCTCTGCCCGCGGGTGCGGCCTGTCCCGGCCTCGCAACGCGCCTCAGACACCGGCTCCTCCAACCCACGGCCGCTCCCTCAGCCCACGACGACGCGCTGAGCACCGGTGAGCGCGGTACAACAGGGGACAGTCGGCGGAGCGCGGTTAGAGGATCACTCGGAAGCGGGGGACCAGCCTTTCTCACAGGCCTGGTCGGGACAGCCACCGCCCGAGCCGTGGGACTGAAGTCAGAATCGTGACGTGGCTGACCCCAAGAGAAGCTGCCGCGGGGCAGTGATAAGAGATTTCGTCCTGGGGGAGGCCTAGAGAAGGGAGAGGGAATGGCGTCTAGTTGAGCCTCAGAAGGAGAAGGAGGGTGTGAACCTGTGCGGGGCAGGGGAGGCCTGGAGGCCGGAGGAAGGCAGGAAGGAAGGCAGCACACGCGTGTGAGCTCCAGGCCCCCACTCGGCAGGAGCAGCAGAAGCCCTTATGTCTTGTCTCCGCAACGCTTATGGGAGCAAAATCAGGATGACCTTTGTCACTTGATTTTAAACTGCTGTTCCCGTACCAGGTCACATCGCCTGTCGTGACTAATAATGACTATTTCTAGAGCTCCCGTAATCACCCTTGCATGACACGATTACATTGCATCGTGTTTAATAAGCACCAAAGCATGACTTTGGTAAACATTATTTTCTACAATATATCAAATATTTACGAGTCCTGTGTTGGCTTTTCTTCATCCTTAAAAACGATGGCAGCTGCCTTGAAGAAGGAGAGCAGACTTGCTGTCTTTAAACGGCCGGGAGCTCTGCGGTAAAACACGGTGGAAAGTGTCGTCATTTTAGAGGGAAAATTGTTTTCATTCATTCAATCATTCATTCACTCAACCCGCAAATATTTAGTGAGCACGTAGTGTAAACAAGCAACTAGTCTAGGTACCAGGGAGGCAGCAACAGACAAGAGGCACAGATTTCTGGCCCCGTGCATTGTGCCTTTTGCTGAGTATGTAAAGCGATATAATGAGAACCAAAAAGCTAAACTGCACATTTATGGAGGAGGCAGACCTCGATTGTCCGGCTGACTAGTATCGTGTTCTTCTGCAGAATGGGGGTCGTCACTGAGTACCTTCTGCCGGGAAGCTGACGTGAGAGCCAGGCTCCGGGGGGGTTGAGCAGGCGGCACTGTGCGTTGTGTGTTGGCGGAGTGAGTTAGAAAAGGACTTGAAACGGAGAAGGGACATCCAGAAAACATCTGACATCCAGGGAACAGGAACGCGGTCCCGAACGGGGGTGGTCAGAATGGACGGAAGCCCGGACAGGGCCTGAAACATTGCCGGGAGGTGCAGGAGCAGGAGCAGGGCGGGAACCCCCAGCGGTGTCCATGGGAGACCAAGGTGGACAAAAGAATCCAAGTTCCCTGGTTTGCAGCTTCGTCTCGGGAAGGGTGAGGTGGTTCAGCTGTAGAGCGGGCACTGGTACCAGAACCCCCCAGCAGCGAAGTTCGGCCCGAGACCTAACAGCTGTGAAGCTCTGGGTAGGTTACTTAACCTCTCTGAGCTCCGTCTGCCCAACCTTTAAAAGCGAAATGTAGCCCCTAACCTGTAGGACTGAGCAGGTCAGTAATGTCCAGAGCACAGACTGTGCTCTCAATGACCACACTATCATGGAGACAGGCAGGTGCCCTGGCTTGGGGCGTGCATCTAAAGTAAGCGGGAGCCGTCCAGAAACAAGAGTGAGGCGGACACGCACAGAGGCGGGAGCCTTGGGGGAGCCCCATTATCAGCTGTAACAGCACTTTCATGGCAGGACGTCCACAGGGGGATGGCAAGTCGGGAATCAGAGACATAGGAGGCTCCCATGAGTCCCCATATTGATTAATAATAACAACATATTAACATTTATTTTTGGGCGTTACTGTACTAAACATCTGACCGGCTTAGCTCCGTTAGCTCTCACAGCAAGCCTAGAAGGAAGATAGGGTTGTCTTCACTGTCTTATAAATGAAAAAACTGAGATTCAGTTGGCCAAACTGAGCCAGCTTATGGGGGGCAGAACTCGAATTCAGGTCCCGCTGACACCCACGCCCTTCATATCCAAGGTCTGGAGTGGGAAACTGGGGGTGGCCCGGGATTTGGTTTGAGAACTCGAACTCCCCTGCCCAAGCAGACACACCCAAGCCACCACGGAGGCTCTCCCCGCTGTGCTCAGGAAGAAATGAGGTCAGTCTGACGGGAACCACCCTTCCCACCTGAGCAACCCCCTTTGTGGACTGGAGTTGATTCTTCTGGTTCCTTTCAATCCCAGTCAATCAGCTTCTCGTGGCCACAGACGGCTCTTTGGGTTCTAGAAAGGCAGTCACAGTCCTTCCAGGCGGACTCTCCTTTCTCTGGGAATTTTGACCAAGCCCCCAGGGCTGGGAGCCAATGCCTTGGAAGTACTCCAGCCCAGAAGACAGGACCCAGGGTCACTCTGGGCCTCCGCCATTTACTACCTGCGATTTGGGGCAAGGCCCTATCCTTCTGGGGCCTCTTTTCGTTCCTCTCTTGCAAAGCAGAGATAATGACCCAGGCTCGCATCAAACAACAGGGAAATGAAGGCGTCTGCAGAAGGAATCAGTATGTAACCGTCTGCTGTTTCTGTGACATCGCCGGGTCCTGACAGGGGCCAGCTGGGGGCAGTGAGGAAAATCTGGGCTCTTTGCCCCCAGAAGATGTCAAGGTCTTGAGCCCCAAAATGCTTGAACTGACCCCCTCATCAGACTACCGTGAACTTCAGTAAAACCTATTTTAACTCCTCTTTTGTTTCCCAAGTGCAGCCATAGTGAGTCATTTTCCCCTCGGGAACAAGTGTCACCTTCGCAGTTCTGCCCCTTCTATTTTGATGTTAATTTTAGCATTACCTGTGTGGATTGCTGGGTTTTGATCCAAAACAAGCCCTGCCCAGAATAGAACAGAGACAGCTCTCTGACTCACTTCACAGCTTAAGACTCCAGCATGTTAATAGCTTTGCCATTTCTCAGGGAGCAGATTCCGGCAACAGAGCCTACTGTGGTGTTCTGGCCTCATAATTTTCGGCAGGAGGATCTGACAAAAGTCCATGGCACAAAGGTGTCACCTGCTAGCTAGTGTTTGGGAAGAATTTGAAAATATCAGAAGAAAGCTCTGTGCAGACTGTCCTGTGTGTTAGTTAGTTCGGGGAGCTTGACTTTGCTTTTTCTGTTAAGACAATCCCCTTAGAATATTACCTCATCCCAGTGAGCAAAGACCTGCCTTTTTCCTGAACCGTCCGCTTCTCCCTTGCAGGGTCTCACAAGCAGGCATTTTCTTGTTTTTCTTTTTCTTTTCTTTTAATGTACGATCTGGCCTGTCGAAGGAGACACCAAAATGCCAGGGCAGTCGAGCGAATGATCGGCATTTACGCGGGGCCCCGCCGCGTGTTCGAACCAGAAGGACGACAGAGCCGAGTGAGTGGGGGTCTCTCTGCGTGTGGCTTTGTGCAGCAGGCCTGCCAAGCATTACCATTCCAGCCCTCAAACCTGCGCCAGACTGTTAATATCTTAATGCTTATTCGCGTGTCAGGGAGTGCCGGCAGATGTCACGGAGAACGGGGCTGTCAACAAGGCAATTACTTACATTCACAGGGTGACGGCGGCAGTCTGTCAGGTAGCGTTTGAAGAGAAGGGAGCAGAGGGGAAAAAAGAAGGTGGCAGCAAACAGGCTGGGGAAGGGTCCTCTTTCGATGGATAAATTGTTTAAAGACATCTCATTTCCCCTCCGTTCCTAGAGCTAAACCCCAGATACAGCAGTCACAGGTCAATCAGGAAACCAGACGTCCTTGTCTGTTTCTGGGGGCTTCGGCGAGAGCCGGCAGACTGGGGCCTTGTGTGTGTGACCCACGACAAATAACTCAGGTTCTTTCCCGAGCGGCGGGAGTGCGTTCCCCGGGCGTCGGGAGACACCCATGGTTTTCCAGACTTGACCGGTTTCACCCAACAGCTACTGACCACCGGCTCTGCACTCACTGTGGTGAATGACCCAACGGCTGAATGGACACGGGCCGTTTATTTTGAAACACATTCTTTACACCAGAGAGAGGAAAAGGCGTCCTCTTTGCTGCGCCGTTTTAAGATCGAGAATCTGAGCTCGGTAGAATTCCGCCCGTGCGGCCCTGACGGAGCCCGCCGGGGGCTTGCCAGTGCGACAGAGGGGGCTGCGGACTGGAGCTTCTGGAGAAAGACTTGTGGGCGATCCTGCCTTGGAAAGCTTCTCTTAGTTCTGGATTTGCCGCGGTGATTCTATTTATTGCCTCCTTATGCCTGTACAGCTCTTTTCCTGTCTGTTTCTTCACTGGTCTTGACACCCCCCGGTCCTGCATGTACATGTGTGCGCTGGGGGGGGGGGGGGCAGGCACTGTTGGCATCCGTCAGTTCTCAGATACACGGGGAAAAGCCCACGTGTAGCTACAAAACTTGCCTTTGAAATGAAAGGTCAGGACCCCCAGAATCACCCTGGAAACATGAGATACCTCCAGTGCTTGTCCCTGATGATGAGAAAAACACCGCTGCGTGGCGATGCCGTTCGGAGTCGCGGCGGCTCCTGGGGCTGCCTCGCTCAGTGTCCCACGCCTCCTATTTCACAGCCCCTCCACTGTTTTAGAAGCTCTCCCAGAAGCAGGAGGAGAGAGGAAGTCAGCACCATGTGTGAGTTGCTTCTAGACTCCCTAAGGAAAAGCAAATATTGTACTGATGGAAAGTCCAGGCCTAAAGGTGCCCAGGAGTGCAGGAATTGAGGCCGGGGACTTTCCCCCGAGCACCTGAGTCACCTGAACTCCTGAAATACACCTGCCATGGGGACTAGCCTCAGGGGAACCAAACCAGTGGCTTGAACGTCGAGGCAGTGACAGTCTAGACGTCCCTTGGCCAGGGAGGTGGCCCTGGTCGATCCCCCTGGACCCCACTCCCCACCCCCCTTCCTGGCCAGCTCCTGACCCTGCCCCAGATGAAGTGGTGCGGGGTTGGGATTCGGGGTAAGAGTGCGCTCCTGCCGCGTCGGCACAGCCCCCCACGAGCACGCGGCCTCCCTGCTGGTCTGGCCGTGGACTCACCGACTGCCCGGGACACTCCTCCAGCCGTCGTGCGTGGGGCTCCCGGCCGTTTCCCGTGTCCCTGACCCTTTGGCATGCTCTCCTCAAGGGGGCAGAGGCAGATTCTCGTCTGAAAAATGTGGGATCACTGAATCATCCCCCGGGGGTCTTCCAGGGACACCTCGCATGGCAGGAAGGAGTCCGTGGGTTTCCGTCAACTTACCTCACAGCGTCCCTGCTTTTCCTTGCGAAGCTGAAGCAGAGTCATGGGGCCAGAGGCTCTCTGTGGCCCTCATAATGGCTCGGGAGAGTGGAGCTTCTCCACCCCACCTCACCTGCATTGTCCACACCCACCCCGGCGAGGTCAGTCCAGCCCTTCCTCCCGCATGCTGCAGCAGTAAGGTCTGGGGAAGAGCGTGCACGTCAGTCCGTCCATCCAGGGACTCGGGCTGAAGAAGTACTTAAAGCCACAGAGAATGTGCTACCAGCCGGACAGAAGCAACGTCATGACAGAATCCTGAGGCATCAGAAAAAACATGAGCGAAGCATCGGGTTTCCTGTCCGCGTCTAGTTCCCATTTGGTTCCCTCCCAGGTACTGCTCATTGTACCGAAGCGCTCTCCTTGTCAACAGTTAAAATCCGTAGCATTTTCAAGTCATTTTCTCTTTCTTCCCACTCCTTTCCGTGTTCATGATTGCTAAATATATTATTCTAAATCTTCCTGTTTCCTATATCCTCATCTCTAAGTGGATACGGGTCAGAGAGTAATGGGAAAATTAAAAGTAACAAGGCTATCACTATCACTAATTGAGTAGTTACTAAGTGCTGGGATAATGTCCTGAACCATTGCCCCTGTGTTATAGGTGAGGATTAGGGTTTAGAAATGTTAAACAATTCCAGGTCTCTTGTTTATAATCCCAGCTCAAAGGCCAAAGTCCCTCAGGGCCTGTCTGGGACCAGGACAGATGCCAATTTAAATGTTTATATAATCTTAGAACATCTCATATATTTCCTTCATGCTTCTTATGAAATTTTGTAATTTTACATTTTTTGTGTCATTATTTGATAAGTATTTCTCTCCCCTAGACGCTCAGTTGGCAGATAGCAGAAACCACATCTATTTTTGCGACCGCTGAGCCTGATATACAGTAAGATTATAAGACACATTGAATGAATATTGGAATGACTTACTTAATGAATAAATGAGTTCTTATCTGTCCAACCCCAGAAATCCAAGGTTTTAGTGTAGGCAGCAAGATTGCTATTTTAATGACGTTCTAGGAGACAGAGTATGTAAAGCACCATGTAATAGGCCACATTAAGTCCTGCGAGCCGGACGGCCTGGGTTTAAGTCCCAGCTCAGTGGTGGCTTTTCCGGCTGTTTGATCTTGGACACGTTACCTGACCTCCCTGTGTCTCAGTTTCCTCATCTGGAAAGTGGAGATGTAATAGAACTCTCCCCTCACACGGTTATGAGCATTAAATGAATGCATGACCTCTCAGAAGAGTGCACGGTACTTAGAAAGCTCTGTGTATGTATTAGATATTATCACCACTCGGAAATTTACTTAGCACGGGGGGGGGGGGGGGGGGGAGAATACCCCAGGCTAGTTTCATTCAAAGAGTCCTATGTGATAGTATTTATTCACGGATCCAAAGCCTCTGTTCTGGTCCTTCTTGTTTTTGTTTGTTTTTTTACTTAAGATTTTATTTATTTACTTGACATACAGATCACAAGTAGGCAGAGAGGCAGGCAGAGAGAGAGGAGGAAGCAGGCTCCCTGCTGAGCAGAGAACCCGATGTGGGGCTCGATCCCAGGACCCTGAGATCATGACCTGAGCCCAAGGAGAGGCTTTAACCCGGATCCTAACGGTGTTCCCCTCGAAGACGTGGCCCCAGGTTTTTCACTCTCAAGCAGAAAATACCCAACATGAGTCCATCTGGAGATTTCTACTAATCTTTTACCCCAAAGGTTCAGAAAGGAAATATTTAGCAAAGATCAGTTATTTTAAAATTTTGAGCACACATTATAAATATATATTTTTAAATATCTACTACCCTGTTGGGCCCACACCCTCTGTGGTCCTCACCAGTAACTGTGGAATGAGGCAGATGGTCAAGGGCCTGACCTAGAGGCCCTCTGTCCCAGATTTCATCACGTCCTGCACCTTATTGGCCCGTAGTCCTTAACTGCGTCTTGTCTGCCATCTTACGTCTTGTCTGCTGTCCTTCTGTGCCTTTTCTGATCGTTTTTTCCATTGTTCCTCCAGCCTTCCTGTGACCAGGGTCGTCAAGTGGCCCTTTGCTGCTTCCCATTCTCCACATATTCTCAAGGCTCAAGGTGAAATCATAGCAGAGACTTAGAAGAGCGACACATTCAGTCATAATACCTGTGTGGGGATTTGTCTCCACTTCTGCTCCCAACGGGCTACTTGCCTTGGAGCAAGTTATTCAACCTTTCTGGCTTTCTTCATGCTCATCTGTAACAGTGAGACGAATTCTCCACGATGCGTGTTTTGGAATCAGGTTCACCTTCCTCTGCCCTGTCTGTATCTGTGTCAGAACCGCGGTCACAATAGCACTATTTTCAACAGACCCTTTCCCAAGTCTTTCCTCTCCACCGTGTCTCTTCGTCCCCGTATCAGAATGGCGAGGTCTTCCTGTTAGGCTCTCACTGTATTTCCAGATAAGGACACTGAGCTAAGACAGAGCAGGATGTGTGACTTGGCAGCATCACGGAGACCCTAGAGCCCAGGCATATTTTACTGGGGCCTGTCAGGCTTTTCTGCCCCACACGCTGTATGCATGCATGGGGCAAAACGCTAGCGACACAGCAACAGTCCCACAGGTTTTTGTAATAGAACACACACACAGACACACACACACAGATACACACACACAGATACACGCAGACACACAGACACACACACAAAAACAAGCACAGACAACTGAGAACTGAAAGTCACAGATGGAAGGACCTATTGAATAAACCCCAATTTCCTTTCATCTTGTTGTCTGTGAACACAGAATCCCCTTGCCCTGGATGGAATCCCCCTCCGTTGTAGGAGGGAGCCCCACCTCTCGCGCATTCCACGAAGGGCCCCGTGAGAGAAGAGATTCATTTTACGTTGACATCATTACTTCATCCTCATGCAAGCACCAGCCTTGGGACGGATGTCTCTCAGCCCCGGTCTGTCTGGACTTCAAGCAGTGCGTGTTTTAACGTATCCTGAAGCGTTGACCTTCTGTAGAGCAACGCAAATCAAAATTGGAAATTATCAGTGTTCTTATAAATCCATGGTGTAGGTTTGGGTGTACGAGAAGTTAATGGACTTTCAGTTTCGTTTTCAGTGAAGTGACACACAGCAGGGTTTACTCTGAAACTGCACAATTTGAATAAGAGCTTTAAGATTATTTGGGTTGTTTTCTGTTGTTTTTAAACTACATTTTCTAGGACCTTCAAAGGAATAGTCGGGTTCGTGAATATGTCCTGCGCTCACACAGTTTTAAACGCAATCGAGTGTGACAAGGTGCCTGTCGTGTGAGGAGTTTCCTTCCTGCCTGTCCCTCTTGCTGTGCCCACCGACCCGTTCCCATCTCCGCCCCGAATCGCTGACCACCGACCGATTCCTTGTTTATCTGCCCACGGATTATTCTCACGTGAGAAATACAATACAGATATATATGCTCTCTTGTTTTATCCTTTTATATACATTATAACACACACTATACAACAACCGTACCTCCTCTCACTATGTAGCACGTGTGCATTACGTATCCGTGCACAGTTTCCTGATTATTCTCTATTATGCTTGCAAACTGACGCTGTGACTGTGTCAGCACTCACCCAGTTCTCTAATGACGGACGCTTGGTTACTTCTGATCTTTTACTTGACGAAACGAATAGCTTTGTTCATGTGTTACTTCGTGTAGCGAGTGGACTGTATCTTTAGGATGATTTTCCTTCTCCACTGTTGATGGGTTCCAAGATCCATGCATTTGTAACCTTCCACAACAGTGGATTTTTATTAACCTGATGAGCTAAAGAAAAAGATATCTTGGCGGAGCTTTAATTTACGTTTCTGTTAATATGAGTCAGACTGATCATTTTTCCTTGGGGTAAAAGCCTTTTCAGAAACAAACCCGTGTGTTCAGTCCTTTGCTGGGATTCTCTCGGTGGGGGCTGATGTTCAGTTAGTTCCGGGACAGTAAATACGCGTGTATTTACCGTTTCCTAGTTTGCTGTGGGACAGGCTTTTCTTCCTGGAGAAAAGGACCGTTCTTATCTCCCTCGCATTGGACGTTACAGGTGGTTAATTTTGGCAAACCTAACAAGTCGTGCATCTTTGTATTCCGTGTCTAAGATCTGGCCAAAGCTGAATTCGAATGCAGAGACGTAGGGCGCCGCCCGGCGCCCTCCTCTCTCCGCCGCACCCCTGCACACGGTTGAGATTTGCTCGTTACCACCAGGACAAAGGCCCGATCTCTCCTCCATAAGGAATTTTAGAATCGCTCCGCCAGTCCCCCCAAGGAAAACTGGAAGAACTGATAAGGTAAAAAGAAAAACAGCGGAATCGTCTGCCGCAGAATCAGTTAACAGTGGAGCTAGATGACTGACCCTTCTTCCTCTCTTGGGTGTGTGAAAATGATTCTTCACCTGTTGATATGTTGTTTTCAGAAATTTGAAAAGTAGTGGCTTGTTCTGATGTGGCTGCCCAGGCTATCGAGTCGACCTTCTGACTTCCTAACGCACTAGTTAGAAGAACGGGCGAAGCTGGAGTCGGAGAGCGGGATGAATACTAATGAGCTGACGGATGTCCCCTGTGTTCCTGCGCAGCTGTGAGGGCCTGACATTCCACTGGACACGGAGCGTGGGGATTAGGAGGCAAGACGGCCGTGCCCCCCGCTTTCTCGGAGCCGGAATTCTAAACCAGCCCCTCCACCCTGGTTCCAGTGAGACTCATGTGGGGAAGCTTCCTAATCATTCAGCGCAGGGGCCCGCGACAAGAAACTCTAAGGATGCAAGTTGGGAACAAATATTTTTTAAAATTCCCCAGATGACTCTAAAGGAAGCTAGAGTGGAAAACCACTGGTGTAGCCATACCCCGGACATGCCTACAAAACCACGAGGTATTTTGAAGAGGAAGAGGTCATGGAAACTTTGATGTGATGTAATATGGACTGCCTAGCTTCGACTTTGAGGCATTTTTGGCACCATGTTTAGCTTCAAAAGCAATAAAGCCCTAAGCCAGCATTCCAATGTCAAGATAAGTTGGAAGATAGAAGAACAGGTGAGATGGTACCTCCAGGAAAAACACCGGACATCTCCAGACTGCGGCCCTTTCTCTGAGATGGAGGACCTGGTGTCTTCCAAAAAGCCAATGTCAAGAAAAGCAGAGTGGGCTGGGAGTGAGGGATATAGATTAATAGAAAACAAAGAAACAACAACCCAGTAGAACACCTTGATTATATCCTTGTTCAAAAAGAAATCTCTGGGAATAATTTTTTGGACAATTTAGGAAGCTTAATATTTAAATATATACTAGAAATCAGATGATATTAATTAATACGGTTGATTTTTCCTAGGTGTTAGATATATCATTATCTAGGTACAAGAATGTAAGGAGACACGTGCTGAAGTGTGTGTGCTATCAGCAACTTTCAAGTGGTTTTTCAACAACAGAAAATGAAAGCCACACGTAGAGATAAGCAAATCCGGCCCCACTTTTCTGAGGAGTCTGGAAGAGGCTGAGGTATTAGAGAGGAGAGAGGCCGCTGCATAGTAATGATGATTATATTTAATTAACAACCATTTACTGAGTTTTATGTGCCAGGTACTGAACTAATGACTTTATATGCCAGGTATTAGTTCCTTTTTAAAACAAGCATTATTAGTATTTTAATTTTACAAATGAGAAAACTGAAGCTTGTAGTAAGTAAACAGCTTCGGCTCACACGGAGCCAGAATCCAAACCAAGTCCTTCCTGTTTCCACTGCGGCAGACCTCGATGGCCAGGCGGCCCCGCCCCGCCTCGGACGGCGCTGCAGCCACACGGTGGTCACGGAAAGCACGCGCCGTGGACTTCCTCCATCGCAAGTCATCATCACAAGGCAAATCCGTCCGATGTCCCTGTGTCCGCTTCACGGACTGGGTCCTCCTTGCCATACAGAGACCAGAGCTGGGCCGACCTCGGTCTAAATCCTGGATCTGTCATTTATTAGATGTTTGTTCTCAGGCAGCTTTTTTTAAAAACCTTCCGTCAGTTTCAGTTCCTCTTCTAGAAACGGACTCCTCTCTATGGGACCGTTAGGCTGCTTCAATAGATGTATAGAGAAAGCACTTAGCACATCCGTGATGGATACTAAATGTTGAGTAAACGTCAGTCACCCATCCCCAGCTTTTTAAAAACTAGACTTGAATGGCTACGAATGATGGAAAATCACCTAATACTCAAAGTGATTGCCAGTGCTGGACCCTACAGTCACTAAGTATGGACTTGGCGTCAGGGATCATGGCTTTGCATACCTACACCCGCTGCAGGAAAACTCAGCTAGTGTGCACAGACTTGTGTTTGTGGTCAGTATTTTCGTCATTAGGATGCGTGTATTAAGACTGTGCGTTTATTAGACCTCTGCCTTTTCATTAATAACACCGCAACCCACTGATAGAGACAGGTCGACCTGAAGCGGAGGACTTAAAATTAAGAGCCATAGCTGTCCTCGACTCAGGTGGCTGAGTACCTAACATCTCCTGAGCTAAAACATGGGCACGGAGCAAAGGGAAGTACTTCAAAACTCTCTCTCGGAGCAGGCGCACACTGGTTCAGAAGAGTCCTAGCCTGAGACTGACCGGTGTTCCACAGCCCATAGGATCGGCAACTCCGTCAGCTGCATGGACAGGCTGGTTGAGCAAAGGGGAATATTTTAGCGTGAGTTTGGGGAACTACACAGTAGATTAAGAGGTAGCAATATTCTCATTATTCAATCGATATCATACACCCACTGTACACCAAGTATCGCTGTGGCCTTTGACGTGATAGATAAGGTCTTGTTCACGTGTACTTTTTATTCTAATTACTCTATTAAAACGTTTATCCCAAATTTAAAGTAGTAACTACATAAATGGATAATAAAGGTGATTTTAGGGAGTGCTACTATGATCCAAAGGGTTCCTCGAAGGACCTCGTCATTCTAGGAAACGACCGAGAACTAAGCCACACCAGCAATGTTCATGACTGACTCCTTGTCTTATAGGGTTGCTTCCAGAGAAGCCTTTCTCGATGCCCTCTGAGAAGGGCACCCCAGCTGTTCTCCGTCCCAACAGTGACCACCGTCTGTGATGATTGGTTGTTTGTCTATTTCCTTGTGTTAAGTCCATCTTGCCCACCCGGAGGGACGTCCCGTGACAGTGGGAACCTTGTCTGTTTCGTTCTCATTGGGTTCCCAAGGCCTTTTCCGGGGTCTGGCCCATGGAAGTTTCTCTCTCCGGTAAATACCTGTGGAGCTAGGGCAGTCGACCCTCCCAGTGTGCCTGGAGCAGAAGATTTGCCCACGACATGTGGCTTTTGGTGCTAAAACCAACACAGTCCCAAGTGAATTGTCCCAGACCTTCCATGACTGAAGCTGAATCTCAGATCTCATTACCCCAGACGCAGAGCAGAAGTGTCACTATGCCATGATATACCTACTGGGAGTCACGGCCTCTAGCGGAGCCCAAGCCTCAGGGACCAGGGAAAGCAGGTGCCCAGGGACTCTTCCAAACATCACAATCACTCTAATAACGCAGACATTGAACTCCGGGAAAGGATATGCCCACAGTCATAAGGTGAGTGGGGTGAGGTCAAGGCTATCCCTTCTGGGACTCCTCAAGCCTCTTGCCTGGCTGCTGAGTTATCCAGATGGAACGAGTCTAAAAACTAACAAAAACTTAATATGAGCAGCATCTGACGGTGAAAACCACCTCGGAAATCATGCCGTCCAATCTCCTCATTTTACAGTCGAGGAAACTCAGAATCTGAGCGTTAATTTCCTTAGTGGAGAGCCTAGTTTTATAGGATCTTCTTTATTTGTTCCTACACAGACCAGGGTCCCTTTGAAATAGTGGTCACTCTCTTGATCTCTAGGTGAGACAATGTGTCCCTTCATAGTTCGCTCTCAACCAGCTGTCCTGTTTTGCATTTCTTTCCTCATTTGCTTTGCAACAAGTTCTGCTAGCCTTTTTTGCAAATGACTTATTTCAATATGCTGGTTGTTTCTCCTCAAAAGAATTCCTGTTTAACAGGTTCAAATATTCCCTCAGGCCGTAAAAACTTGTGTAAAAATTTCTAGGGCCTAATAGACATCTTACTTGTCAGGTGAGAGTTTCCTGGAGTTTATGCCGTTGAGATGCACTTTCAAGGACTGGTCTCAGCGTTGTATGTGGGGTTTTTCCTTACCAGAGGAAAGACACAGATCAAAATTCACATTCATTTTTATTTTGTTTGTGTTGTGAATCAAAAAACAAGACTATGTCTGCCATGAGCCTTCATGGGCCAGCGGGGGCAGGGCTAACCCAAATCACATCTATTTAGAGATATTTTCAAAACAGTATGTCCTAGTTCAACTATTTTGGGAAAAAAAATACAACTTCCTATTAGTATTTTGGAAGTTAGAAAGTTTGGATTCACAACGGCCTTTTGTAATATCTGGTGTTTAACTTTCAACTTAGGAAGAGGATTTTAAAAGGAGTTTATGGGTTCTGAAGAAAACACCGTACAACAGAACGACTCAAGACCAGGGTTTTATTTGTCTGGGGAGACCTATGCGGACTAGGCGTCGTCTTTGAGCCTCCGTTACAAACTTCTTGCTGTAAGAGGTATGAAGTTTATACCTCCATAAAGAAGGCCTTAGTCTTTCTCAGGCTTATTTCCTAACAAGCTCTCTCTTAGGAGATAATCTCTTTAAGGCCTTGAGCAATAGTCTGGGCCAAAGAATTCCTCTTTTCTTCCAATCTCCCCAAGCTCCCCCTCTCCAAGCAACAGCTATGTTCTTCCCCACACACTGACGCCGCGAACACGTCTCCGAACATGTACCGTGGCTCTCTCAACAGACCGGACGTGAATGGAGCATTCCGTGAAGAGGGAGACCTGTCCATATGTCCAACCTCCATTTTCCTTTAGTTCTTGACCACTCTTCAGAGACAGCTAATTGGAGACAATTATGTGAATAATGGTAGATTCTAAAATTATCACTTGTGAATTCCAGGTCCTGGAAACGTTAGTCATATGCTAGTGGTGTTAGTCTGAGGGAGAGTTGACTCGAAAGCAGGTCTCAGTCAAGAATCAAAGCTCTTTTGGGTTACACGCATAATTTGCATCCCTGTCTGAGAGGAGATATATGCAACCATATCAAGAAGCAAGAGGAAGCTAATTTTGATAAACTTTGGGACATTTATAACATTCTTTAACAAACTTTTCACACATTTTACTTTTGTATGGCAAGACCAGACAAAACTCTTCTGGTTGACAGTCATACATTATAAATGTGACTAATCAGGGAGCAGAGCAAGGTAAAATAGTAACATCGCCAGTACAGATTGCCTTAAAATGTAAGCTTTAAATGCAGAACTTTAAGGTTATGCAGTATAGCTATATGAAAATATCCAGCCATAATTATAAAAATTTAGGGGACTTTGGGGGAGAAATTTATAAAATTTTTAAAAAAGTATAAACAGTTGGGCACCTGCTGGTGTCTCAGACTAATAATAAACATTGCTTTCCAATGAAAACACCCACAAATGATGATAATGGCTATGCTGTCATATCTGCTTTACGTGTTTCTTTATGAAAGAAATCAAACCCAACACGAAGATTTGGAGTCCGCTTTGCCTCATCCTCTCCCCTCTTCCCCCTTCCCAGAGACGACTGTGCTTTCTAACTAGCCAGGGAAATACAGTTCAACTATATGATCCGCTCCATTTGTTTTTGTGCAGAAAATATATTTAGCATTATGTTTTCCATAGCAATATCTAAACATATGTACAGAAATGCTGGTTTTCCAATGGAAATAATGTTTAAGTGTCAATATAAATATTTGGATATTTTAGCAAATTAAACTTGACAAAATCATCTGGAAATCACAACAATGCTCTAGTATTTTTTAAAAACGATATAGTGTTATTTAAGTCAATTCTTTTAGTAGAGGAAAGAGAAAATATATTAGGCATATGTTTTCATGATGATAACAGTAAATTCTTACTAGAGAAACTTTTAGATCAACATAATTTCTTGAATATACTTTATGACATCTGATAAATAGTTTACATTATGGTTACTTTAATGATAAAGCAACTAAGAGTTTACTATTTTACTATCTTGAATATTAAATAAGATAGGTGGTATTGGCAATATTCAGAGAATTCTAATGAAAAGTGTTAGCAACATCTAGAATTCTTTATCATTTCATCAAGAAATATTAGGTATCTTGAGAATATTTGAAAACAAATTGTACCTCCTACTGTGTCAAATTAGCTTCATAAATGTCACCCCTGCAGAAATAATTAGGAAATAAAATCATGTAGTTTTTGAAGTTTGGGGCTTATCACCTAGGCTCTCTGACTTGCATAACTTGGCTATTATCTTGTTGGAGGGCCTTGGAAAGATCATTTAATCTCTCTAGAATTCAATTTCCTTTCAAAAATGCCTTGGTTGGTGGCATGGGGGTGGAGAAAGATGAAAAGAGATGGTCATTAATATTTCTACCAGTCCTAAAATTTTATTATTCTATTATTCATTTTCTCCCTTCCCCTTCCCACCCAATGTTCTAGGACATAGACTGGTAATTAGTCAAAACTAAGGAGATCTTCTAGCAAAGTAATCAGACTTAACATTAAAGGCTGTAAGAATTTGAAACAGAAAACCTTACCTTAATTCATTGTAAGATCAATTTACTCACAAGAAAGCTGACAAAAATGTCTAGAAAGAGAAAATAGAAATAGAGAAATATATTTCTATTTACTATTCGCTATAAAGAGTTTATAGGATGAATACTTATCTAAACAAACTCATGGTAAACAAATTTGAACTTACACTCAGAACAGCATTACATCTTGTCAAAATGATGCTTGTTTAAGATTATGAAATATTTCTTTGTGCAGAAAAAACTAAGTCACTGTGCATTATATAACCAACGAAGACAATGAGATAACCTCATACCTCATAACCTCATGATCAGGCCAAGTTATATTATTTCTCAACAACAATATCCCTCCTGAGGATATTACAAATAATTACTTTGTATTAGTAAGTAAGAGTGGGCGAATGAGTGAAACAGTAATGCGGATAAAGGAAAAATAATAACTTTGCCTTTCAGCAGATCTCATCTAGCATAAATGAAGATCCATTAATTTTTTACATCTCCCTAGGGGATTTTGAAAACCCACTATATCTGCTGTGGAATTTCCCATGGGGTCATTACATTCTTTTGTGCAACTTAAGGTCTGAGAGATAAAAAGTGACAGTGATAGAAATCATGTGAGTCTGTGGAAGAGACTTTCCCTGAGTTCTCTTTTTTAGTCAGTTCCTTTGTCTTCGGGAGTATCTTCTCAGCAAGTCTGACGAATAACAATCTGTAATATTTTTAGTGATCCCAGGAAAGGGAAATATATGCCTCTGTAATGACCACTGTCGGAATTAAACGGCCCTCACCGACCCAATCTTCTCCCTAAAGGAGATAGCGGATGTAAAAAAAAAAACATTGTAAACAGTAATAAATGTTGTGAATTACTATTGAGATGATCATTCCAAGACTGATCCAAGCACATATTTCATCACAAAAATTCCTTCTAAGTGGCGGGGCTCTGAAGGTGTTCACGCAGTTGGGCAGGGACTCGGGATCTTCAATATCTAAATCTTAATGTCCTACCTTAGGACATTAATGTCATTCATCTCTCAGGTTCTGGGAAACGCAGGCACACAGGTCAATGCCAAACACATACATGGTTTCCATTACTATGAAATTCCAGTGTGGTCCACCAGTGAGCTAGGTTGGCCCACAGAGAGAATTCTTTCATTCAGGATAGAAGCAGGAAGACGGCAGGGCACCAAATCCTGCCAAGAAGCCTAAAGCCTTTCACTCTGGGCGCACTGGTGATGAGGAAAGGAAAGCCCAGGAGAAGCCCACTGAACCACCAGGAGAAGATGAGGGGTTTTCTCCAAGGTCTGGAGCTGGGCTGATCTAATTGGCCTGTCCAACATCTTGCACAGTATCTCCCCTTAACCATTGCTGCCCTGTAGGAGAGTCTCCAAAGAGAGGGGATCCCAAAAAAGGAGTCGTATAGCTCCAAAATATTTCCGTCTTGACTTAGCCGTGCCACAATAGCATTTCCACATCCTGTGTGAAAGCAGTGGGTATGGGAGTAGAATAGCTCTGCTTCATATGAACAGAGCTTGCTTAGGTCATATTAACATACCTTGCTTAGGAACTGTTAAGTGATTTTCTCAGAATTGCATTTGATCAGTCTTTGTGTTCTTGCTTTATAAAATTCTCAGGAGTCTTTGGTTAAAAGACAAGACAGGCAATGCACATCATACTTGGTTGGTCCTCCTTGGCTTTGAAAGTGAGGAGGCCATGATTGTGGTCTGGATTGATTGTTGATAAAAGTAGGGTGATCAGTGCCTTTGTTTCTTACCCTTATAAGCTCGGACTAAAATGCCTTATGCTTAAACTGTTCCTCTCCATATTCCAGAGTGACACGGAGAAAGTAAACGAAAGAGAAAACGTCAGTGTTTTGGAGAGAGACTTGGCCATTTCACAAGGCCTTCTAAGACTCAGAGAGAGGGAATTCAATGCTGAGAAAGGCTGCTGTTCCACCATGGATGTCTTTAAAGTTCTTACACTGAAGCTGTGATCTGTTTCCTTATTCTTTTCTCTCTTTAGTCCTATTTTGTGCTCTGGAGTCTCATTCATCTTTCACGGAGCAAGTTTTACATATTGGAAGGTAGTTACATTTTGTGAAATTTTCATTTAATGTTCAAGTGTTTTAAGAAAATCTATAAACCAGGGCACCTGGAAGGCTCATTCAACCAAGCTTCCAACTCTTGCTGTGGCTCAGGTCATGAACTCAGGGTCCTGGGATCGAGCCCCCATTGGGGTCCATGTTCAGTGCGGAGTGAACACAGTGAACACAGTGAAAACCAGAACAAGAGGATTGTACGGTAACACTTAGATACATTGACTCGTGTGGAACTCACATGAAGCCACACCATCACTGGGCATGAGAGGCGACTGAAACACACACTGCCTACATGGCGGAAGAGTTACGTGCCTTTGGATTGGTGGAAACTAGGACTTCACATGGGAAATGAAAGAGACTACTAATATAAACTAAATATATTAAAATAATTAAATTTATTTTTATTTTTTTAATTTAATTTTTTTCAGTGTTCCAAGATTCATTGTTTATGCACCACACCCAGTGCTCCGCGTAATCCATGCCCTGCTTAATACCCACCACCAGGCTCTTCCAACCCGCACCCCAAAACCCTCCGTTCATTTCTCAGAGTCACAGTCTCTTAATACCTCCTTAATACCCACCATAAGCCTCCCCCAACCCCTCCCCTCCAAAACCCTTCTTTTGTTTCTCAGAGTTCACAGTCCTCATGGTTTGTCTCCCCAGCCCCCCCCCCCGCCCCGCCCCCCGCCGATTTAAGAGTGTTAGACATGGATTAGTCATGCTGATTGCTCTAATTTTGTGCACTTGAGGTCCAAGAGGAAAAGAAGAGAAAAATACTGTTTAGCACAGGGCCTGCCATGTACCCAAAGCTCCGTACAAGCGGTTATTTTATTATCTGAGTATCCTGTTCCGCGGGGCTTTATTTGCATCAGTGTGACCAGTACTACTGAGCTCACCAATGTTACCCGGATAAGAATTGAGCCAATGGAGTCAAAAGACCAGAAAGAAACTATGGGAAGTAGAAAATGGAAAAAATATATATCTTTTCATGATAGAGAATGATTGATACATAATCATCACAGTATTATTTATGGAGTAAATAATACCATTTACTAGGCATTAATGAAGTCAACTAATATATATTTATTGAGTGCTTATTGTGTTAGACACTGTTCTAGACATTCGAAATACAGCAGAAAATCAACAACTACAATGACAACAACAAACCTGATGTTTTGGAGTTTATACTCTAACTAGGGAGAAAATATACAATATGTTAAATGGTGGCAAGTCCTACGGAAGGAACAACGAATGGAGGGAAGGACCCTGTGGAGAGGGGTCAGGGAAGGATTCGCTCAGGGACATTGTTCCAAACCCACTTCATGTATTAACTCTTTTCATGACTCTTCCTTTTTTTTTTTTTTTTTTTTTTAAGATTTTATTTATTTATTTGCAAGACGGGGACAGGGAGAGAGAGCACAAACAAGGGGGTGGGGAGGGAGAAACAGGTTCCCCACTGAACAGGGAGCTGATGTGGGGCTCGGTCCCAACCCCAGGATCATGACCTGAGCGGAAGGTAGGTGCTTCGCCGACTGAGCCAGGCATGTGTCCCTTTAAAGAATCTTCTTAACATGCTACAAAGAAGTTACTTTTGTAAACTATGACCACTGTTTTCATATGATCAAACTGGAGCCCAGGGTTCCTCAATATGGGATTTTGTAAGGTTTGATAACTGGCAAAGCCATAGGACAGGATCCGATTGTAGGCTACCCAGCTCTGGAGCTGTCCCCGTCCGTGTGTATCGCCTCTCACACAGGGAGCTAGAAGGGGCCATGGCGGTCCATCAGAATGGGGAGCGGGAATGTGGTTTAGTAAAACATTAAATCAATACTATCACAGTGTCCTTTTTATACTTTGAGAATTTAAAATAAGCATTTTTGCTTTGGTGAGAAACACTTAAGGGAAACAGGACAAAATCTTTCAGGGTGGTGGGTGGGTGTATCCAGAGGTTAAAAAGGTTGTGTCAGATATTTCCACTAAGAAATCCTGGTTTACTCTCACCCTTTTAGTTAATTGCTACCGACCCAGGAACCTCAGTATTGCACATGGCTTGCACAACCTCAGTGGCTTGTTTGTTACAGAGCCAGGATGGAGAACTGAGCTTGGAAGACAAAACAACCAGTACCACCTCAGTGACTAGGCTGGGCAAGCAGAGCCCCTGCGCCTCCCTGCGGGGCCCACTTCCACCAAGCCTGCTGGGCGCCAGGGCTTCTCCTTTCCACTGCAGAGAGGCTCAGAGTGAATTACTGAGTCGGGGAGACCCATTTGCAGGAGTAAAGGAGAGAGTATAATTAGAGGAAGAGAAGTCAAAGGAGGGGCAGATGAAGAAAATGAGGGGAGGAATCAGCCCAGAACAGGCAAGCTGAACTTGAAAATGACCCGTTCCAGGCCAGGAAGGAGGAGGAACAGGAAGAGGATGGAGTAGGGACAAACAGGGCTCCTCTAGCTCAGCAATCCTAGGTATAGTCCTGTAGCGCAGGTATGAATCGTGTCGTTGTTGATATGTGGGAAAACTGAAGCCCAGAAAAGACGCTTGACTTACTCCCGGTCATGTAGCTGCAGCAGTCTCCGGAGCTCCAAGTTTTGCCTTTCTTCCCTTGTTTCCATCCTTCCTTCCCCTCAGTCTCTTTTATTTGTACAAGGTGAACTATTGAGGTTTTTACCCTTTTTCTAAAATAGTTATCAAGTATCCAATGATAGAGTATGTGGTCACCATGACAACCCAGCCTTCACCGAGGACCCGCCTCCCCCTCGCCTCCAGAATCCTATTTCACAGCAGATTCCCTTCCCTTGTGGAACCTGTAAGAGCCGCAGTTTGAGACTTTGTTTGCGACCATCTGCTTCCCGTGTGTCGCCACGAGGCCGCCGCGAGCTTCAGCACCGCGGGGCCCGCCTGCTTTTGCCTCGAGCCTGCCCCGCGCGCGGCTCGACGGCTCGCACTCGGGCCCTGCGGAAAGACCGGCCGGGCCGACGAGCCGCGGGCCGACCCGGCGTCCTGCGCAGGGGCGCGGGCGGCGACCTGGGCTCCCGACTGCGCGAGCGGATACAGTGTAGCGAGTCGGACCGGTGTCTCCCGGGAGCGCGCGCGCAGACGAACACACACACACACATGACCTCACAAACAGCCCCGGGCGGGCAGACTCAGACAGGGACGCGCGCCGCCCGAGCGGCCGACCCCACGCGGGTAAACACCGCCGCGCCGGGCCCGGCCGGTCTACGCAGCGGGGGCGGCACCCGGCGGCCGCGGTGGGCGGGAGTCCCGGGCGCCCCGCGGCGCGTGGGCGGGTCCCGGGCTGCGGAGGCGGGTCCCGGGCTGCGGAGGCGGTGGCGGCGTGGGCGGCGAGCCGCGCCGCGATTGGTCCGGGGCGGGGTGGGGCGGGGCCGGAGGCGGGAGGCGGGGGGCGGGGAGGGGCGGTGAACTGCGCCGCGATTGGTGCGAGGCGGCGCGGGGCGGGGCCGCGGCGGGAGGCGGGCCCTCGGCGCGAGGGGGTGTGCGCGGCGGCCGAGGCCGCGGTTTCAGTATAAACAAGGCGCCCGGCGGGTCGGGCGGGTTTTTCTCTCCGTCTTCGCGCGCTGCGGCCGCCTGTCCTCGGGTCGCGCTGGTGGCGCGCGGCAAAGCGCCGGGGAGCCGAAGACCCGGGTCCGTCCGCAGGTGGGTTGCTCCCGGCCAGGCATCTCCCCGCGGGGCCCCGAGCCCGGCCCGGGGGTGTGCGGCGGCGCTGCGCTCTGGCTCGGGGACCGCGCTCCGGGGACCGCGCCCCGGCTGCCCGCGGCGCTGGCGGGGCGGGAGCGTCGCGGCCGGCAGGTGCTCCCCGCACAAAGCGCCTGCCCGAAGCTGGACGCGGGGGCTCCCCCGCGCGGCCGCCGAGGGCGCCGGGGGCTGCCCGGGAGCCGACCGGGGCCAACAGGTGCGGGGCCGGGCCGCCGGCAGGGACGGGCTCGGGCTCGGCTCTGCTTCTCTCGCCGCGATCGCGCCCCCGGCCGCGGGTTGGAGGTCGTGGTAGGTCGAGGGTCGGCCCGAGTCCTGGCCGCGCGCGTCCGTCCCTGTCCCCGGCCCGCGGCGCCGCCGGCCGTTCCCTCCTGCTGCTCGGCTCGTTTCCGCGTGTGGGGGCGGGGGCGCCGCGCGCGGTCGGCGGGGCGCCGGGTGACACCCGATTTGGGAAAGGACGGGAAGCAGGAGTCGTGCGCTTGTCACAACCGGGTGGTGTCCAGCCCCCCGTTCACCTGGCGAATTTGGGGCGCACGGGTGTCCTGGCTGTTCCCCGAGCTCAGGTGAGCCTCTGGCGACACCTGGCTGGGCTGCGGTGACGTGAGCCCGAGGGCCTGGGAGCCCCGCGGCCGCCGGCGCGAGGGCCCAGCTGTCTGGGGCCGCCACTGCAGCGCCGGCCGGGAGCGAGGGAGGAGGGCGCGGGGCGGGGGCTGCGGTGTCCGCGCCTGTGCGCGCGTGTGGACGTCCGCTTCCCGTGAGCACTGCCCGAGCGCTGCTGTTTTGCACCGGACCCGGATCGAACCGACGCAGCTCCGGCTAAAGCAGGGGAGTCCGGCCTGCGACGGCGCACAGGGTGGTCCCGGTGATGCGAAGAGCCGAGGAGATCCCCAGGCAGAGACTTTCTCCTCCAGATGTGGAGGTGCCCACTTCGCCGATGAGCCCGGGGTGTAGGAGAACATGCACGCGCATCTGCGTGTGTGTGTTTGGGCGCAGCGTGTCTCCAAGGAGCCCGCGGTCGGCAGCCCGGTGTGACCGCGGGGGGAGCCGCTGGGGCGCCGGGATCTGTGTTTAGCCCTGGGTGGGCTCCAGAGGCCGAGGGAGGGTCTCCGAACTGGGTGCCTAACGCGGAAGAGCCGGGGAGCAGGGTGTTGCGCTCTTGAATAATGTCTGGTACCGTCAGACTCAGAGCGGGTGAATAATGACTCGTTCCTCCCGAGAACGGCAGCCGGAGCGGGGCATGTGACAGCCGCGTCTCGGTCGGAAACAGAGTTGCTCGGCTGCGGTAAAACCTGGGCTGACACGCCAGGAGGCCACCGTTCCGCACCGGGATGCCTCGTCGCAGATTCGGAGGGATGTGACTGATCAGATGAGGTTTGGGGAAAATAGAGAACTGATTTTCAAACAGCCGTACAAATAAAAATTTTTGGCGGCTGCGGTTTTCCTAACAGAATAAAAGAATGGCAGCTTGTTAGAGCCTGTCATTAGTGCTTATTTTAATTTGGGGGGGACGGTGTTGGGCCACTTTTGACAGAAATCAGGGTTCGCAAGCGTTGCTTTATTATTCCTTTCAAGCAGATTTTCTGGCCAAGATGAAAAGATCAGCTACTGATTAGCAAATTTCTTGTTGGCATCATTCCACTACATGTGGGTCAATCCTTTGTTTTGCTGGAGGTGGCAACATTTCTGGCGCCTAAGCATACTGGCCTTGCACTTTCCAGCTGTCTAACGGAGTGCTATGTTAAATTCTGAGAATTTATTTCTCCCATGGCTCATTTTCTCTGACCCTGCCACACCTGATACCTGAGATAACACTGTCTTTTGGAATGCAAAATCACCAGAAAGCATCTACAATTATTGTCTTTTTTACCCCAGCTTAGCATCTAATCTGATATATTCTTAGGTATATATTACTTAATGTTTCTAAAAATGTATTATTTATCATAATACACATTTCTTGTATTATTGGTAACATTACATTCTGATAATCTAAAATTAACAACCAGCTAAGAAAGTACAATAGACCTTTTCAAAAAAATGACAACTGAATAACTCCTATCTAAGAAAAAGAAATGAAGGGGAGAAGCTGGGTGAGAATCTAGACGAGGTGTAAGATACCTAATAATGGCACAGGAAGTGAGGGAACCAACATTATCAATCTCCAAAGGCTACTTGGAAGAAGTGGACTTTGGAGAAGCAGTTTGGATGGTTCTAGCAGGTCTCCCCGTGAGACAAGAGATGGAGAAAAGATGGTATTCTCCTTTACCTAGAAAAGAACTTGGAATTCCCGAAGAGGGATTGAGAATCTTGATTCTGATGCTACAAATAACAAGTGGAAAAGACATGATAACATATCGTGAAGCCTGAAAGAGGCAAATTATGCTGTTGGAAATACCGCTTAAGATTTATGGCATTTTTGTTGTTAGTGGTTTAATTTAGGTGTTACCTCCCCACTCCTGTCACTTTTCTAGAACTACAGTTGTCCTATTTTGGTTCTCCAATTAAACCTACTTAAAAAAAAATAGATCTATACCAATCCCGATTATCTTCAAATAACAGATATTATAGCCTCGTGCTATGGACAGATTTCTGCCCTGGGATTAGGGAGATGGGTTCAGAGCCCTAACAAGTCATTTGTTCTCTCCCTCTATCTGCAATGTTTATAAAGTTGATGGGGTGTTGAACTAGGTGATGTATGAATCTCTTTTTGTTCTGTGACAACCGATTTATTTTGGTGTACGATCCCTTCGTGCGTCTGTGTCCTAAATGGGATGGAAGATGGAAGGATGAAGTGAGTGCAGCTACTTTCTGGGTGTAGGGAGATGAAGTTAGATGTGCAGCTACTTTCTGGGTGTAGGGAAATGAAGAGAAGAGAGTAAAGTTTCTCTGTATTGATAAAAACTATGTAGAGATTCAGTATTTTCTTGATCTCCTTTTTGCTTTTATTTTTCTTCTGTAAGTGTGTTAAAAATTATTATCAAGAAGTTGAGTTGGAATTTTTTTTTTACTTAAGTCAGTGCTACTATTTATGAAATTTTAAAAAAGGTTTTATTTGTTTGAGAGCAAGAGCCCAAGCACAAGGGGCAGACGGAGAGGGAGAGAGTCTCAAGCAGACTCCCCACTGAGCATGGAGTCTGACGTGGGGCTCGATCTCCTGACCTGAGCAGAAACCAAGAGTCAGATGCTTAACTGACTGAGCCACTCAGGTGTCCCACCATTTATGAAATTTTTAACCAGTGTTTGTCCTATCATTTTTCTGAGGTTTATATATTTACTATTCCATTTCAAGGTATGTCTTTATCTAGAAGTCATTCATTTGATTCAGATTTTATTAGGAAGCCCTGGTATGAAAATCAGTTTCATGCAGAGAAAATACAAAGTAGCCACGTAGGGAAGGAAAACCCTTTGCAGACCACCAGGATCATTCTATTTATTGAAAAGGGAAGGACAGAGAGGGAGGGATAAGCTCAGTTTTTCAAGAACATGCAGCCAAAAACCAGCATTATCCCAGGAACCATGTTACATAATAAATGTAATAGAAAATTCTGCTTGTTTACTACATGTCCTCACTAAGTATCCTGATACTTAGATTTTCCTGCTGAAATGAATTGGGTTTAGAAACATAAGCCCTTTTTGAGATGCTATGATGTTCTGTAATTTGGCCCGAGAGCTATCGTACAGATGATCCTACACCTTCTGTCTGTGTCGCCCGGTGTGGTCGCCACTAGCCACGTGGGGACATGTGAACTTAAGTTTGATTAAATGAGACAAAATTAAGAATTGAGTTTCTTGGTTGTGCCTGCCACATTTTAAGCGCTTAATAGCGACTAGGCAGCTAATGGCGACCGTCCTGGACGGTGTAGAAGGGACCATTTCCAATATCCCAGAAGGTTCCTTTTGACAGCGTGTAATTAGATCAGGATGATTTTGATTAGCCAGAAGATCACTCTTGTCCCCCTGGGAAAAAGAAGTAATTAATTCTCATTGTATTTGGGCACCTAAGTCCTACCAAATAAGACCGACTGACTTTTTCAGCCAGCGTTTGTTTTCAGCTGGACAGCATGAACAGTGCCACTCTCCAAAGCCCAATAATATGCCAGGATCACAAAGACCAATTTCTGAGGTTTTTTTCCACCCAGAACTCCAGTTGTCCTCTCACTTTTCCAAACCAGCGCCCACTGTTTTTAGCTGGAAAGCGCGTTTGCACAGACAGGAAGGTGGAGCCCTCTGCTGTTCAGCTCAGGAACTACATGGAAGCTGTAGTTTGAACACAAGGCATAAAGAACACGGAGGCGTTCTGTTCCCTCGCAGTAAAGATTAATCCTGTAGGAAAGTTCCAAATGACTCTCCAGGCCCATGCAGAGTTGTCATGTAGCGAAATGTTGTTTTGTGCTTTAATAAATAAACTGCTAACAAGATATCTCCAAGACAAAAGATGACAAATTTTTTAGCTTTAATTTTCTTCCAGGGAAACCAAAGATAGTAATTATTTGAGTCACAATTAGTAAATTAGTGAGGATTTAGTAAAGGTTTTCTTAAGTAGCATCCAGGGTAAATCAAGCAAAATGCAAATTCTTTTTTTTTTTCTAATGAAATCTTGTAGCATTGGTAAGTAATACCACCAAGTTCATCATTATGGAGAGAAATAAGACCTCCTTTAATAAGAAATATTCATTTTTCCCTCCTTGATTATGAAACTTACTAAGCATTTGGGGCTCAGTTCCAAAGAATGTACCCATCTGGGAGTGAGTTACTTTTTGTTCTCGTGCCAAAGAAGTGAGTTGTTTCAGAGTTGTCTACTCTGCATTGTTTGTGTGCTCAGGAACTGTGCCTCTCTCCTCAAGGAGGTCACCAGTAGTGTAGCATTTCTGCAGTTTCCAGAGCTATTGCTACAAATCTCTGCCTTTAGGACTTCCCCTGGCTTGGGAAAGACATGAGAAGATAATCTCCTAAACCTTTCCAAGCTCCAAAGAAGCCATGTCTTAGGTATCGCCAGAAACGTGACTCCTACTTGCACTCTGAGTCAGTCCATGGTTCTCTACACACAGTCGGTCCTCGTGTTCTAACATCCAGTGGTGCCAAAAGCAGGCTAGAAGTACTTGAGAAAACCAGGGAGAGTAAAGCTGAAACATGTGAACTCTTTCTCAGTCAGCTTTCTGGAACCTCAAATGAGAAAAGGCAGAAGGTACATCCCACCAAAGTGCAAAGTCCCTTTGGAATCGAGATGGGAATTGGGAAACCGGTAATTCCAGGATATTAAATTAAGCCTCTCCTCACTAAACAAATACAGTTTCAAAGTTCAGCTGTGATAGGGAAGCCTTCCTCTACTTCAGTGGGTCTGTTTTTTTTTTAATTGGGCCACCTGCCCAGCACTTGAACAGAAACAGAAAGGTAGTGATCCCTATAAAGACATTGGGTTTGTTCAATATTTCACCGGAGTGTTCTGTGATGAGATATGGATCGAAAGCTCCCTGTCCCCTGTTTCTTTTTGTCTTTCTGTTTTGTTTTGTTTTTTTTTTTTTTTTTCCAGTCCTACTTTTCCTAGCTCATTCTCTGAAGTGTAAAGGACGTGCTGACTTAACGTTCTGGTAGAGTTTTACAAAGCACCTGCCGCAGATGTCGAAGGCCAGCTTCTGACTTAGTTCCCACACCCATCTCTTCCTCAGCCTCTTTTCCAGTTTGATTGTCACCTGAAGCCACCTTATCCCGGTGCACCTGCCTCTTCATAAATAATGTGGTGCAGAAGCAGCCACTAATTCAAACACAGTCTGCTGTGTAGAAAAAGGCAGCTTTTCATCTGGTGCTTTCGCTGCTTTGAAACCATTAGGCCTGCCTTTCAAGTCCATTCATCCCTTAAATCACCCAGAGCTTGCTTCCTCGCTTCTGGATCAATGTCAGGCTGAACTTTGCAGAGTCCTTGGAAGAGCATGATATATCTTCGTGACTGAATTAGCTGCCCATGCAACATATCTAGTCTGTCAACCAACTTTTCAGCTTACCAAGTCAATTTTAAGAAAGAACATTCATCTTGTACACCTGAGTTGGATAGATCTTTTGCTTCCCGTTGGGAAGTTTCCAATAAAACCTGTGATCTCTATGCTAATTTCATGGCTCTAAGCTTTCGTTTAGCCTAGTTCGTGGTTTTAAAAACCAAAATCTGCTTCCCCTGGTCTCATCACATCTTTCCCCACCCCAAAGTGCCATCTCAATTTAGGGGGAAAAATACCCATTTAAATATCTCTACCCAAACCAGAAGAGGTATCATGTTAAAATTCTCTAACTCCATTTGATTGGCAGTACCTGAAAATACTAGGATTCTTTGATTTCTAAGGAGCCAGGCTTGAATGTGTTAGACCAACCTTCCCTTCAGAACTGCCATGTTCTTCTTTGATTCGGTAAGTCGCATCTAGGCTCTGTACAGGTCTGCACCTGTTCCTAAACTGGGGTCTGAACTCCCCGAGGGTAGAAGCAGACTTGGTGGTACATTTCCCTCAGGGCAGTGTGCGGAGAGGTTTGTGAGCGCCCCAGAAAGTTAAGAGCCACCGGCCACATTGAATATATTGTTTCCAGGAAAGGATTCACAAATGAAGCTCTTCGGAAGGTGAGAATTGTTTCAAGGTGAACCTGTCCTCTGCCTTACCTCAGTGGTACTGGTTTGAATCAAGTCAGCAGTTTTTTTCAAGTATCTCATATGAATCTTTTTTTTTTTTTTTTTTCTAAAGGAATTAACTACTTTGAAGTTTGACTTAATGGTAAATTAATGCCGGTGTTTACCCTAATGCTGTCACACATTCTAATTTTGGGAAAGTCGGGTTCTCCTGAACAGGATTTTTGGTCAGCAGAGAGGTCTGTTGGACTGGGCAGCATCTGGGCTGAGAGAGTGTGGGAGACAGCGGAGAAGTTGGTTTTGAGGTTGTACTGGAAAAGGCAGAGGGGAAAATTGAGAGTTTAAAGGACCGTAGAGAGAGATAATATTAATTGTGAGAGCTGTAAGGAGTTTTGCTACAGACCAGAAATCAGAGCTACAGCGGGACGAAGCGAATGCATTCACGGGGTGTCTGGGTTAGGAGCGGCGCCGCCCGTGGCTCTTCCTCCGCTGCGAGACCGTTAGCGAGTGACTCCGGGCATCGGCAGTGTCTGAAGGAAACGCCGTTCCGCATTCTCCTGCCCAGTACTTGGGTATTTTCTGTGTGTGTGTGTGTGTGTGTGTGTGTGTGTGTTTAAACAAGAACCAAGTTAATATTTAATCTTCTGAGCCTCGTTTTTCAACTCCAGAACCGGAGCAAGTAGAATTCAAATCTTGGATGAGAAATCTGAGTTTTACTGAACAAGCAATAGTTCTTGATGTGAGTGAAACCAGGGAAGATACTTGAAAGAAAGAAACTACTATGCTTGTCTTCTCAGGTGTGTAAGGTCGGCTTCACGGACAGGGCTTCCTGGACGGTCCTGCTGGCCTCCCCTCGTTCGTCAGACGCATTTCCTACACAAGGCAGCTTCTCTTTCTAGAAAATGGCTAGACTGGCCACTTGTTAGAGATTGTCCGGAAACGGGTGATGAATACTATGATCCATGATCTTTATTTTTATCATTGGTCTCAGTAAGATTGTTTTTTAACTGGAGGTCTATGAAGTAAACACAAGCATTACGCTCTTTAATTGAATCTGAGATGCCATCCATTGTAAGACACTCTTTAATTTCATATTGCTAAAAAAATACTGTTACACATGCCTTATTATCACTATGTGCATAACTAAATGTTAACATAGTGTATGTTAAAATCCAAAATCTCTGCCTAGATGGCATTGTGCCTTGATTGCAAAGGTCAGTAATGTAAATAGTTCTGCTGTCATGATAGTATTGCTTCTTTTTTTTTTTTTTTTTTAAGATTTTATTTATTTATTTGACAGACAAAGATCACAGGCAGAGAGGCAGGCAGAGAGAGAGGGGAAAGCAGGCTCCCTGCCGAGCAGAGAGCCCGATGCGGGGCTCGATCCCAGGACCCTGAGACCATGACCTGAGCTGAAGGCAGAAGCTAAACCTACTGAGCCACCCAGGCACACAATAGTATTGCTTCTAAATAAGAATAAAAAGTGGCATTGATACATCTTGACAGCCATGCCTTACACGGACCATGTGAAGCACAGAAATTGTTCTTACAGCCTACAATTTGGGATAGACTGGCAGATTTTTCATTTTATGGTTAAATATTATAGGTTCAAGGACGTCCAGTTGTAGCACAACATGATGTAGTAAAATAAATTTGGAACCTAAGGCTCTAGGTTTGAAATACGGTCCTATCTGTCCCTTATCTGCTATGTAACCCCAGTCAGTGAGGACAGGTTTTCTGAACCGTAGCTGCTTACGCAGTCAAAACAAGGGGACGATGTCTGCCAAAAAGGGTAGATCTAAGAATTCCAAAAGGCATTTGTAGGCAGTAAACCTTACACAGACCAGAGTTGCTGACCTTCTCAGAGCCTTCTGCGCTGTGCGTCTAGGCATTTCCAGGTGAGCGGCTTTGAAGGGGAATCAGAGCAGTTAGGGAAGGAGGAACATGGAGACCTTTCCCTTGCTCCAAGGATCCCGTAGTAGCAGAATGGGGTGGGGGGAGAGGGCCTAAGGCTTGGGAAAGAAGGCGTCTCGAGTATAAGGCAACGTAGAAAAATAGGACCAACGTGCATGAATGAGGGCCTGGTGTCTCTCGGAGTGACTCGGATCTGAGTGGTCGGTCGTTGCTATGTGCAAGTTCAACAATCACGATGCTTCGTGGGAGAATGAGCTCAGCTGATTAGCAGTAGAACTTGGGGGTGACTAGAAGGCAGAAAGTGACTTGTGACATACCCTCTTCTTGAAACTGATTTGTAGTTGTCCTAAGCTGTATCCCCAATTCTTCCACCCCAGGTAGGTTTCTGTCATTTGCAGTATTTTCCTTGTGCTTGGTTGGGGGCGGGGGCTTTCTAAGTGTGGATATTTTGTGCCTCATCAAAGAAATCCCACGAGTGACCTATTCCCAAGGAACGATACAGAGGCCTCGCGCCGTCACTCTAGTAATGCTCTAAGAAGAACTTTGCTATAAGAGAATTTAATAGCTTTGTTACAATTTAGGATTTGGGAAGGAGTGAACAAAATTGAGACCCATTTTCTAAATAAAAAACACACATCGGGGGAGACGGTGGTGGCATTATCTTCTGCAGTTCTCACAGCTGTGAAGCACCCGATCGGGGCTTTGGTAAATCGGAGGCCTTGGTCAGATCTAAGTCCTTGTCTGCTTCGTGGGAGTAAGAAACTGAGAAGTACAGATACTTGTGGCTTTGGTGCTGATTTCTTGAAAGGGAGCTGGGTGACCCTTGACTATCAAGGGCTAGTGGTTACGGTTAATAGCGGGAGGCAGCAGGGGCGTGAGAGTCACGGGGCGGGGGTCCGCTGTGGCCACAGCGCTGTGACATCTCAGCCTGGCCACTTCGTTCCACCTTCCAGGGTTTGCACGGGAATAAACATAGGCGATCGGAGCCGACTGTGGCGGCACCGGGGCTCTGGCCTCTTCCGTGACCCGTTTTGCGGTCCGTGCTAACCACTTAGGACACATTCTCCTACCTCGTACAGCCTGTGTTCTCCTCACTCGCTCTCGGGCCGCCAGGCACCCGCTTCTAACTGAAGGCAGCCGGACAGTGAGGCGAAGCCTATTTTTCATCCCGGACGAGACGATCTCTATGATCCTTTTGAACTTTCAGCATTTTCTGATGTTCTTGAAATTCCCAAGTCTTTGGCCAACCATCTACTCGAATCACTTTATTAGGATGGTTTCAGTAATGATGAATGAATGGAGAAATTGAAGAAAATTCATGGTTCTTGGCAGAAAAAGTAAGAAAAGCCCAACTCCCAGAGCACGATGGAATCCCACTTGTGATCCTGCTCATGCTGGACGCCGTATAGTTTTTGACCATCTACAGCTTTTGTAAGCCGGAAGTGGTGACCAAATCCGGATGGACGGTTCCCTGCAGGCTCTCAGACTGAACTTTGAGACGCTTCTCATCTTGGGTCCCAGAGTCTCTGTTTATGGACATTTTGAGTTTCTCAGGGAAAGGGTAGATGAAAAAAAGGCTCTTTTTAAAAAAATCTTCCCACCAAGGACAAGTTGTTTGTAAAGATTGTATTGCACGTGAATCGTACTCAGAAAACTGGTGATCTGAAGAGGACAGAAGCACACTTTGTCCACTGTCTCATAAAATGTTGACATTGGGTTCTTTATTTAACAATGACTTTAACTAGGCTCGGAGCATTTGTGTTAATGCTTATGTCCTGTAGCTCCTGATCCTTTGGCTGTCATGACCACGTCCTGCCTCAGCGAGAGACGTGGCAGTGATGATGCCCGTAGCGACAGATCTCCCCGAGTGATTCTCAGTAATCCATGTCTTCCCATTGGTGGCTGTTTTTTTTTCCCTCCAGCATTCTCCTTGGCATTGGTTTGTGGTTGGGATAGAGGACAAAAGGCTGAAGCTTTTCTTCTGTTTCTTGATGCTTCCTTCCCTAAATGCTGTTTTCATCTGCCAGGTTGTCCTAATAGTAGATTTTTGCCCCAACACTCCACCCCTTGGCCACCCTTGCCAGGGCACGCACACATGTTATGATGCCATGGTCCCTGTTGGCTGGAGCGGGAGCAGATGCCCTCGGAGTGAAGGATGTGCCTTCCCAGACAGGGCTAACACCCCTATCCCATTCAGATGAAAATAGCCTTGGCATATTGAAAAGCAGGATTAGCCCAGGTCGTGTCCTCCTGGGCCTTCACACTCCCTGTCCCCCTGGGTCCATAGCTAGGGGTGGGCTTCCCGCATTGTTTGCCTTCTGAGACCCTCAGTCTGTCGCTCCTGGACGCCTCCGTTGTCCAGACATGCTGCCCGAAAACGACAGTCTCTTCTCGGTCCCGAGCTCTGTCCCTAGGAATCCCAGTCACGACTTAATAGCCTCTGGCCTCTACTGAGCCCCTCGAACAAGGGCTCTGTGAGCCGCAAAGCATGTGAATGGAGAGGACTGGCACCGCTTCCTGTCCCCCAAATCAGGAGCCTCTCGGCCCACGCGCTTGCTGAGAACGGAGGCTTTATAGAGCCCCCACCCCAAAGGAATTTGACACAAATGGGTGAAAATCGGCTGTGTCAGACCTCCCGGGGGAAGCTGGAGGGTCAGCATTGACTGTCTGGATTTACATACACGCATCTGTAAACACACATGCACCTGCGCGCACACATACGCTCACACACACACACACAGTACTTGAAGTCTGGGCCTCTCTTACGATTTCACTTTTGCAGCCTCTGTCCTGCTTATCTCCTGCTACACCCCGGGTCAGTCCGGCGTCACCTACACGGGATGCTCAGTCTTCCCAGCAGCTTCGAAGGCTCGCACGGTCTCCCCTGGCCGGCGCTCGGCTCTGTGAGACCAGGCGGTACGAAGCCCAGTTCCATCCTCCACGGGAAGGACTGATGTCTGCATGCGGCGGCCGGAGACTCGAACTCAGATCCAAGCTGGATCCTCTGATCTAAGCATGTCCCGGCATCGGACTGAATGAGTTTGTGCTCAGCCGGACAGTGCGCGTGTTCCTCCAGGAGCGATTTGCGTTCTGATGGCGCTGCTGTTCCCTCCCAACCTGTGTTCAAAGTTACCTGCTCCCTCATGGCTGTGAAAGCGACTTTCCTTCCAGACAGCATATTACTGACGCTGCGTTTTCTCCCTTTATATCCCTTGTAGGGAAGCATGCCTCAGACGCCGCCCTTCTCGGCCATGTTCGACAGCAGCGGTTACAACCGGAACCTGTACCAGGCGGCGGAGGCCGGCTGCGCGGGCCTGTGCTACCACGACAACAACCTCCTGTCCGGGTCTCTGGAAGCGCTCATCCAGCACTTGGTGCCCAACGTGGATTACTATCCGGACGTAGGTACCCCCATCCCTCGGAAGCGCATCCCTGCTGGTCGTTACAGGAAATTACAACGTAGGGGGTAGGGGGGCAGGGACCCCAGATACTGCTGAACTGTGTCTGGGCTGCTAAGAATTTTTCAAGTCAGAAAATGCCTATTGATTATTGAGTGTTTTGAGATCCAGTGGAGCCTGCGTGTGATTCACATTTTGATGAGTTTCTTCTCGGGGCTGGTACCACATTGTAGATGGCCAGATACCATCCAAGTGAGGTATCTGTAGGTTTAATTCATGCATATACCTTGTCCTTGCATAGAAACGCCGGAAGACAGTGCATACTCCTAGGATACTTAAACGCTTGTTTTCTTTCCAAGACCATCTCCATACTGAGGAAAGTGAGGTCGGACAGGAAGACTTCCTAGAAAGGGGAACAACAGGCATATTCAAGATGCGGTTCATGTGCTTTACTTTGGTAGCCCGCCTTTACCTGGGTAATACTTTCTAGTCTAGAGAAGTCACTTCCATTTTCTCACTCTCCACGGCAATTCCAAGAGGCCAGAGTGGAGAGCACTGAAATTCAGAAAGCGGAGTGAGCCGCACACGGTCTCAGCCCAGCATCGGCATCAAACCTAGGTTTCTCTGTTTCTGGGCACGTGGTGTTTTCTCCCCGTTTTCGCTGGTGCCGGAGCTGCCCCTTGTTACTGGACAGCGGCTGGTTGTTGATAAGGAGTTCATGAAACCATCTAGACACAGAGTCACATGTTTTTATAAATATAATGATGACCTTGGTGCGCGGAGGGTAGTTTGTGCTTGCCGCCGGAGCTCACCACAGTGTTTCTCCCTGTGAGTTATCTCTCTGTGCGATTTGTTGCATAGCGTCGTGAAATATGTTGCCACACAGGGAACACTTGTGATCAGAAGTAAAAGGAATCCCTTGTTCAGCCCTGTAAGTGTTTATGAGCTAGTAACGGCGCCCAAGTGGGGAGGCGGGGGTAAAAAAAATAACCCAAGCAAAATGAAAAACAACCCTGGATTTTTCTTTTCCCTGGGAGTCTGAAACTGTTAGAGCAAATAGGCCCTACTTCATTACTGGCTTCTTGGGAGACAATGTAGTTAAGAAAAAGTATACAGTGTGATATTGTGTTTTATCAAGTTGCTTAGCCTCCGAGCGAGTAAGCAGATTACTTGAAAGCCCGCCTTTGAATGTTCTAGCCCCAGCGGACAGACTCTGCTGGGTGCCCACCAGACGCACCGGAGAATCCTTGAGCTGCTGTGGGCTGGGTGTGTTTTGTGGTTTCCATTGAGTTACCATAACATCTGGACGCAGAACAAGATTCTGTAGGGGTGATCTGTTTAAGTCAGTGTCTTAAGTGTCTTTAAGTCAATGTCTTTAAGTGTCTCTGGGCTGAATTTCATTCTCCTTAGCGAGAGTGAGTTATGTGTCCTGGTGTCCTGGCGTCCAGAGGGAGGGACGTGAAAGTGTGCTTTGAATCATTTCGGTAGATAAACTTATCTTGTACTTCTGTTATTTCTAGTGTGGTTGAAGGGAAGAGGTATATCAGAAGGCAAAGGAAAAATCCGTCTTAAGGTGTTTTACTACGAAGCATTATTTTATGAAACTGCAGTGTGTTAGCTTTGATCGAGAGAACTTAATGAAATAAGATGTGTAAACTATGGGGGAGATACTAGTCTCAGAGAGAATGTGACCACGGTGGTTTTTTTTTTCCTCTCGCTGCAGAGAACGTACATATTTACCTTCCTCCTCAGTTCTCGGTTGTTCGTGCATCCGTATGAGTTAATGGCCAAAGTTTGCCACTTATGTGTTGAGCACCAGAGACCAAGTGATCCCAGCAGTGACAAGGTAATGATATGCCTTGAACTTTACTATTCTCTGTTGGGCTTGGTAACTCTGTCACTTAGAGGTTGTGAAGCTGGCTCCCTTCCCCCGCGCTGAAGGGCATAAATGGGGTCACGGCTGTGCCAGGGCAACGGGGAATGGCATAAAGAACACGGTGGAGGCTCGGACACCGGAATCAGTGTTCCTTTTCATCTAAGATCTTTGTTTCTCGAACGCTCTTGGTCCTGTTGAATCACTTCAGTATATAAAAATACTGCAATGTTACTACCCAAGAGAAAAGCCCGCACAGTGTATGTGCCGGACACTATGGTCAGTATGGTAGAATTTTTAAAAAATAAACCATCATGTCCTTCATGCGAAACAAGCCAGCCCCCACAGTTTAAGTTCACGGCCATGGAAGAGCCCTAGATGCTGCCTGAAGTTGGTGCCACTTGGCATTGACTTGGGGGAGGGGGACTAGACTTCTTCAAGCCCAAAGACTTTACAGGAGACGTTTACCAGTGACTTTGTTCAGTTAGAGATGTGACACCGTCTGTGGTGATAGAGATCACTGAACGAGATGTGCTCTTTCTTCCAGAACCAGATAAGAAAAATTGCACCCAAAATCCTTCAGCTCCTGACGGAATGGACGGAAACGTTTCCTTATGATTTTCGGGATGAAAGAATGATGAGAAACTTGAAGGATCTGGCTCACCAAATAGCCAGCGGCGAGGAGGTTGGTGTCCTGAGTTTTAGTGAAAGCACTTGCATTTCCAGGCCAAGCCTCGGTGGGAACCGGTGCTGAATTATGTATCGCCGTCTCCACATCTTCCTTTCTGTGTTGCCTTTGGGTGAATCTTCGACATCGCTTCAGGGCCCGTTTGGTGTGCGGAACGCGGAGGGTTACATAATCCCACTTGGAAGGGTTATCATCTGGAATTTTACGTGATTAATCCGGGGGTACGTTCATGTCCATTCACACGTAGGGTTCATGCTGCAGGGTGTTTTAATTTTACTTGTACTTTTCTTCCTTCTGAAAGATTTGACACAGAAAGTTACATAGCATGTACGATAATACACGTCATATTAATAGATCTAAACACAAATGGATACAACGTAAATAACCTGGTAACGTATTAACAGATGATAAGTTGTGTGTTGATACATCAGAAATAGACCCTTTGTAACCACGGAAGGGAGAAAACACAGGGTCTGGAAGCAACTAGCAGGACAGGACGGCTGCGGTTTCGGCGTCAACTTCGGGTAAAAGAGAAATACAGTTGGTTATGGGATTTTCACCATCAGGAAAGAGAGCTTACTAGTTCTTCAGGGCATGAGATGAAATGAAATTTTAAGAACTTTCTTATGGAGAACTTTATCCAGGGGGCACAGAATGAGATCAGGGAGACTGCTCTGTGTAGGTTTTATAACAAATGCTCCTTGACAAAAAAACCGAGGCTGTATGATTCCTGTGTCATTAGCAAAGGTCATTCTTCTGGAGAGGAGAAGACAAAGAGGAAAAGATCCAAGTCTCCTGGTGGCCGGAAGTTGGTTCAAGGCTAGTACCTAGGGTGGGTGGAGAACAGTGAGTCTCTTGGATACTCTGTCATAAATACTACTTCCCTGCACCAAGCCTTTGACAAGAGCTAACTAGCTATGAAATCAAGAAGGGTGATCCTCTCTGAAGGAGGCCTGGAGGCCTGGTATTTTGTGCTGAAGCTTGTTGGGCAAGGGTGTGTTTGTAGCTTCTGTGTAGCCAGTGAGCTCCTGGGGGCAGAGCCCTTGGGCGCAGATACAGCCCTTCCATGCAGGGAAAGATGGACAGAGCGTTTGGCCACTGGAGAGATGTCGTGTTTTGTTCGTCTTGAAATGCATTTTCCCTTTGGAGTGACCTTCCTTGAGAACGCACTCCCTTGGTGCTACGCTGTAAAGATCAGTGACAAGACGCCCTCTGTTGTGTCTGCTTCTGGTGAATCTATTTGAAGACCCTTCCCCCTGCCTTAAAAAATTATTTCAGATTTGCAGTTGACAAACTTGACTCGCCTGCAGTTATGTCCTCATGAGAGTGGATTTAACCCTTCTGCTGCTCCTGTGTGATGTACTGAACCCTGGTGATCCAGATGGCTGTGGTTTATCTGTGAGGCTGAGTGAGTGGGTTCCTGAGTCATTTTGCAAGTTATGACTGTTAAGATTATTTTGCCGGTTTGCCTGTGATGGGGTCCAGCCAGGTATGAATTGGTGGGTCGGCCACGCACAGAGGCAGAAGTTCAGTGCCGCAGGGTGCTTTTCTAGCTGCTCTTACACCAGCCTGTGTCTGTTGGGCAGCATCAGTCCTGGTTCAGTGAACTCAGGGTAGGACAAGGTGCTCAAAAGATCAGTGGCACCATAAGGACTTTATCTTGTAAGAAGTCCCGAGTCTGGAGTCAGTCAGTACCACATTTAGTTAAGTTGTACTTTAGGTACCTAACTTGATAGGTCAGTCAACTGACCTTCCCCCATTGCCTTTTTTAAAAGGTAGGAATGGTCGCTTGATCTTTTCCAAAGAACACCTGAAGAATCTTTTCCAGATAGAAAGTTACCCTTCTGAAAGTGTCTGATGGGTGGCCTTTTGCTTGTCGTGTGGCGGTGGTCAGGGAGGGAGATCACTTATATCTGTGTCAGTCCGATTGGGTCCTGTCTGGTTTTTTGGTCAGGTTCAAGCCCCTCAAGTGTTGGGAGGAAGTCAGAGGGCCCCAGGGCCTTTGAACCGGCTTCTTGTGAGCACTCCTCTGTTAATACAAATCCTTGATAAACCTTGAGGTTGTCAGATGGTTTTGAGTGAAAAGAGGAAACGAGAAGGTAAGCCAGGTCGAACCCAGGGCTTGAGCAGCCACGTGTCCCCTGCCTTGATCCGGTTGGGTTTTACAGGGAGAGGCCGTTCCTTTGGCCCCTTTAGTCCTGTTTTCGGAATTGGCCTCTGTTGGCATCTGGTCGATCTGTGCGGGCTCCGGCAGGTTCCCCAGATTCCTTGACTTCTCTATCCCTGCAAATCGAAGAGGCAACTGTGCTGCGTTGACACCCGGGTCGGCTCTAAGATCGTGTGATGCGTGCTGTCCTCAGAGAGACACCTTCCCTCACCACCCAACCACAGTCCCTGCAACACCCTCATTGTGGGCTTTCACCCCCGCTTTCTTCAGAGCACCCTGTGGCTGGGAATTACTTGCTTTTTAATTTACTATTTGTTCTCCCCCCGCTGACTCGTGGTGCCCGCTCTGTTCATCGTAGCGTCCCTAACTCCGAGCTCAGTGCCCGGCATTGCGTCGGGACTCAGTAGCCTGCGCGTGAATGAAGGAGCGAACTATGCAGTTGCTGGAAGAGAAAAACACCTACTTCCCTCCGCAGGAAGGAGCGTGGGCTTGGCTGGAGACTTGTTGCTTCTCGCCTGAGACTTTAGGGGTTTTTTTTGGCAGTCAGTGAGTCCAGGTGCACCCTGTGTATGATTTTTTCGGGTTCTGCTGAATCTGCTGGGACAGTTCTGCATAATTTGGCTTAATATGTTTCCCCCTGGGGATTTGCCCCAAATGAAGTGGTTTATTAGGACTTGCCCACAAGAAACATGAAATGGAGCTAATGACTGAATTCCGTGACAAGGGACTGTAGTGGGGAGAAGGCAGTTTTCTCTTCCTTAAGGGGCTGGTCTTTCTTCTATCTTTATTTGCCAGGTAATTACTGTCACTGGCATTGGAAGTTATAAAAAAGAGTAAGTGCATATTTAGCAATTCATGACTCAGTAAGGAAGCACGCCCAACAACACAAAGCTTGGAATGGACTCAAATGGCAGCAGGAAACTTAAAAGAGGTCATACATGCATACGCTCTTTCTCTGTGTGTCTCTTTGTCTGTCTCACACACACACACACACACACACACACACACGTTCTTCATTATTCGAATAGCTTTACCCTACACCCTCTTGTATACATGTTCCCCTTATAGCTTATTGCTTTTCGCTCACTAGCTGAATCCCTGACTGTACATCCCTCAACCGCTTCCCTTAAAAAAGTATACTTTAAAGTGTAGACTAAGAGACTGTGGACTCTGAGAAACAAACTGAGGGTTTTGGAGGGGAGGGGGATGGGGGGTTGGGTGAGCCTGGTGGTGGGTATTACGGAGGGCTCGTATTGCCTGGAGCACTGGGTGTGGTGCTAAACAAAGAATTTTGGAACACTGAAAAGAAATTAAGTTAAATAAATAAATAAAAATAAAGCTAGTTAATATCCCCCCCCCCCAAAAAAAAACAATCTTTCACCAGTTATGCCAGTAGAGCATAGATCCTGATGCTTTGCTACATACCAGCATCCCCCGGGAATGTTGGGTATGACATTTGGGACAGGGTGAAGAGACCATTTTAAGTTCACAGATTTTTAATGTAACTGAAAATAATGAAAGCAGAAGAGCGAGGGAGATGGGGACAAGGGATTTATTTTATTTTTATTTATTGTTGTCACTGAGGTCTAATTAGCATCTAACAGTGTATTAGTTTCAGGTGTACAACTTAATGACTTGATATTTGCATAGATTGTGAAGTAATCGCAGTAAGTCTTACTAACATCCATCACTACACAGTTACAGAATTTTTTTCCCTTGTGATGAGAACTTTAAGACCCATTCTCTTAGCAAGTGTCAAAGATGCAATACAGTATTATTAACTATAGTCCCTGTAATCACGTGCCCAGGACTTATTTATTTTGTAATTAGAAGTTTGTACCTTTTGACCAGCTTCACCCGTTTTGCCCCTCCCCTGTCCCCAGCTTCCCCCCACCATGAGGAATTTAATTAGCCCTTAATTCAGTCTCGAGCTCCTTCAAATTCCAAAGAAAAAGACATTTTTCTTTGGGGGACAAGCATATTACCAAATAGATCACATCTTCTAAATTGGTAACGTTCATGCTGGGTGGAAGATAGATTTTTTGAAGGTTCAACTTATTAAACACTGGGGTATTTCATTAATGATTTAGGGTGGTCTGTGAATAACAGAAGGAAAAAAAGAGGTGATCTAGCGGGCCAGTTTAAAGAACTAAGTAGAATATGCTCCAGACAAGTGGAGACAAAGAAAAGAAAAAGAAGGCTGGGTAAGCTGCTTTTGCCTTGACTAAGTAAGAATCGGTCATTTCCAGATGCATTTGGGATTTTCCTTAAGTATGCAGGGATCTGTCCGTCTGAGTTTCTGTAATTTGCTCCAGTACACTGGGTTGCCTCTGTGACATGATAAGGCTCTTGTACTTGTAGGTAAGATGCCATTCAGTTTTCAAACAATTAATCTCAGAAAGTAATAGTGGGTAACACCTTGTAAAAGGGTCTAAGTAGACGCACATATCCATAGGCCTTTCTCAGTTCAGTGGGGCGGCCCTCCTCGGAGGCGCTGACCTAAGGACCGGGTTAGCGTGGGGGCCTTTCTCAGGTCACTTACCTACAGGGGTGGTCGTTTGCGTGGCAGTCTTGGGGCGAGACGAGGCAGAAGAAGAGAAGCCGTAGCTTCTGTCTTGATGACAGGCCCCTGGGGATGGATTGATTGTGAAGTTATTTCTTTGACTTCATGAGTGCTCTAAAAAATCAAGAGACTGACACTGTCTCGAATACGTGAGTTGCTTTGGAAACCGATTGGTCTTAAGGGCTGTGGCTGTCGTGCAGCGTGGCCGCGGATAGTGCGGCCGCCGTGAGAGCATCACGGGGAGGACCGCCACGTGGGGGAGCCCGGCTGGTCGCGAACCTTCGCACTGACTCAGGAGTGCAGAGGAATGGATGTGAGTCACGTGCAGGTCAGGTGCCAGCAATGAACATCCTCTGCCTCCTGGCGCCAGCCGCGTCCTCTGTGCAAGGCCAGAGTGAGGTGCGGGCCGGGGCGGGGGGAAGGGGTGATCGTGGTCTTTTCTGTCCGGCTGGCATCGCTTATAGATGACCAAGACCGGGCGCGAGAGGCACATGGAGATCAAGAATGTGACCCGGCGGAGAAGCCTTAGGACGAGGCTGCTCTGAGCGGAGACCAGGGTGCTTTAGCCTGCGCGGGGTGAAGCGGGGCGGGGCGTTCCTATGCCGGCCCAGGGCGCACTTAGTTCCGTGCAGCAGCTCATCAAAGTGTCGCTGTGGGGCTTTCCTGGCTCAGCCTGAATCGTCCTCTCAGAGCAGCCTGAGCAAAGAGCTCACTTTCCAGGTCTGAAAAGGCCCCTATGGGCGATGTGTCCTTCTCGGACTCTAGGAGCTGGGCTCGGTTGTCCCGTAGCTGCCCGCGGCTTCTCCAGCGCCCGGGAGCACAGGCCCGAGTTTGCCTCGGGCGGACGGTCCACATGCAGAGTGAGCGTAATCCTGCGCTTCTGCCCGCAGACGTACCGGAAGAACGTCCATCAGATGATTCAGGGTCTGGTCCGCAAACTGGCCACGCTCAGCCAGTACGAGGAAGTCCTGGCCAAAATCAGCTCCACGTCCACGGATCGGCTCACGGTTCTCAAGACCAAGCCCCAGTCCATTCAGAGGGACATCATTACCGTCTGCAGTGACCCTTACACTCTGGCTCAGCAGCTGACTCACATCGAGCTGGTAAGGTCCTTGTCACCGTTTGCTGTGGCAACGCACACGTTGTCGGCAGTCACGTCCCGGGAGACTCTGTTAGCGTGACCCAATGGGAAGTGCTATGGGCGGTAGCTATGTTTTGCTTAGACCTTGAACATGAATGTTTTTGACATTCAGGGGATTCACTTCTTTTTTTTTTTTTTTTTTAAAGATACATTTATTATTTGAGAGTGAGAGCACAGGGGGAGAGGGAGAAGTAGTTTCCCCGCTGAGCAGGGAGCCTGACGTGGGGCTCCATCCCAGCACACTGGGATCACGCCCCGAGCTGAAGGCAGATGATTAACCGACTGAGCCACCCAGACGCCCTGGGAAATTCGCTTAAGCACTAGCAAGCAAGACGGAAGGGCAGATTGACCGACCTCCCCATCTGCGCTCTCCGTTTCCATGGCTTGCCCAGCCTTTCACTATGCCGTGTGGCACTGACGTTGGCAGAAGGTTGCCTCTGCTCAGATCGCGAAGGGGATGACAGTACTTAGGGTTAAAGGCTCATTTTTAGAAGCTGCATAAAAAGTGGAGGCCATGCCAGAAGTCAACAGAAGGAGTTAACAGTTTATTTCTTTTCATTTTCTTTACTAACATTGATCTGCTGGTTTGGTGTTTCAGGAAAGGCTCAATTATATTGGGCCAGAAGAATTTGTTCAGGCGTTTGTGCAGAAGGACCCTTTGGACAATGACAAGGTAATCGGACTACCTAGAGGTCAGCTCTGCAACTGGAAATGGGACTTCTTAGTCTGTGATAGTGGATGCAAGAGACAGAGCCTGGAATTATTTTGTCTTAGGCTTTACAGTCAGAAGGTGTTTTTTTCATTAGCCACGTCTGATTCATCGCGTGTTTCTGAAGCCTGGTCTCCAAGCACCGGCACCGTATTCTTACCCTGTCACAAACCCTAGCCTCTTCTTCCTCCTTATTGGGAAATTTAATAAGCAAGTAGACACAGGATTTGCGGTGATGAAGGTCGGAGATAAAGGCGTAATGGTTTTAGCAGATTAAGTCAGAAAAAAGTACCAGAGAATGCTCCGCTGGTGACTCAGCAATCACAGGGGCGGGAAGACAGGACCCACATGCAGTGAGCCGAGTAAGGGTCGCTTTGCTGCTGGCTTCAAGGTCAATCCCTCATGACAGGCTCTTGCCCGAATGAGCCACGTGTGAACACGCACGGATGTAAGATCGGTGAACACACATGGCCAGTGGTTCCCCAGTGGCCCAGAAGCATCTCGAGTTGTTAGACAAAGACTGGATCATCCACTAGTGAAAACCCCCTTTGGAACTTAGGGGTAACAGCTGTTTTCCGGCCTTAGAATAGCTTCCCTCAGTACAGGAAGCAAGGATTAGGCTTTGCAGTAGGAGGCTAGTGGACTTTTTTTGTTTGTTGGATTTTTTTGGAAGGAAGGAAAGAGGAGTGCAGTCACCCTGTTCAGGCTTGGCCCTGAGCGCCAAGATGAGCTGAACTCCTTTCGCTTTTGAGTAATGAGCCGTTCGCCCTGCTAAGGACCGGGACGGCCCAGACTCTCATTCACCTCGCTTGGAAGATGTTTCGCTTCTTGCTACATGATGCTCCGAAATTTTGTCCTAGACTGCATTTTAAGAGAAACTATCCCAGCCCCGGCTCTCAGCCTCTCCTCGCCATGTCGCTAGCAGCATTCCCAGGGCACCCGTCAGTCCAGGTTGCTCTGGAGCGCAGCCAAAACCCCTTAGGATTGTGCTTCGGAAGACAGTTGCCACCGAGAGGGACTTGGTTTCTTGGGGGGAAGGGCCCCATTTTGAACACTTCAGAGTATGTCTCTGACTAGATCTTATGGGTTTCACTGGACCGTAGGAAGAGGCTGGTATTTCTGTGAAGGGAGTCCAGAATGTTAGTGATTTTCTCTCCCTCCTCCCCATCCCCTTGTCTTGGAAGGCTGCCTCACTCCGTAACTGGACTAAAGGCCCATGCCTGACAGAAACGAGAGCCCAGTCCGCTCTTTTCTCTTGGTCTCCAACTCATCTGCTCGCTTTGCTCTCCCCAGAGCTGCTACAGTGAACGGAAGAAAACCCGAAACCTGGAGGCGTATGTGGAATGGTTCAACCGGCTCAGCTACCTGGTTGCCACCGAGATCTGCATGGTGAGAAACGGGTTCTCCCTTTCTCCGCGCGCTCCCTATTATTCTTCTCGTATTTATTTTACACCCGCTGGGTCCGCGTGTTGGATCAGTGCCCTCTTTCTCCCCGTCTCTGTACAGCCCGTGAAGAAGAAGCATCGGGCAAGGATGATCGAGTATTTCATCGACGTAGCTCGGGAGTGTTTCAACATCGGCAACTTCAATTCCCTGATGGCCATAATCTGTGAGTGTTTTCTGGAAGGCACGGGTCCTTCACTTGTGAGGTCCTGGGAAGTGTGTCCACTAAAAATGCACACGTAGTACAGTTTCATTAATCAAAACTCTACTTTTGAATCCTGAGTTGTTCTAGAATGTTCTGAATGCTTTAAATATCAGCACCGTACAAGAGCGCACATTCTGTTTGACGTGTGTGCCTTCACGGAGTACGGCCAGGCAGCTTGTCCTCTTCTGAATATTTACCGATAGAAACTCATGAGGGAGAGATTCGTCTAAAAGGAGGATTTAGAAAGTGTTCGGGCAGCTTGTGGTCAAGCATGATAAAAATGTATGATCTGAGACTGCGTGGTATGATGTTAGCAGCATGCACCGGAGGGTGGCCCGAGAAACGGGATCTTGTGACTGTCCATGCTCCTAGGACTCACACCTGCAACCCCATATTACCCTGGTGGACGAACTTTGCGCCTTCTTTGTAACATGGGGATCTTAACACCAGTAATCATTCGTTTATAGTCATTCATCCTATAAACATAGTGCCCGAGTCATGCTACGATTACTGATAGTGACTCTTTCATTTGAAAATACTCTATTTATAGGATAAATCATATGTTTATCCTATACATTTTAGGTAGTCAATAAATAGTTGAGTATTTACTGGACCCTCTAGAGTCAGAGTCAGTTTGAAGTTGGAGAATCTACCAGATGTGATTCAGTGCTTTTGATGCCGATAACTTCCCCCTCACCAGTTCTGAATTCCGTTTTCTTTTCAACATGATTTTCCTTGTTTTCTCACTAAAAAATACCACATTTTGGCTTTTTATCTGGCTTACTTCTTGAAAATAGTGAGCAGAAAGACCATGAAATCAGGGACCCGAAAGTCCACAGTCATAGGCGGTAGAAGTTCACTTAATTTTTTCCCTCATACCACTAAGAAAATGTCAAGACACACCATGTCCTGGGAGAAAGTATCTGTCATATATGACAGCTGAAAAAGAACTTGCATCCAGCCTCTATAAAGGACCCTGTGAATCAATAGGGACACAGAAAACCCAGTGAAAAACAGGGCAGATACTTAGATATGTCACAAAAGTTTGCTTTTGTATACTTATTGTTATATTATAGATAATAGTACATAAAAATGTGCTCCGTATCATTAGTCATCAGAGAAATACAAATTAAAATCAGAGTGTAAAACCATTTTATACATTGAAATGACTGAAATTAAAAGGACTGAGTGAGGGGCGCCTGGGCGGCTCAGTGGGTTAAGCCTCTGCCTTCAGCTCAGGTCATGATCTCAGGGTCCTGGGATCGAGCCCCCCTCTCTCTCTGCCTGCCTCTCTGCCTACTTGTGATCTCTCTCTCTGTGTCAAATAAATAAATAAAATCTTTAAGAAACAAAAAAAGGACTGTGTGACCCAGATATTGGTGAAGATGAGGAGAAGGAGGAAGTCGTGTTACTGGTGGGGTATGAGACGGTATTTCTACTGCGGAAAACTGGCGGGTGTTTTTTTTTTTATCAAGTTAACTTGCACTTAGTGATGAACACTTTTGTGGAGCATGATTTCGAATGACTTCTCTTACTTGTCTGTTTCAACCTTTTCTCCCGTCTCCACTCCGTTCCGAACGGGAAGCCGGCATGAACATGAGCCCCGTGTCTCGACTGAAAAAAACATGGGCTAAAGTGAAGACTGCAAAGTTTGATGTCCTTGAGGTACGTGGAGTTGGGGCCTTGAAAGTGAGATTCTTCTGTGTGAGCTTTGCCCTTGATCAGGGCGTCCCTCTAGGGAAGAAAGCCCGTCTCTCCTTACAGACGCAGGGAAGGGAGGGGTCAGGACTGGCAGAGGGGAGGAGAGACGGGGTTGTAGCCCGGCCCTTTCGTAGACAGAGGGTCCACCTTGGGGCGAACCGGCTGAAGAAATAGCGGCCTGTGAGCTACACCCTATTGTTTGCCAGGATGGAGTCTGGGTCCTGAGCCACTGGGCGTTCTGCCTCGGGCCGGCTGTCGTCCTGCATTTGCAGTGTCCCGGGGGAGAGTTCCCATCTCTATAGAAATACTCCCGCGCCATCTTTCAGCAGATTTAGCTAACCTGCGCAAAGGCTCTGCAGGGTGATTCGGAGAATAGTACGAGCTGTCCAGAAAGGCATTTGTGTTTGGATCATACTAATGTCGTTATCACCTTGGCATGTTGGTCCTTTGAATCAGTGGTCTTGGGAGATAATTAAAAAATGCACTTTCCTAAGTTTTCTCCAAATTGGGAAGCAGCACTGATGTATTGCATTATTATGCCTTTATTCTTATTGTCTAATGTCTTCTCCTTCTGGTAAGACAGTACGCTATGCACGGCCAACCGGCAACTGGTTCGTTAACATTTGAGTAAAACCTGGAAGTGGTTTCCTAGGCTAGTTTCTGATTCTCTGTTATCAGTTTTAAGTCGAATCTCCAAGGTGAACCTGGAAAGAATTTGGTCTAGGTTTGACCTTGTTGATTTGAAGCCAACTTCAGCTTACGTGAATGAATCAAACCTCAGCAAAGAAAAAATGTGTGTTCTGATGGGTTTTATGCCTGCGTGTGTAGGAGGGGGTCATTCCTATCCTTAATGAGTTGTCTCAACTATTGCAATTTTTAAAAAAGATCTATTACTTATTTTAGAGAGAAAGAGACGGCGGGGTAGGGAGGAGGGAAAGGGAGAGAGAAATGCAAGCAGATCCCACGCGGAGCTTGGAGCCCTGAGCAGGCTCGATCTGGTGACTCTGAGGTCAGGGCCTGAGCTGGAACCAAGAGTGGGCACTTAACCCACGACGCGCCCTGGGCCCCCCTCACGTATCACAGTGTGTTATGTAGGGTTCAAAGTATGGTCTTGCCGACTTTGTGCTGGTGGGAAGTAAGAGATTAATACTCTTCTCTCTTTTGTGGGCAGCATCAGATGGACCCTTCCAGTAATTTCTACAACTACCGAACAGCTCTTCGTGGGGCAGCGCAAAGGTCTTTAACGGCTCACAGCAGCCGAGAGAAGGTACGTGCCTACAGGAGTTGTATTCATGTTAGTTACCACGTGTGGCATTAAAATGCACCGTGAACTCCTGCTCTGAGCTTCAGATCCAGGAGAGAAGTCGAGACTGCGGGAGGGTTTGTGCCTTGCCCGTGGAGAAGGGCAATGCTAGAGGAAGGCACCGTGTTAGTGTCCGTTTCAAACGGACAGTACTGTGTTGCTACTGCATTATTTAAATGATCATTTTGTTCTATGTTTGAGTTGTTCTTCAAGCAATAAATGAGGTCATGTGTTAAGATGACGGCTAGCATTAGAGTAATTTGATTTAATGGAAAACAGACATTTCAGCTCGGCCCAAGGTAGCTGACGGAGTATAACCGTTCTTCTTACACGAATTAACTTCCCTCCCGTGGCTACGTCATCTGTCTGCGGGAAGGAGGTTGGCCGCTGTAGCGTGAGGCTGGTTCTAGGGGGGTGTGTGGGCGGCAGGGGTGGCGGGAAGTGCAGGGGTGATGTCTGAGAGACGAGTGGTGCGTGCTCTGTCTGCTCGCCCCTTGAACAGTTCCTCACAGTCCTGGCTCTGTCATACGCTCGACTCTGCGGGTCCTTTCTCGGCCCATGTTAGTGTCCTATCTCTTAGGTGAAAAGGAACAGTCCTTCTGACGTTTGGAGATCGTGTCATCTGTGACGTCAGTACCTGCTTACGGTAAACGGGCTGACGAGGTTGTTTGAGGAAAATCTATTTCGCGTAGATTCTGTCCATCTTTTAAGTCAAGCAAATTTTAGGAATGAGGGTGAAAAACACTGCAGGACACCTCAGTCCCTTCTGCAAGAAAGCTCCGGCCTCGGTGATCCGGAACAAAAACAAATCACAAGAGGAAGCGCCTTTTGGAAAGGTTGACCTGCTTCTCCACAAAGTCCAGAGTGTCCGTCCTGGTAACATTGGACAGATGCTGGGAACCCAATAGTTAAAGCTTTTGAAGAGACAAGGTCAGAGAGGAGATGAAGCAGGGGAAACGGTCTCAGCTGAGCCGGACGGAGGGACCAGCTCTTAGGTTTTACTTGCTCAAGTCTCAGCAGTCCTGTGGCAAGACTGAGGAAAAGTCTAACCAGAAGTTGCTTCGGCTTCAGGAAATCAGCACCGGGGGGGCCGCATCCTCTCATCGCAGTCCCCAGCGGGGTGCGAGGCCGCCTCTGCGGGACCCTCCAGGAGAGCCAGGAGGCTAACGACCCCAACCTCCAGCAGGGCGCCCCGGCCAGAGTCACTCTGAAGTCCCGCCCCCCAGAAAGACTAGACTTCTGGGACTCCCCAACAGCTTTTTCCAGAGAACAGTCCAAAGTACTTACCCTTTAATCATTTCATAAACTCTGCCTGCTGTAGTTTTGCTGTCCTTACAAACCCATTCTGTGTGGGAGTCTGAATTGCACTCTCTCGTTCGTAAAACAAACGAAATCACCACCGTAAAAAAAAATGCCATTTTTCACAATTGGTCTCAAAGGCTGTGAATGAGAACATTTCTGGGCAAAACACATCTTTTATTCAGGAGGGTTGGGGTTTATTTTTCCTCTTTTGAAGTGAGGAGAAACTCTCTTTATTCCCAAGTAATTTATAAATCTTCCTAGCAACACGGTTCGGGTAATAGCATCTTTAATATTCTTTCAGATGGTAAGTTTATGTGACCAAGGTGGCACATCTCTAGGGATCATATCCTAGAACACATCAATTCTGTCTTCTGCACGGAGGCCCTTAAATGATCTTTAAACAGCTACTTTTCCTATGGGTACTCCTGCCTCCAGGTTTTTCGCCATTTCCTATATGATTATATGGTTTTAAATCCTTTTACCATTCCATCCATGTTTGTGGGAACTGGTTCCCACTCAACAGCATGCATTTCTAAGGCATGAAACTGACTGTGTCTATAAAGCATATTTGCTAAGTTTCTGAATTAAGAATATTTTGATAGAGGGTGCCTGGCTGGTTCAGTTGCTGAAGTGTCCATAGGGCTCTTGATCTCTGGGTTATGGGTTTGCGCCCCACATTGCGGGTAGAGAGTACTTAAACAAATAAAATTTTTAAAAAAAGAATATTTTGAAAGTGAATTAGAAAACATTATCACTTGAGAAGTTCTCCCACTAAAGGCACCATTGGCAGGATCTCCAAAAACCTCCCAGAAACCGGAGCTTTTGTTCCCTCCTATTGGCAACCCGTATGTCTACCTTAGTGCCTGGGAAGCCGAAGCCCTTATAATCTCCTGATTTTTATTGTGTTAGGTGTGTTGTAGGGGCTGCAGATACGAAGAGAACTGTCTGTGAGTAATGTAGAAGCTGAAGGCGTATGGGTGTAAGGAACAGAGCCGTGAAGGGAGATCACTTACATTTCTGTGTTCTTGGTAGAGTGATGCAAGCCGTTGGTTAGGGCTCAACCCAGCAGTCCCACTTTTGACTTTTATCCAAAGAAAACAAGAAGATCTCTGTACCCATGTGTCTATTGCAGCAGGATTTACAATAGCCAAGACAGGAAAACAACCTGAGGATCCATCGGTGGGTGAATGCGTAAAGAGGTTGGGATCGCTACACACGATGGAGTAGTACTCAGCCATGAAAAAGAATGAAATCTTGCCATTTCTGACAACATAGATGAGCCTCAAGGACATTATGCTGAGTTAAATAAGTCAGACAGATACCAGATGCTCTCTCTTCTACGTGAAGTCTGTCTCTCTCTGTATATATAGGATCATCTTGGGGGCACCATGAGTGTGAATATTCCGTAAGGTGTAGCCCTGAGCCTCCGCTGGAGGCACATGACATGGGGTCATGAGACGTTTACGATATCCGTGTGAGACAGAACGCTCAACACCACGTGACTTTCACAGCCCAGCACTGAGAATAAAGAAAATTCTTGCTTCAAACTCTTACACTGTGCAAGGGCCACATCTTGATTATGACTGAGTCTCCATTTCCCTGTGTTGATACGTCCTTGTTAACGTAAAGGTGCATCAGTCGTGGTTTCCCCTTTCTCCCCACTGGCTTTTGGGGAGAGCTTACCTGAGGTCAGACCTGTGTTATTTAATCCTCACCACAAGTCAGTGTGGTGGTTACTGTTGTTCCCATGTTAAGGTGAGGAAACTATGTTTCTTAGTATGTTAAGCTTGCATCAGGGGTCAGCAGAGTTTTCGCGTCCAGGGTCAGGTCACAAGTATTTTGGGCTCTGGGGGCCACGCGGCTACTCCGCTGTGACGCACAGATGTAGAAACGGACACAGACGACACGTAGGTGCGTGAGCAAGTGTGGCTCTTTTCCAATGAGGCTGTCGGGCCACTGCAAGTTGAATTTCCTGTCATTTTCATGCTCTTGAAATATTGTTTTGATATTTTTCCAGCCATTTGAAAATGTTAAATGCGTGGCCCCTGGCAACATGTGGAGGGCCTGGGCCGGACGGCAGGCCGCCGTGTGTAGACTCCCGGCTTGCACTGCTGGTAAACCGTGGGGCTGCGGGAAGCCGAGGCCCGGCGGGGTCCGAAACCTTTCAATGAAGTGCGGTCCTGGGCGTGCCTTTCCGTTGTTATGACGGCCGTTTAGCCCTCAAATAATAGAGGATTAACCGGTGATCTTGGAAGGGGAAGGGGTGAGGGCATCTTGACCGAGAGGCTTCTACAGACCATCGCAATGACTGCAAGTGACTCAAAGACACTCAAAGCCACGGATTCACTTGGGCTATTCCAGCGACCAATGCAATAAAGAAATAACCCAGGCTTATTTTTTTTTAAATGACTTTGGGGGACATCTGAATTTACCTCTAGAAGTGAAAAGTGATACCTCATATTTTTGTGTGTGAGCCCAAATGCCTGTTTTCCAGGGATCCCAATCCTCTGGGGTGGATGTGCCCCGTGAGTCACAGGCTTAGGGAAACTTCAAATACGTGCTCTTCGGTGAACAGCAGGGCCCACGGCTCGTGTGGGGAGCGTTGCGCGCTGCAGCACACTTAGAATCTGTAAAAACTTGTTGGCACTTGAGAAGAGGTGGAAGTTATAGTATCTGAGCTTTGTTCTTTGTTCATTATGGACTTCACAGGATTTAAGATAGTTTCTTAGAGATGATTATTTTAGGTTAATTAAATACCGCCTCATCAAATCAAAGACCCGAGGCAGGAACGTCTTACTGGAGGTTTACTGCTTTTCAAACAGCCATTAATTCTAACAGACACATTTATATTCCTCCGCGCTTGGACACATCTCACAACATGTTGTGCAAGGTTCTGCCCAGGTGATTTCCCACGAGAACAGGTGCCTGCTTGTTCTCTGCCAAAGGCCAGGTTTACCCAATAGCAAGTTTGCAGCAACCATGACCTCCAACCCTGAGCTCTCATGTTATCTTGAGCGATATCTTCAAGAGTAAAATGTTCATCTCAAAAGAGATTGGTCTAAGACATGTAAGTCTAAAGGATACAGCAGGACAGATTTCTAGTGGGGCAGTGGGTCCCACGTCGTAAAATCTGAAGATACCTGCAGTGACAGGTTCTTTTCGTGTTTTGCTCGACCTCAGGGATTGCTAACTGAAAAGCCAGAGTTCTTATAGCTCTTCCCTTGATGCTAACGAGGATTCTTACACTTATGACACGGCAGTGGGGAAGACTGCAAAAGCTCCACAGCCTCCACCTCCTAATGCCTATTGTCTCTGTTGGGGTTTGGTTATTACTAGCATTTGCAGCTTCAGCAGAATTATGCAAGGGAGGAAAGTGCTGTCACGGGCGGCGAGTGAAACACTGTGTCTTCCTTCACTGTTGCCTGTTAGTGAGTTGCTGATGGCCGCCAGGAACCCTTGTACTGTTCCATGAGAGACTGAATACCTATTTGCCCGAGCAAACCTAAATCTTTTCTTTTCTTTTCTCTAGATCGTGATACCATTCTTCAGTCTTTTAATCAAAGATATTTACTTCCTCAACGAGGGCTGTGCCAACCGCCTTCCGAACGGCCACGTCAACTTCGAGGTAAGGGGAGGCCGCGGGATCCGAGCGCAGGGAGAAGCCGGCCCGGGGACACTCCCTCCCGGCCAGGCCGCCTGCGTCGCTTCTGAAGTTCTAGAACCAAGTTTTCTCTCTGTCTGTTGTTTTGTAAGGAAATACCGCTCCCGAGGACCGAGTAGAATAAATTAGCTGCAGGGTTGTTATTAATAATTATCTGGAGGGATGTGCGTAGATGTTTACCTGTTCCGCACAGATACCTAGAGCTAGTTTGTATGAGATTAAGAAAGTCACGTAGTTCAGTTGGTTCGAAGCCAGAGGGGGAAGAAACACCCGTGGAATGCCCATGATTTTCGTGACCGCTTTTCAACTCTTCTTTTTCTTAGAAATTTTGGGAACTGGCCAAACAAGTGAGTGAGTTCATGACGTGGAAACAGGTGGAGTGTCCGTTTGAGAGGGACCGGAAGATCCTGCAGTATCTGCTCACGGTGCCGGTCTTCAGTGAGGACGGTGAGTGGTCTCGGGGCCGAGCCGCCCATCCCCACATCCCGCAGCCTGCCGTTGGGACACGCGCGGGTACAGTGGGCCTTGGTCTGGCCCGTCACCAACATGAGGCCTGTCTTCTGAACTCATCCTCCTGAAGAGTTTTCTGTTGCGCAGGGAACCACGTGGTGTGCCCCTAAAGTACTGGCCAGGCCCTCACTCTTTACCCACAAACAGATTGTTTCTGTGTTTAAACATTCCCTGTAATCCTAGCGCTGCCAAGCTTTGGGGACACATGGGGACAGTCCTTTGAAGGATGTTTTCCCCACCTTGTTTGAAACTTGCTTCACTGGAGGACAAAGGTGTTCTGTTTGTGGCACGTTGGCATTAAAAGTTATTTGAAAAACAAACAAAAAGAGTCGCTACCTGCTGCTATTTGGAGAAGTAGTGGGAAATCTTGACCTGTTAAGATGTTAATGAATTTTAGGCAGAAACAGTGATTGTCTATACTGAAAAAAAAATGATGAGAAGAGAGATAAACTTTATAAAAGACTGAGGGACTTATTCTTTCGATCTTTTATATTCTAATATCTTGGGACTCAGTGGTGTTAGTAATTTCTCGTAGCAGATCGGTGCTGTTAGTGACCCTGACCGACGTGTGCTTCACACTTGACATTACCCATCCCAGAGGGGCCTTGAGCGTTCACAATCCCTACACGTGGGGTTAATACCGAGCTTTTACATCTTTGAGTGAGATTGTTTTTGATTTAAAACTAAAGAAAAAAATATTAGAAGAATGAAAAAGTGGACTGGAAAATCTGGCTTTATAGCTAAGAAAGGCTTTTGTAAAAATCAAGGCTAGCAGGAGAGAACCTCCTCCCCCCATAAAGAACGTGGATGTGAGCCTGTGGCAGCATCGTGTGGCTTGCGTTTGAAAGCTGTTAAACTCAGAAACTTCAGTTAATTAAGTACCTTTTTGGCCCAGAGGCCCCTTGAGTTGTTTTTTTGTTTTTTGTTTTTTGGGGGTTTTTCCTTTTTGTTTTTGTTTTTTTTTTTAAAGATTTTATTTATTTATTTGAGAGAAAGAGAGAGCCTGAGCCGGGAGAGGTTAGAGGGAGAAGCAGACTCCCCGCTGAGCAGGGATCCCAATGTGGGACTCAGTCCCAGGACTCCAGGATCATGACCCGAGCCGAAGGCAGACGCTTAACCAACTGAGCCACCCAGGTGCCCTGGCCCCTTGGATTTTGTTGAGATGGTCAGTCAGGCCAAGTGATGTTCTGTGTTCTCACAGCAACCGGGGTGCTTCCCAGTGGTAGATGACATGCTAGAGTCTTGCTTCGGGTTCAGCTGATGAACGGGGTGTTGGCGGGGGTGGTGCGCAGGAGAAGGCCTCAGTGTTCACGCGCTCTTACTTTGGTTGATTGCAGCGCTCTACCTGGCTTCCTACGAGAGTGAAGGACCTGAAAATCACATAGAGAAGGACCGATGGAAGTCCTTACGGTGAGTCTGCGCTTCTCATCGCTGTGCCGCTCGACGGGCTGCGTGGGACTTACTGGAGGAAAGCCACGTGCTTTCTGTGGGACGTCCCTCCTGTGTTCCAGTCCTTTCTGTGGGACGTCCTTCCTGTGTTCCGGTGCTCTCTGCTTCTTTTCTCTTGTCTCCTGAATCTTCGCGGCTGAAAACCCTCCCTGCCCTCATTCAGTTTTATGGCCTTCCATTTGTTTATGCCGTCGTGTGTGCGGTGACTCTGCCGTCACGTGTGCGGTGACTCTGCCGTCGCGCGTGCGGTGACTCTGCCGTCGCGCGTGCGGTGACTCTGCCGTCACGCGTGCGGTGACTCTGCCGTCGCGCGTGCGGTGACTCTGCTTTCCTTCTTCCTCGTTGTTTTCCGCGCAGTGTGAACGGTAGAGGGAGCACCGTCTCGTTCCCTTCATCTAAGAGATAACAAGTTCAGACTCGGTTTCTGAAGAGTCCTAACAAACACTAAAATTTTATTTGACTGTGATGAGACCCAAGTACCGGTTGGTTCAGTCAGTCTGAGTGTGTCACTCTCTTGGCGACTGCATTTTGGTCCCCATTTTGGTTTGAGAGAAGGAGGAAGTTAGGACTTTGTCTTTTGAAGATGTGCTTGTTGGAGCAGGTGGAGAGGGGTAGAGGGAGAAGGAGAGAGAGAGAAGCCCGAGCAGAGCACGGAGCCTGATGCAGGGCTTGGCCTCAGGACGCTGACATTGTGACCTGATCAGAAACCCAGTGGACGCTCAACGGACTGAGCCTGCCAGGCAGGCACCCCAGAAACTGGGACTTTAAACATGATCCAGTATCTATTCAAATTAAAGAATTGTGTTAATCTACTGGCATTTTCAAGTCGATGCATTTTCCAAAAAACCAGGATAGGTAATAGGTCAATGTATATTTTAACCATTTGAGATATTTAATAAGTAAAGTAGCCCAGGATACATTAATCCCATAGTCAGAAGTGCTCTATTTGTATTTCTGCTGAGAGACGCTGGGACATGTGCCCTGTGGTACCAGGCCGACGAGCACGTTTCTCCTCTTCCCAGAGTCCTTGGGAATCTTCATCTCACTTGACACTGGGCCACATTTCATGAAGCAGCGTGTCTCAGTTAGATCTGGTTTTGTGTGATTTATTTGGACGCACATGAGGACGGATGCGGTCCGGAGACAGTGGAATCGCTATGCTTAGAGCTCGTCACGGGGATGGGTGAGCGATTGGTTTCTTTTTTTTTTTTTTTAAATAAAGATTTTATTTATTTATTTGACACAGAGAGATCACAAGTAGGCAGAGGCAGGCAGAGAGAGAGGAGGAAGCAGGCTTCCCGCTGAGCAGAAAGCCCGATGCAGGGCTCGATCCCAGGACCCTGAGATCATGACCTGAGCCGAAGGCAGCGGCTTTAACCACTGAGCCACCCAGGCGCTGGCGATTGGTTTCTTTTATTCCAGACACAAACTAGAAGAAGGTGCGCCGACACCCAGCGTCAGGGGAACGTTAGCAGGCTTGCGGGCCGGCGCGCAGGTGGACGGTCATAAACTGTGGGCCTGCCAGTGACATATTTATATTAAAATTTCATATACTCTGTTGGGTTCACGGATATTTGGGGCACTCCTCAGTGCTGGGTGAGAGCTTTAGGAAGGACTGACTCCTTGTTCCCTGCTTTCCGTGTTTCTTCTTCTTTTTACTTCCCTTTCCAATTGTTTTTAAGAGCTTGGAGTTGATACGGGCCCCGAGTAGAGCTTAGCTCTCGTGACTTGTATCGATCTGTAGGCACTGGTAAGCCGGGAAAGCGGCCGCACTTACAGGATACCTGGCGTCAGCCTTCCCTGTGGGATCCAGACACGTTAATGGTCCGAGCCTCCCACATGCGTCTTGTCCAGGCTTTTCTGGTTGTGATTCTTTACGCCGCGTTCCTCGTGGCCAGAGCTTAGTCGGAAGGGCTCATAAAGTCAGAGCGCTGACAGCGAAAACTAAAGACCGAGTTGCACGACCTCTTCCCATATCTACATGTACCGGACACACAATATACAGTAACGGTTAACGTTCGATTGCTTGAAATGTGAACAGAGACGTGAGTGGATAGTTTAGAAATGGGAAGTGAAAAAGAGGGTGCCCTGTACAGGCTTAAACTCCGGGACAAATCCATGCGTCTGCCCGCGGCTGTGCTCCGCTCTAACGTGCTCAGTAGCGACACTTCTGGGAAGTGTTCTCCGAGGGGCCACCTCAGCCCAAAGAGAGAGAACGGTGTGTGGGGAGATCTGCAGAGAGACACAGGGAAGATGCTCTTCTACAACACACTAGTTTCTCCATGGGAGTGGTTTTTATGGAGCCTCGAAGAACAGACTTTCACTGCGCCCTTTCCACATCCTGGGTCGTCTCCAGCCCCTCCGCACTGCCTCCCGTCTCTGATCCGTATCTCCTCCGACGGAGAACAAGGCAGACGCCTTCCCCCCTTCCAAGCCGACGGGCGATTTTTAGTGCCCTGCTTCTTACCCCGATGACAACGTAAGCCCCTCGAGGGCAAGCACGGGGTCTTCCATGCCCGCTGCGGCGCTGGGCCCGTGCTCCTGCCTCGCTGGGGAAGGATGTCGGGTTGCGGCAGGTGTTGGCCAAATTGGAGCAGCCACCAAGAGGACAAGGAAAATAGGCCATGATCGTTTGCAAAGCTGCGTGTTAAGTGGACACAAAGGCTAATTGTTCTAGGCTGATAGTACCTACCTGAAACTTGTATCACTCTAACGTAGAAGGCAGTCAGGAGACTCCCCATAGACGCTTTTCCTGCTGGCGCTGGCGCCAGTCACCTGGGCTCAGCAGTGACAATGACAAACATCCACCTGGGGGTGGACACCGGTCTTGTCCCTGGCTGTTTAAATGCCTTCCGTGGGCACTGGAATGGGCAGATGCTTCTCTACTGAGTAAGCCCACCTGTGACCAGACCAGTGCAGACGTGAACGTTTCTTCCTCTCTCTAACTCTGCGTAATCGAACTCGGGGCCTAGGAGAGGTGGAACCGGTACCGGGCGGGACACTGTAACCCAGACCCGAGTCCGCCGTCGCATCCCGTGTCTCACTGTCGTCTGTTGTTCTTCAGGTCCAGCCTCTTAGGCAGAGTTTGAGGAGCGGGCGCTGACCGTGGCTGCCGCTGAGCCGCGTGGACCTCCGAGGGCTGCGTCTCCCGCACCCAGTTCTGCAGAGTGTCCCGTAGTCCCCGCAAGCAGGCCGGCTCCGGGCAGACGGGGACGCGCGTCCCATGGCCGGCGGATGACTGGGACTCTGGGAGACGGAGATGTTCACGGAAGACGCCTGAGAAAGAATTCTCTGCCGGCGCGGCCCGTGATTCATCTTCTGGAATTTCCATGTGAATCACAGCTCTGCACCTGGATGGAGCTTTCTTCTGTGTGTGTTTGTGGTGTTTTTTTTTTTTTTTTTTGCTTGAACATTTGCTGCTAATGGGACTTGCCCAGCTGAGGGCTGGCTCTTAGGAAGCCCGTGTTTCCTTAACTTAAGTGAAGAAGGGAGAGGAGGGAGGGGAGAAAACCTTTGCTGTGGATCCGGACTTGAGCTCCAGGGCCTTGCCCGGAGCGGGAAGACGGGTTCAGCGCGGACTCAACGTCGGTTCCCCGCAGTGTGTGCTGCGCTTCCTGCGTTTCCGGTTCCTCTGCTCCCTCTTCCCACAAGATTTTGAGTTGGCTGCTGGTTAGCAAACTCCTTTTTACCCATATAAGTTATTTAATATAATGAAGCTCAACACTATGGTTGGAAAATAGCCACTGGGGAAAAAAGCAGCAGACTGTCGTGGGACTGCTTGCGTTCTAGAAGGACTGTTGGTTTTCTCTGCCTTCTGAGCTGTTTACAACTGACCACTGTGTTCTACAGATGTATTTTTCAGTAGCTGTTTTGTTACTTAGTTTTCCATCATGCCTATTTTTTCCCTCTTGTAAATCTAAATTATCTGACTTTAAGAGTCTTGGAAAAAACCCATGGCCTAATTACAACTTAATTTTTTGAGCAGACTGTTCTTTTTCATTATGTTTGGGAGTCTGTTGGTGACTAAACACGTGAACCTGCGCCTCCACTGCGGCCGTGAAGGAAAACAAATGACAAACATCTTGCTGTTAACTCAAAGGTCGATCTAATTGTGAAGTAGTTCACCTTGTTAAACATCTCAATAAGCCTGTCCTTGCTCTGCAAACAGCCATCCTGTGTGTTTACTCTAGGAGAAACTGTAGAGTAGTAAACTGCTAATGAAGAAAACAAAACACCATGTTCAAAACCAGAGACGTATCTGAGAACTTAATGACGCGGTTTCCCAAAACAGAGCATGTGTGTGTGCTGCACGCCTTCCCCGCAGACCGAACGTGTCGCCAAGTTGTCCCTTTACAACCGTCAATATATCTTACACTCCCCGCCGGAGCTGTGGCGTCTCTTTCTTCTTTTATGGATGGGGTCGTGGGGGGCCGGGGGAGGGGCTGTCCGAGCAGTTCAGCTCAGTGACCGGCGTGAGCGTGTCTGTCCTGGAGGAAGAGGCCCGCCGGGGTACGTGTGTAGACATTTATCTTCTAGAAAGGGGTCGGAGCACGCGTTGAATAACAAGCACTGGCCGGGCACCGCACGCGCTTAGTGGATCACCAGCCCCCCTTTAGAGGTGTGGGAACGGGTGCATTAATAATAATAATAATAATAATAACAATCTGTCCAAGGCCACATGGCTATTACTAGGCCCGGAGATTGGAAGGAGGCCTAGGATTCCAGAGGCCAGGCTTTAACCCATGCGGCCGAGCCTTCTTCAGCTTCACTAGGACCTTTCAGACTTGTCAGCCCCGGGATCTCGCTGGGGAGCAGCTTTGGGTTCTGTAGGTCTGGGTAGGGCACAGAGGATGCTAACGCACCGGTGCTGGAACCTGCTGAGAGCAGCGAGGCGCCCGCCATACCGGGCTCTCCCCGGGGAACGCCTCTCCCTGGGCTCTGTGCCCCCTTCCTTGTCCCGGGGCAGCGGCGCGGTTTTCTCGCGAGCGTCCTCACCCAGGGCAGCCCACTGCCGGCTGCTGGCCCGATCTGCCACCAGCTAACCACGGCTGGAAAAAATCAACAGAATAAAATTTTCCAATTTGTGAAAATCCTATGAAATTCACATTTCGGTGTCCTTAACGTCAAACGCAGCCACGCTCCTCCGGTCCGCACCGTCTTGGGGCCGCGTTCTGCCCTGGAGTCCCCCGGCAGCGGCACGGCCCGCGCAGCCTCCCACGGCCGCCTCCCCCCCCTCCCCCGGCCCTGCCGGAGTGTTTGCCCACCGGGCCCCGGGCCCCCGCGGTCCTCCTGCGCGTCCCATCGTGGGTTTGCAGAGGCGGCGTGAGGTCGTGAGGTCTCTCGTGGGGCATGAGGCGCGCACACGTGGCTGCTGGAAATATTTTACTGAAGGGGAATCGGCTTAAAACACGGGACGCTGAGTCTTCGCGGGAAGTTGCCATCGGCCCACGCAGCCTCTTGTCTTAACATCTGGATAAACCAGGCTCCAAGCGATCACCAGCTCTTCTCTCCGTGCCGTGGCTCAGACCCCCCAGCAGGCTCCAGTCCCACGGGTGCGGCTGCACCGCGGCCCCAGGCCTCTGGAAACTCAGCGTGGGCGGCCCTGGCCCTGTCACTGGTAGGTTCAGACTCGGGAGGTCGCCTGTCTGGACGTGCCACACATTCTGCAACAGACTCTGTCCTGAGGCCTGGGGGCAGTCTGAGGCCTGGGGAAGCCTCCAGAAACCTGGGGTGGGGAAGGAGGGAAGAATGAACCTTTCTCCAAGGACGTGTCCCTGGTGTCTGCCCACGGGCTTGAGCTCCCCAGGAGCAGCCTTTCATCTCACCGACCCCTGTCCTCTTACCCTCACCGTGGGAGGTTTTCGGCTTCACCTGTCCCCCGACTGGCTCCTGGCTCCGACACCCCCGCCCAGTGCCTCTGCTGCCTTGTGCCTTCCTGCTGGCAGCTTCTTTCTGTGCTTGCCTGGCCTCCTGCCCTGAGGATCTCCAGAAACCACAGCCTAAAGAGGGGGCCCTGTAGCTAAACCCTACAGGAATGTTGACTTATGGATTATTAACATCTTCTGCCTGCTGCTGGGGGACATTCTGTTTACCCTGTGACGGGTCTCAACAAAAGACAGTGCCAGCCTCTTCCCCAAAGCTGTCTTACCATCCGCATGGAGGGTGCACAACGGCTGGTAATTTTCCTTTGCAGCTTAGGGTTCAAAGGAATTCCTAGATTCGTTGCCTGGGGGGAAACGTGAGTTACCTGGAAGCTAGTAACTAAACATAGAAAACTCAAAGATATTCTGATAGCAGCTTGGTGAGCTTCTCCCTTGAGACATTTTTTCTTTTAAGATTTTATTTCTAAGTCCTCTCTACACCCGCAGTGCGGCTCAACTTTCAACCCCGAGATCAAGAGCGGCACACTCCACCCTGAAGACATTTGAAAAGGAAAGATGTTTGCCAGATTTGGACTTCGAGTGTTTCGGTGGAAAATTAAAACTTCCTGGAGAAGTCAAGCCGCAGTTTTTTCTGGATTTGAATGATCGAATCTTCCCCTTGTCTCTTTCACGGAATCAAGACCACTGGCTCCCCTTAAAAGCTGACAAAAGACATGTTGGGGTTTGAGGTTTATGCATCCGAACCCAACGGGTCAGGGGCCTAATGTCCAAAACTAACAAATAAGGTTTGCTTCATGCAAAAAAGACCACTGCCCTAATTCTATATGAAAACTCAACTCCTCCTAAAGGATGTGTATATATACTTTTTTTTTTAACTGAATGCATTGGCCAACGTTTTTGGATTTCTAGGCACCGGTTTTGTAGGTCCTAATTTAGGGAATTAAAGAGGAGAAGGGAAATGATATTTTGTAGAATCGAGAAGAAAACGCTGTACTCCTTGAAGGGACCGAACCATGAAACAGTTTGCACTCGTTCCCTCTCTCCGCCTGTGCTGCTTGGAGACAATGAGAGTCCGCGTGAATCATCCTTCTCTAGACGGACCGCTGTGGGCTGAAACACGGAGTTGAAGGACTGTGGGCATTCTTAAATTTTTTGCAAAGCAATTATGAAATTTCACATGGGCAGGTGAGTGGTGTGACTTGAGGTGCGCCCAGAAGTGTGCTGAATGCAGGAGCAGCCGGTTACCGGCCTGGTTATTGCAGACTCACAGGTTTTTGCTTTGTTTGGGTTGATTGAATCTCAACCGTACCTCTAAGACATTTGGATTTTGGAAATAAGTAGAAATTTAAGTAATTCCATTCCACTCATTGGTGCCCAGAGACCAACAAGGGAGATCCAAGGCACTGAGGTTGGTTTTCATTAGGATGATGCTTAGTTGGTCTGCTAACATCCCCCTCTGTTTATGAGTACCAATAATCATAACAAGAAACCCATCTTTTAAAAATTTTTATTTTTTTTTATTTTTTTAAAGACTGTATTTATTTATTTGACAGACAGAAATCACAAGTAGGCAGACAGGCAGAGAGAGAGAGGGAGAAGTAGGCTCCCCACTGAGCGGACAGCCCTATGTGGGGCTCGATCCCATGACCCTGAGATCATGACCCGAGCCGAAGGCAGAGGCTTCAAGTCACTGAGCCACCCAGGTGCCCCAAGAAACCCATCTTTAAAAATAATATTACAGTCCATAATTTAAAACAACCCAAAAACCTGGGACCAAGATTGCTCAAGGTTTTGGGATAAGTCAGAAATCTACTCTGTGAGAGTATTAGATGCACATTTCATGAGGTCAAGTGCTAAACCTGACCGTGCGGAGATCTGTGGGACTTTGGGGACGTCTCCCTTCCTCTCTGAACCTCAGGGTCCTCCTCTGTGAGCGATGGGTCCGGACTAACTGCTGTGGAATGACCATTCCTGAGCTAAGGGTCTGAGGTTTGGGAAAGCCCTCCTCGGCTTGCCGGGCTCAAAGGCGAATTCGCAAGTAAACACGGCGTCTCACATGCGGCCGCAGCCTTCTCTTCCTACCACCGGCCTCTTCTGTGTGTGTCCTTGTGTCTGAGGATGGAAGGGATCAGAGGCTAATGCTCCTCAGAGCCATTAGAAGTTCCAGTCACCATCGGGCCGTGTCCCACACCGGGACAGAGCTCTCTACAGGGCAGAGTGGCCGCTGCACCAGAAACCAGAAAACACCCTCGTGCAAGGCCAGTGGAATGATTTCAAAAGTGCCAGAATAAGAAACACACTTTCTGAAGGCGACAAGAATAACTCTGTGGGTTGCACTAATCGTTGCCACAGCGGCTGTGGTCATCGTGCCTGATGATGTGGATAAAAACACACAGAAATTGCCTGTTCACATCTTGGCTCTCAAACACGAGTCACGCTTTGGCTCAGAAGACCCGGATTCACACCAGGGATGATCAGAGCCCACTCCTGTGTTTTGTCTTGGGCCCGAGAGACCCTCCTTGGTGGGAAGCGGCAGAGTCTAACTCGCCTGTCAGGGGACGTCCCACGCTGTCGGACGCCGGAAGGGCCACACGCCAGTGCCCTGAGGACGGACACCTTCCCTGGAGCTGCGGAGGCTGCAGGAATCCAAATCCAGGGAGACCCCGGCCATGGAGGGAAAAATCAGGGGGAAGATCGCAACAGGCATGACCTCCGAAGAGGGAGAAAAAAATATGGGGGGAGGATCTGTACATCACAAAGCTTTTGGCAAGTTTAGGAAGACGCGGGATGCGGCAACGTCACTGGGACTATGCGGGGAAGCGACAACCTGCTAGCTACCAAGGTAGATACTCGATAAATGATAGAACTGGGGGAGCAGGAGGATTGCTTGTCAGTACAGTCACTGCCGGAGCTGAGTCCAAACCATCTAGTGAGATTCTGGAAAATGGGCATCACCGGTCCCTCTCCTCCCTCTTATTCAAAAATGACCAAGTTCTGGGGCGCCTGGACGTCTCGGTCGGCCGGACATCTGTCTTCAGCTCAAGTCCTGATCTCAGGGTCCTGGGATCGAGTCCTGCATCGGGCTCCCTGCTCAGTGGGGAGCCTGCTTCCCCCTCTCCCTCTGCTGCTCTCTCTCTCTGTCAAATAAATAAAATCTTAAAAAGAAATGACCAGGGCACCTGGGTGGCTCAGTGGGTTAAAGCCTCTGCCTTCAGCTCAGGTCATGATCTCAGGGTCCTGGGATCGAGTCCCGCATCGGGCTCTCTGCTCAGCGGGGAGCCTGCTTCCTCCTCTCTCTCTCTCTCTCTGCCTGCCTCTCTGCCTACTTGTGATCTCTGTCTGTCAAATAAATAAATAAAATTTTTTAAAAAAGAAAGAAACGACCAAAGCCTTTGTTGCAAGCCAAAGAGAAGCTGACTGGAGTGCTTGCCTCTCCACCAATCTGGACCTACGAAGTAAGGATAACCCACGGGGTTCTTGGGTGGCCCCCAAAGGCTCAGCCATTGTGAAACACTTTCTTTCCTTCAGACCACTCTTTTGGCTCACACAGCAGTCCAGCCCTGTGTGCCGTCAGGGGCAGTCGAATGAGTGGGATCCCTTAGCTCTCTGCCCTTACATCTTGCGAGGCAGTGAGGATCCAGACTTATTACCAAAATATTCCTATACATGGAACTTCCGAGGTTCAGAGAGTTTAAGACATGGTACCAACAGGTCTTCGAGTTATTTTCTCGGCCCGCAGCTGTCAGTCCTGAACAAGTCCGAAGGGAGTTTTAGTCGGCCCCATCCAGGCTTGTCCGGCCTTCACTTCCCAGACTGTGTCCTCCGTGAAACTCTGGGCTCCAGCAGGGGTGGAAGGAACAAAGGAACAAAGTTGTGTTCCTGCTAAGACCAGCCGCCTCTTTTAGCAAAACTCCCAGGTGCGTCTGTCTGTACAGAGCCTCTCTTTTCTTCGCCCTAACAGCGAGTCCCATAGATGGTCTCTACTTGGGATGCACTTGGGCCCAGAAGGTGATGGTCATGTGACTCATCACGGGGTGGACGGAGCCAGCTCAGCCCTGCTGATGATGGACGACACTGCTCCCAGGAAGGACGGGGTGGACGGAGCCAGCTCAGCCCTGCTGATGATGGACGACACTGCTCCCAGGAAGGCTGCAGATTTCCATCCTACCTGCTTCACCTGCTCTGTGTCCCGGAGCTTCCTGCACGCCTCGCTCCAGAGCAAGACATCACTTTCTTCAGCGTAACGGATCCAGGCGAGCAGCTGGAAGGTTTCAATCTGTTACTCTCATTCATTCGGTTACGTGATCGACTAAATCATTTTACGCTAGCTTTCTAGCTGGCAGAATTTCAAGGCGTCCAGTAGAGTGAAATCTAACGATTTATGCCACGAGGGGAGACATGAGGAAAAGCAGAACTTGCAAAGCCCTGAAATATAAGAGCTTTGAAAGTTTTCCCAAGCTGTTGATTAGTGTAGCTCTCAGGCTGGCTGCCGAGTGGCCTGGGACCCAACCACAGTCCAGGACTGTTCCCTGCACTAGGCGGATTCCTTTGAAGGCAGCCAGCCTGCCTAGGGCTCTGCCCAGCTTCCCGTCCTTAGCAATTCCTGTTTGCAGCTATCCTGGCATTTGTTTTTTTAGTAAAGGTTTTGTTTATTTGACAGAGAGAGTGAGCACAAGCAGGGGGAGCTGCAGGCAGAGGGAGAGGCAGACTCCCGGCCGAGCAGGGAGCCCCACGCAGGACTCGATCCCAGCACCCTGGGATCATGACCTGAGCTGAAGGCAGCCCCCCGGGTGCCCTATCCCAGCACTTTGGAAGTTACAGATTCCCTGTCAAGAAAACAAAGGGAAAATCTCCAAGATTTGCTGAGTTCCTATGCCCACTGCACGCAGTGCCAAGGCCAGGGATACGGAGGCGTGAGTGAGACCCAGCACCTAGGCTAGGGGCTCACCTCCCCGAGAAAATCACGCTCCGCAGTGCAACAGGTGTTGGGAGCTCTTCTCTTCTGGACGCTGTCCCCAATGCTTTCTTCCTGTCTATGGAGTCCGGGAGCTCAGAGCCCTTTCCAGGGCGGACGCAAACCTGAGGTTTTACAGACGTCTGCCCAGGGAGACCCCTCCTGCCTGCAGGTCGGGCCGCGTGTTTCCTCGAACTGCCCCCAGGCAGAGGAGGAAGGTCCCTCCTGGAATCCAATGAGTCCCCACCCCCACCCCGGCCTCCCGCCCCCCACGCTGTGCAGGGGTGGGGGTGGGGGTGGAGCTCCTCCAGGAGGAGGCCAGTGCCTTGCTGTCACCCAGCCTCCCCGGGAGGCGCCCTTCCCTCACTGCCCCGAGACTGGACGCGCTGCCAGCAGCCGTCCCCGCAGAAGGGCACAGATGACGTGCCCTCGTCGAAGAACCCGCCTTCTTCCTGCTGCCTCAGGGTTAAGCTGTGGCTGAGCAGGAGGTGGGAGCCGCAGGACGAAGGGTCTGGGCTCTGGCCCGAGACGCTGCACTTTCCCTCCAAGTCTGTGTAGAGCCGCGGAAGGGTTTTCAGCTGAGGTGAGGAGGCCAGAGGTGCGTCTCGGCCAGAGGACACTGGCTGCTCAGAGACGATGAGCTGGCCTGGGCAGGGGCGACCTGAGGGTGACTTAGGAGACGGAGCAGAAGATGCTTGTCTAGACCGGACAGCGATCAGGAGAGCCTGAGCCTGAGGAGCAAGGATGGGGAGCAGGGGAGGGTTGGGAACACACTAACAAGGCAGAGAAGGCGGCCTGGGGGAGGGTGACCGAGGGGTTGTCCTAGGTCTGTGTTCAGGCAAATGGTGTCCCCTGCAAAGATCAGTCAGAGTCCAAGTACCTGGGACAGGGACCAGCGTCCTAGTCCCAGTCCCCGAGAATGCCACTTTATTTGGAGGGAGGGTCTTCACAGAGATTAGTGGGGGCCCCAAAGCAATACCATTGGCATCTTCCTAGAGGGCGGGGAGCTGAAACAGAGCCAGACGGGGGGAGACGGCCATGGGGGGACGCAGTCGCGCGGCTACACGTCAAGGAACTTCCCGAAGTTCAGAGCCGGGTCCTCCGCGGTGTCTTCGGCGGGAGCCCGGCCCGGCGGACAGCGTCTGTCTCTGCTGCTCCAGCCGCTCGTTTGCTCCGTTCGAGGCTCTTCGTCATCACAGCAGCCCCCGCGAGCTAACGGCGTCTCCCGTGACTCAGTTACTTACTCTGAGGTCTGCCATGCATTAACCTTCCTCTGATGAAGACGAGGTTTATAAAGGGACGGGGTAATCCTTCCTACAGGTGACTTTGAACTCCACAACCGCCCTCATCCCACTGTATCTCCGAACATCCTTTAAGGCGTCCTATTTCCTTTATTGACGACCTTCAACTGGATCGTATCTTAATCAATGTGAGATGAAGGGGAACTTGAAATGTTTACACAAAGCAATTAAATCCCTTGCTGATGGGATCCAGTCCCGGGGCCCAGCCCAGGGGCAGGCGGAGTATCTGGGCGGAGTGGCAGAGTCAGGACAGACTCTGGAAACACTGTGCTCCCTCCTTGTGTAGGGTCACATGCTCGGGCCCGGAGAACCTACGTGGCCCGGGGCTGGAGGTTAACGTTTAATCTCTGTACCTGCTGCCAGTTCTTTCTCCTGCTGCTGGGTCAGGACTGAACCTCCCCTGGAATGGCGGGTCTGGAGCTGCTCCCGGCTTCTGCAGGCCGGGGTTCGAGTCTCCGTGATGAGGCTCGCCGTCCTGCGGTGAGTAGGAGAAGGGCTGTAGTGGACGTCAGCAGCAGCCGGAGCAGAACGAGCGCAAAGTAAGCATCAGGAGGAAGGGGCTTATTTCCTTACGGAGCATCTCCAGCCGCTTGAGAACTCCCTTCATTGATCGCTTCTCAAAACACCTCGCGGCCCCGGTTTCAGGAGCTCTTTTACATTCACTTCAAAAGTGACTTCGTTCGGTCCCGTTGGTTTAAAATCCTCTGCCATCTGGTGGCTTTTCTATTTATGGGTCTAGGCCTTTTTTAGATGTGGATTCGCCTTGAAGCTTCAGGCCCTCTCACTTGTACAAGCCCTTCGAAGACCCTGGCCCTAATTTTATATTGAGTCTCAAAGTCTTTGTCTTCAAGAAGCTTCTCCTAAAATCATATAAACTCTAGGTTCCTGCAAGCCTGGATCCACATCTTACTGTCCCCTGGACTTCGGACTTGTACGTTGTACCTCTACTGGGACGGCTGTGTCCAAAACACAAAAGCAAAACAACTGGGAATTTCTCACCGGTGGCCGTCACCGGGGCTAGTCACTGAGCCTTTCCAGCTCTGGTTTCCAGGCATGTGGTGGGATTGCACTTCCCGTCATCCCCGGAAGTGAGGCAGAGCTCTGCGATTGCTCTGTCTGATAAAACACGAGTGGAAGTGATTTCATTTCCCAGCAGGAGCTTTCAAAGCCAGAGTTCAGCTCACGGTGCTCCCTTCCAGCCGCGCCGGCGACAGAGGAAAGGGGTCAGGAGGAGGTCTCGGCCCTCCTGGGTCCCTGAGTGAAATCTCGGAGCGGAGCTCCCCGCCACCAGGCAACAGACAGGCACTAAGAGTGGGAAGGAGATTCGCGTGGAACAAGCCAGTGAGACCTGGGAGTGCATTTGTCACCGCAGCATCATCCAGCCCGTCTTGACTGATGGGCTTCCCAGACAGGCCCTTCTTCCCGTTTTTCGAACTCCGTAAACACCAGTTCAATCCTCTGGTTGCTCTGGCTGGATCACTTGGCCTCAGCCGTGTTTTCTCTTTCTTCCGGTGCGCGCCAGTAGTCCTGTAGACGGCGTCCGTATGTATGGGAACTGACTGCTCTCACCGCCGCTACCCCTTGCACCAGTTAAGACACCATCAGCTTTTCCCGGATCCTTACGCAGCCTTCCAAACTCTGCGCGCCATCTCAGCGAGGGTGGTGGTTCAGGACACAAGTCCATCTCTGTCACGCACCCCGTTGCCCATACCACCCCAATGGTCTCACATCTCACTCAAAGTCCAATCTGAGGTCCCCAAGGTTGAACCCTGCTGCCTTTCCAGCCTCACCTCCTACCGCCCTCCCCCTCGCTCATGCAGATCCAGACATACGCTCCTTCCTAGTCCAGACACACACTGAGCCTCGTCCTAACCGTCCCCTTGGCATGGAGCCTGCTTCGCTGGTCAACGTCATGGCTTGTTTCTTCTTCACCCGCTCTGCTCAGATGTCTCCTTCTCAGTGAGGCCTTCTGGTTGATGCCCTCTTGTGACTGTGAATTATAACAAGAAATATATATTGGGTTTTCTCCCCTTCCTGGTTTGGAGCTCCTAAACCCTTGGAATTTCCTAAGTGAGGAGAGCCATGAAAGTGTCCTTTGTTATGTTAATGTGGTGCTTTTTAGAAAGCCCCTGAGGAAGAGGGCTGGTTGCCAGGAAAACCAACCTTGTGGTTAGAGGGTTGGAACTTTCAGTCCTACCTCCTGGACCTTCCAGAAATTGGAAGTTGCATCAATTGATTCAATCACCAATAGCCAAATGATCTGGTCAGTTATGCCTAAGTAATGAAGCCTCCATATAAGCTGAAAAGGAAGGGCTCAGAGACCATCCAGGTGGGTAACCACGTGTGGAAGCAGAGAAAGTGGTTTTCTGAGCGGCTGTGGAGGCTCTGTGACCCCCGCCCCAGACCTACCCCGTGCTTCTCTTCTAGCTGGCTGTTCCTGAGTCATATTCTTTTAGAACACAGCGGTGATCTACTAACTAAGGTGTTTCTCTGAACCAAGAAGGAGGTGGTGGAAACCTCAGATCTATAGCCAGTCGGTCAGAAGTTCAAATTACAAGCTGGACTTGCTATTGTCAACTGAATTGGGAGCAGGGGGCAGTATTGTAAGACTTAGCCCTTAACCTATGGGGTCTGAGTCAGAATTCACTGAATCATGGGACATCCAGCTGGTGTTGGAGAATGGCTTGATGGTGTGCCCCTCACGTGTTGGAATTGGTGATCAGAATTCTTTTCCCTAAATCAGCAGCCCCCTCCCTACATGTTTCTAAGCTGGTAATAACACACATCGAGCTGACCGCTACATGCTGGGTTCTCTGCTAAACTGATAGAAATAAACTAATTTACTTACAAATCCCCTGCGACACGGAGGCCATTCTTATTCTTATTTAAGGGGTGGAGAAACCGCGGCACAGAAATGTTAGGGTTGTTCAACCTCGCAAAACTGGTGAAAGACGCAGCTTACAGTATCCATGTCGACTAGAAGAACCGCGCTCTTAACTGCCATGTCAGTTTGCTTCTTGGATTAGAAAAATCCCAAAGACATAAGAAAACTTGATTTTGGCGTTATCGGTGCACAGATTTAGGCCACATCATGGCCCACAGCACCAGAGAATTCGAGCTCGCTGGGCGACGGCCCCCGGAGTGCGGGGTGACGTCAGCGTCCGCTCGCGAGCAGTGGGTCACGGGGTGTGGGGCTCTGACGCTGGCCCCGTTTTCCTCTCATTTCTATCACTGACCAGCAGGACGCTTGAAAAGGTCACGATACCGACGGAGCTTTCGTTTCGCTGCGATGACGAATTAAACCAAACCAGACGAAGCTTGACAGACTGAAGTTAGAGGAAAACTCACTCTTGTAAATTCAGATGGAAGAAGACGGTCTTAACAGAAGTTCATGTAACGGGCGCTCGTGATTTTAACTGACACATATCTTCATTGGACCCAAATGGGTATTTGCAGTAGCCATTTCTTTTTTTTTCTTTTTTCTTTTCTTTTCTTTTTTTTTTTTTTAAGAGATTTTCTTTATTTATCTGACAGACAGAGATCACAAGTAGGCAGAGAGGCAGGCAGAGAGAGAGGAGGAAGCAGGCTCCCCGCTGAGAGCCTCCTTACGGTCTGCACTATGAATGTCTCACTCACTTTGCCTAGTTCCCATCTTCAGCCAGCGCTTCGTGTTCTGACTCATGAACCTCTGGGTCGGTAATTTGGAGTGAGCCGAGCTGGCAGCTGTGGTGGTCCAGGCTAGGCTTGTTCACGCGTCCGGGGTCAACTAGACTGGACCGGCTGGTGGCAGCCCTGGCTGGAAAGTCTAGAACAACCAGACGCTCTCCCCAGGGGGTCTCTCGTCCGCCAGCGCCCCCCCCCCCAGCTCGAGCTCACCCACGGGGACTTCCACGGTCCCCCAGAAGAGCAGACGACAGCACCCGGGCTTCTCACGTCTCTGTGTATAGCCACTTGGCTGTTCCATTGCTCACAGCCGATCTCGTGCCCAAGCCCAGACTGACGGAGAAGTGGAGTCCATCCCTCAACAGGAAGACCTGCAGTGTCACATTGCAAAACTGTGTCTGTACAGGGAAAGGAACAATCCGTGGCTGTTTTTCAACTTACACAGCCTCATGGTGAAGGAGAGGAGCTTGGTTTCTAATCAGCTGTCAAGGGAGCCGCTGCAGACATCCACGCCACCGAGTCCTGTGCTCAGACTGGGTGGTAAGAAATGTCACTCCTGGGGCACCCGAGCGGCTCAGTGGGTCAAGCCACTGCCTTCAGCTCTGGTCATGATCCTGGAGTCCTGGGAAGAGTCCCGCATCGGACTCCCAGCTCTGAGGGGAGTCTGCTTCTCCCTCTGGCCTTCTCTCTCATGCTCTCTCTCTCTCTCAAATAAATAAATAAAATCTTTAAAGAAAAAAGAAAGAGCTATCACTCCAGCAGTGGTGAGAAAGATGGAAAGCTGGGAGAGTGATGTCATGAGACCAGTCGGGTATCGGTGAGAAGTGACAGCCACGTGGAGAGCAGCAGTGAGGGGAGGGCAGGGTGAGCACCTCTCACAGTCAGAATGCTACAGTGGGCTGGAAGAGAGCACTGTCCGGCTGCCGGGAAAGCCGTTCCCGGGTCAGGGCCCCTGCTTCCGGTCAGGGCCCCTGCTTCCGGTCAGGGCCCCTGCTTCCGGTCAGGGCTCCTGCTTCCGGTCAGGGCCCCTGCTTCCGGTCAGGGCCCCTGCTTCCGGTCAGGGCTCCTGCTTCCGGTCAGGGCCCCTGCTTCCGGTCAGGGC
>NC_081557.1:268605639-268646160 GCF_022355385.1 Mustela nigripes | reverse complement strand
TCTCCTCCTTCCTGGGGTGCTTCCGGACTTGGCTTCGAGCGCTCCTTGCACCCCCACGCCTGTTCGCACCGCACTGCCCGTCTTGCCTCCTGATTCATCAAGAAAATCGAGGCCGATGGGAAAATCTACCCAATTCTCAGCTCCCTCCACTGACCACCCACCCTCCTGACCTACGCGCCTGTGTTTGTACCCAGCACAACGATCCGCTGGGCCTCTGGGCACAGCCTCTTGGCTTCAGGGCCCTCCCTGGGGTCTCCTCCTACCTTCTCCACTCGCCTGGACCTTGCTGCATCTCCTTTTTTTTTTTTTTAAAGATTTTAATTTATTTATTTGACAGACAGAGATCACAAGTAGGCAGAGAGGCAGGCAGAGAGAGAGGAGGAAGCAGGCTCCCTGCTGAGCAGAGAGCCCGATGCGGGGCTCGATCCCAGGACCCTGAGATCATGACCCGAGCCGAAGGCAGAGGCTTAACCCACTGAGCCACCCAGGCGCCCGCTGCATCTCCTTTTATGAAATGTTATTGTCCCTGTTCTAAGGCCTCGGTATTTGGGGACACAGGATTATGATGTATTATAGAGGCTTTCAAAATTTCCTTACGGGTCCAGCCAGCAAATAGTCAAGCCCTTCAAAACCAGTTTGGGGATTTTACCCAAATAAGGCAGCCAGTAATGAAGCTTCCAACTTCGAAACTGTATAAAAAGGGTTAACTCTCCCTCCGAGTCCACACAACCCAATTTTTCTTCTGGGTAGATCCGGTATTTCACCTGAGACCATAAACTGTCAGTGAGGAGTTCTGGGGCCCAACGGAGATGGAAATGCTGGACGAAGATCAGAGAACGTGGACAGACAAGACCGAGGGAGTGGGCAGGGTTCATTTATGTGGAGACATGAAAGCAGAGCTACCCAGGCAATGACTAACGCACAGTAACTGTCGACAAACACCCCGTGTGTGGGATGTGTGTGCCAAGAAACCATTGCCTCACTTGGCAAAAGATACGATCTGGGCAGCTACATGGTAGACCGAAGAGATAGGGCGTCCTCAGTTAGAGTCCCAGAGAAATAAAAAACAGAGATCGAATGATGTCCCGGAGACTGCTTCCTTCCCGCGAGGACACCCACTCTTCAGTCATTTCTGTCTTCGTGAACTTCAGGGACTCGGGGAGCCACGAGAAGCTTCTCTTCAGCCTTCCCGATCGCCACGTCCCGACTTCCAGGCTTTCCTTCATGTATGTCGCAGCACGGCCGTCCTGAGTGATCCCCATCATTTCTTCCCAGCAGCGTTCAGCCAAGAAACTACTGCTAAGAGGGCCAAAGCAATAGCATCTTGATGTATAACTTAACTCATCTCAGAAAAAAAAAAATTGACACCCGGCTTGACATCTCATGCCAGCCCACTGCTGATCCCGGAGGCGCCCAGCGGAGAGGAAGGAAGGCGCAGAGCGGGCTCTCACGGCTCCTCAGGGCTGTGTCACCGACTCTGGGATCGGCACACCGCGCCGTGTTCTCCCCTCACTCACGAATTCTGCCTTTCTCTCTTCTACGTGACATGGACTCACCCTACCGTCAGCATCTTCACAGGCCACACAGCCAGTGGGAGGCTCATGCTGGAGCAGAAACACTGAAAATTTAGCATCACGGAAGCCAAGGAAACCGTAATTTCACAATTACGTGTCCTGCAGACAGGGCCCTAGGTGCTGTCCTGCAGCCTTAAAGCTGGCCTCATGACGAGTGCCCGAGACCTGGTCAGCTTCAGGGGCCGTCCGAGAGCCGCCGCCGTTAGGTACCTGAGTTAGGATCCGCATCGCACAGCGCGCCCGTGTCTAAGGCCCTGGGCGCCACGGCAGGTGGGGAGGGTCGTGGCAGTCGCCGGTGGGGCCAGGCGGGCCGAGCAGGGAGGAGCCGGTTGTTTCCGGAGCTATTTGAAGGAGCAACCCAAACCGTGGCGGGATGAAGCTTTGTGGTGGAGAATTATGAAATTATTGCACCCAGCACCGAGCAGACGTGGGTGTGTGAATCCGTCCAAACACCGGGGAGCTGAGGGAGGCCGTGGGTGGAATGAACCGTCGGGGTGTCCCACTCACGGCACCTTCCACACCCCACCGCTTTCCGTCCCATCACGGGGTGACCGGTGAAGGCCGAGGCTGCTGACATTTCCAAATGGGCTTCCCAACTTCCAAGAAAAAGCACGGTTTTGGGATATTCTCGGGGATGTGATTGCCACCAAGTGGTGGAAACCAGGATCGCTCTAAAATAATTCCTCAGGAGTCCCTTTCCCAGGCCGCAGAGAGCCTGGGAGCTCTTAAATGTGAAAGTAACGATTGGGTTTAAAAGCTTTCACTTCGTTCGGTGCCATCACAGCTTGGGAACTTTTCCTCTCCTACGTGTCCCGTGTTAGCCGCGTCCTGACTCCCACAGCGGGCTCCATCCCCGGATTCCTGCGGTCCCCGCTCGGGCAGCCGCATCGCTGGGGAAATGCTGCCGCCCTGTGGCAGATGGAAAGAAGCACCGAGGCCTCCCAGAAATGGTTGTGTTTGGGGAGAAGAAATCTGCACCTGTTTGAGCGGGAACTTGGCCCTGAGCAAAAGTGTGAAGCCAGCAGGATGGATGTTTGACATTCCCATCCTCTCTTTTGTACGGAAAGGACGTATGACAGATTTGTTACTTCTGTGTGGCCATAAATAAATGAATTCCTTAGCCTCAGTTTCCTTATCTGTAAAATGGACACCGTAACACTTACAGAACAGAATACGCATTATTTCCCTTGATTATTTGCCTCCGTTATCACAGGAGCTTCTTGTATTTTTCTGTCCCCGCCTCCTCCAGTTAGAAAATAAATGTCCTGCTTACATCAATACACGCTGAATGATCTGTGACCGCGTGCTGTTTGGGGTTGTAGCTGTCCATAAAATGTAGGATGGCAGAAATAAATCTTTATTTTTACAAGTGAACACAAATTTCTAGTTTCTCAAGGGCAACTCGGTAGAACGCCAGCTGAACTGAAGAGTCACTTAGCTGAGTTTCTGCTGAAAGCCTCTGGTGCCGCTTCCTTCCGGGGGTCCCGCTGTGTGGGTCAGCACTTTCTCAGGTGCTTGTCCTATATAAAAGGCAGATCCCCATGCAGGGGAGCCCACAGGACCCACAAAACACAGGCTTCCCAGGAAAGAGTCCAAGGACATTGTTTACAATGTTACAATGTTACAATAGACACCCCCCCCCCCTTGTTGATTACATTTCTTCCTGTTTCTTTACAGCGGTAAGGGGAGAAATAGATGATAAAACTGGGGAAATGCTTCTTACGAAATCATGATTTTAACATTGAATAAGAAGTAAGTAAGAAATAGGGCTGCTGATTTTCATTTTCCAAGAGTCAGCGACTTGAAAGACGGCCACCCCGTGCGCTGGAGAGCTGGGGAGTTCTGCTCTGCTTAGACTTCCCGGAAGGCTTTGCTCATTTCCTGCAGGTGCCACCTGCGCTCTTTAATGGTCCCGAGTTAAGGAGAAACACAGATCCCCAAACCAGCCTTCCCTGGCGGACCATGAGGGCTCTGGATTTTCTGGGGACATGCTCCCCACCTCAGGCGGGCCGGCAGAGGGAGGCCTGGAGCTTTCTGGGTGTCAATACTGCTTTGCCTCCATCCGGGATCTCCTTAGACCAAACTCCCTTTCCATCTGCCCCCCCCCCCCAGGCCCTATCTCCCCACATGATGCTCTTTACTTACCTTCAGTTCGCAGCAGGTGGGAACTCCTCTTCAGCCTCAGAGGGACCAATCATATTTACAAATGCATCTCTTAGGGAACGCTTAGAGGACCCCCCCCCCCAACCTTGAGTTTTGGGTAAATGTAGTAGAAAGACCAGTTACATACTTGAGTCGTTTCTGTGTCAGGTGTGGTACTTCCCGAGAGGTGAGGGGTGGGAGTCTCTGAAAATGACCTTACAAAGTCTAGAGCAAGAGGTAAGGCAGGTGGAAATCATGGGAGTGTGTTGCTACCTGTTACCTGCTAGTGTTCTGCTGGCACGTGTAGGGCAAAGCCTTCACAGAGGGGAGACCTGGTCTGCATTATGGCCTTGGATTCCTTCTTGTTCACAAACGATGTGTCCAAACGTCTCGGTGGACCCCCTCCTAGGTGTGGTGTGACATTTTCTGGAGTTCTCAAAAGGATTCCTAATTCCTCAGTGACCCTACTAAACGGCGTTCCAGCATGTAAGAATTTGGTCCTTTAAACCAAGGAATTATCTTCTCGGGACCCAACTATCCCCTCTGCTGGTGGTGGGGGCAAGTGGACCAACATCCACGGAGCCCCGACTGCGAGCCAGGTGCATCCAGACAGAGCAGCTCACCACATCCTCTTGACAGCCAGGCAAGGTCGGTGTCGTTCTCCTGTTCGCGACCAGGGCAGTGGAAGCCCCTGAGGTCAAATGACTTTCCCAGTGACACCTGACATCAAACCAGGATTCCAGGCACCAAGCTGCGCGCCCGAGCCACTCCTCAGGGGCATCGCTGGTCCGGCGTCCCGCTTGGCCGGGCCGAGTCTCTCTCCTTGTCCTGGCCCGAAAATCAGCCCATTTGTGCTCGGAGCTGTCTGGCCCTTCCCTCCTCCGTTCTCTGCTTACACGCTGGCCACGCACATGGCTCTGGCCTCCAGTCCACCCTGCAGGAATTTTGGGGACGAACGGCCTTTTACCGAGACACAGAAACGGGAAGCGCTCATGTGAAAGTTCGGGTTTCAAACTGCTTTGGAAAAGTCAGAAGGTCCGGCCTTGCCAAGCCCGTGTAGCGGGGACTCCTGAGTTCTCCCTTCCGCGTGGACCCGCCGCTTCCCTCCGCGCTCCCCGCCCTGGCCTGCGCCTCGCTCACCGGGCCACCTGCTGGCGGCTGCGCGTCCGCCTCCGCCCTCCGCCCTCCGCCTTCCCATCTCCCCTCCCTCCGCCTTGTGTGCTTGTCCAGCTCAGGGCGCTGCGTCCCCACAATACATGCCTATCATTCCTCCCGCGGCTTGTCTTGCCTCTCAAAGACAAACGAAAGAGAGAAAAGGGTCCAGCTGGAGGTACTGGGGACAGAGCTGCGTGAGCGCTGAGGTCCCCTGTGCCCCGCCCCTCGTGGACGCGGTGCGCCCCATGGACATGGCCAGCTTGTTCTGTGGCACTGTGCATGCGACTCTCTGATTTCCAGCATTCCACTCCCTGACCTCAGCTTTCCAAGTATGATTGGATATTCCACGGTGGGGGCGCGTTTGGGGATGTTTTATGTAGTCTAAGGCGCACTCCAGTCCCAACACGCTGTCCTTTCTCCTTTGTGAGTCTGGGAGCAGGAGTTGACGGAAAACATGGTCCCAGGCAGACGGAGATGAGGTGGTACCAAGGGTTCCCCTCCGCGATGGCAAGAGTGCATTGATCGAGGTCTCGAGGATCAACGTCCCCACCCTGTTCAGTGGTGTCAAGGTCAACAGGGTGTCACCTATCCCTAGGGAAGAAACCCACGAGGCCCTTCAGGGGCCACCTTCCCTGCATTGTCAACTTCACACACCCTGTGATCTTCGGCTACTCCCTCTGTTCAATGAACTTGTCCTAAACAGTGTTTCATTGGGTGGGTTTGGCGAATGAGAACATATTTTCCCACGGGGCACAAGCAGCCCGATTCAGTGCTGCATCACTGATGCACGTCGCACATTTAAAGAGAACAGCTAGATGCGAAATACGTCCGAGAAAGACAATTGTCATATGATCTCTCTGATAGGAGGAACTTGAGAGGCCAGGCCGGGGGGTGGGGGGGGGGGGGGGGGGGTCATGGAAGGTAGGAGGGAAAAATGAAACAAGACGGGACGGGGAGGGACAAACCTTAAGAGACTCTTAATCTCAGGAAACCAACTGAGGGTTGCTGGTGGGTGAAGGGGAGGGAGAGGGTGGCTGGGTGAGGGACACTGGGGAGGGCCTGTGCAGCCCTGAGTGCTGTAAAGTGTGTGAGACTGAGGACTCACAGACCCGTACCCCTGAAACAAGTAATATATTAGATGTTAATTAAAAAAAAAAAAGTCTGGAAAAAAGGAGACCAGCTAGTCCGATGACGTCCACTTAGGACAGAGCACAGCTAAGCAAATACAGGAGAGGATTAATGGGGAATATTTTAGATTTCAAAGTGCTTGAGAATCACTGGGTTAGATACAATGTATCTTTTCACAAGCTCGAGCTCTTGGATGGGCTCATGTGTGCAAGAACACACAGACCTGGGCCCTCCCGCAGAGCCTGCGCCTGAGCCAGGAGGAGGGTCTCTGGGGAGGTCCCCGGGCAGCGGTCCTCTAATGCGTCCGCCGGGATGGCAAGCTGCTCTTCCTCTCTGTCTCTTCCTGCCTGCTGTGAGGGAAGTCGGTGGGGTTGGGAGGTTACCCATCCCGTGGTTTCTTCTTCTCTGTCTTACCTCCTTTCTCTGTGCTTGGAGACTACAGAATGGACATATCCTTCTAGTTAGTAAGCTGTGCCTTTGCGATTTTGTGGAGTCTGTTTCCGTTGTCCTAATGTCTTTGACGGAGGCCACGCAGCTGGGGTGTGGGGCCCTCAAGAACGGCATTAGCTCTGGCAGGATTTCCGGCCCTGCCACCTCCCTGCTCTGTCCTGTTCCCTCGTGGACCGCCGTGAAATCGTGCATCTGTGGAAGGCTTTCAGTGACCTTGAAGGGCTCCTCTGAGATCTAGGAGTCTTGATTTTATCCAGGACCTGCCACCCATGATCTATAGGACCGTGGAAAGTTTATTGGGTTTCTCTGGTTCTATCTTTCACTCATTCATATATAGAATTGTTAAAGAAAACATTTTCCCCTTTTGAAAATGTTAGCTGCTTATTGTAAGGGATTCGGCTCCCATATTAAAGTCTCTGCTGCAAGCACGTATGTCATCGTGACAGACACTGGGTGAGGGGGACGACAGTCCAGAAAGGAACCAAGAACTCAGGACGAGGGTGTTACCCCCATTTTATACATAAGGACACTGACGCTCAGAGAAGTTAACTAAATCGCACAAGGCCACCGACCTAGGAAGATCTGTCATTCAAACACAAGCCAGTTCACTGCCAATGGCATGTCCGTTTCACTGTCCTATTTTTGCCACAAAGATGGTTGGAATACGGCTTCGGTCTCCAAGGGGCTTTCTGCATAGAATGGGTGATAATATACTCGCGGTAACAATTTAAGGAATAATCTTTAAAGTCTGCATCACAGCCAAAACACGGGGCTGCGGGAGAATGGTAAACGTAAAAGCTACTTGGGGTTATGTCTGGGTCTTTGTTACTGGTGATGTCACTGTAGTTACAGCCCGAGTCGCTTATAATTCTGAACTGAAAGCCGCATGGACATATAGGAGAATAGCCTGACATCAATGGTAAATCCCCGCCGCAGATGACAGCAGATGCTGGTGTCAAAGATACTCGGGGAGCTGTGAGCCTTCCCACAGCTGTGAGGACCAGGCACGGTGCCGTTCGCAGACTGTACCCCAACCTCCCTACCCAGGGTTCGCGCTGAGCCCTCTCCATGGCTCAGGGACAAGGCTGCCTCCTCTGGGAATCGGTGCTAATGTGGCTTGTTCTGCTCCCACTACCTAAGGGCAAGTTAACCTCATTCCCCAAATGTGGGAAGGAAGGATTTCGGACGTCCCACTGCAACATTCTGGAAGGAACCAAACACTCAGGCTTACACCCCAGGCCGGATTCCAGATCTTTACCCACCAAAGCTCTGTGAGAGAGAGATCCGCATTCAGAGGAGAAGAATCTGGCCCAATAGAAACAAACCAGTTTACAATGGTTACAGACGCATTCCACTTGGAACTCTCCACTAGGACACGTCACACGCTAGATACACGCGCAGCAAGCGGCCTGTCGTGGCCGCGCGACCTAAGGCGGATTCATTAAGGTTTAGGTACAGGGTTCTTGGGATCAGCCCCGCTGAGGTCTGGGCAACCAGAAGGCAGCTCAGGCTGGGACACTTGTAGCCACCACACTGGGGATTAAGAAGCACTTGCCCAGGTGTAAGCCTCGCCCAGTGTCCCCACAGCACAGACGTGACATCCGGCCCGTGCGGAGGGCGGGGGGCCCAGCTTGCCTCGCGTGCCTCCAGGCTTCATCTGCTCAGCAACTCACGCGGGAACAGCTTTCTGCCCACGCGTGGCCACCAGAGTGTGTGACGCCGTCCCGTGCCGGCCTCCAAGCCAGCGGCAGGCTCCGCGGTGACTCACTCCGTCCCACGTTCCTGCCGACGGTTACCGAGGACCTCACTGAGGGCAGGATTTGGGGGACAACAGGAGGCAGAGCCAGGACAACAATTGCGCCTGGGAAAGGGGGAGCTTTGCACAGCCGTGGCCGTTTGGTTAGTATTTGTGTCAAAACTGCTTCCTTGACTCAGCGGGGTGGGTCAGAAGTCGTGCGTGTGGCCCAGTGACACAGCAGCTGTGGTTCTGGAGCTCTGCTTTAAGACCGATCTCGTCCCTTCCAGTGGGGCCCGTTTGACGGACAGACGCCGGTCTCTTCTGTGCCCCTCTCGGCGACTTCACTCCCTGGAGCAGCGACAGGGAAAGGCAGCTCGGGCCGCCTTCGCGGAGCCTGACCCCGTGAGCGCTGGAAGTCGGGTCTGCGGGCGTGGGCCCTGGTCGGGGTCCGCGACGCTCATGCTTCCTGACTCCCTCACCCGGCCCCGGAGGAGATCTTTGCAGAGACGAGTGGCAAGTGTCGACTAGTGTTTGTTTAGGAGTTTTGACACTAAGTGATTTCAAAAATTATTCCTAACAGGGGCCCTTTCCATCTAACTGTAACTTCTTCCAACCCAGCTCTTCTCTCTTCGGAGGTAACATGAGGGGATATCCTGGAGAGACTGCGACTTCATTGTTTTCCTAAATTCTAAGGAGAAACCAAGCAAAATGCCATTTAACATTTTAAAAAAAGATTTTATTTATTCATTTGACACAGAGATAGAGAAAGAGAGAGAGAGAAGAAACAGGGGAGCAGCAGAGGGAGAGGGAGAAGCAGGCTCCCCGCTGAGCAGAGAGCCCGATGTGGGGCTCGAACCCAGGACCCTGAGATCATGACCTGAGCCGAAGGCAGAGACTTAACCCACTGAGCCACCCAGGTGCCCCTTAACATTTTTAAAAAGTGTTCTCTGTCTTACTGGAAATGGCAGGTTGAATTTACCTTTGGAGGATACTATCCTTTTGCTCTGGACAAAACTAAAATGAAACTGAAATAGTTTGTAGTAGACCAGTTTCATTATGCAAAAGTATCCGTCACTGTTTTAGATGAAAACTAAATGCAGGAACCAACCCAAAACTGAGAAATTAAATGTGCTGTCAGTAATGCAGCCAGTGACCTTGAGGTCAGCGGCCTTGTCTGATTGCCTGCTGTATCCAAACCGTGGAGAATTAGAAGCATCCGGCACAGACAAGACACTCAGCATACCCTTGACCTGCGGGCTGACCTGTTGCTACTTCGGAAGTCATTTGCGTTCCTTTGCTCCAGCTCTGGGTGGTCTCTCATCCTGAACCACAGGAGGGTGGGCTTTCCTTGATTAAGCGGCATGTGTTCCTCAAGTCATGTGCAACTTTAATTCTTATGAGAGAGTCATTTAGAATGCACCAAGGACAAAGGTTTAAGGGCATCCCACGGGGAAACTTTCGGGGTGATCATCTTAGAACAATAAAGGTGGACTATACTTTGTTTCCTTTTTTTTTCTTTTTTTAAAGCAGGCTGATTTTGCAGTTAGGATGGTTTATTACCACTGTTGCGATTGGTGGTCTCTTCCCTCTCCAAAGTCCCCGTTGTTCCTTTCTTACGTGTGTATTGTTAGAAATGACCGCGTCTCACCATACGAGTGACCCTGAATATCCCCGCTGAGCTCTGCGGGAGAGCCCGTGCTGCATGTGTGCGCCCCGCTCGCAGCAGGGAGCCGCCTCTCTGGATCACTGAGAGGAGAGGGTCCTGCAACCGGACTGAGGTCGGGGCTGTTGTTCTCTAACAACCTCTACCCGCAGTAGTGAGAGGCAGAGGGCAAGCAGGTAGAAGACAACTGTAAATTGGGAAAAAAATCATTCAGACCCTTAAGGAAGAGAGACCAAGCAACGATAAAGCCTCAGAACGAGTGAAGCCACCGCACAGGTTTAAATAATCATCGTGTTCACCGAGACCTTGCCATTAGCCGTGACGTGGATGCAGCTGGAACATGGTGTTCAGCGAAAGAAGTCAGTCAGAGAAGGACGAATACCCTAGGATTTCACACTTAATCCAAACACCAAACAAAACAAGCACAAGGGAAAAGAGAGAGAAGAGACAAACCAAGAAACAGACTCTGAACTGTAGAGAACAAACTGGCGGTTCCTGGAAGGGAGCTGGGTGGGACGTAGGTTAGTCAGGTGATGGGGATGAAGCACCTGCCGGAAGGAGCCCGGATGAAGCATGGAGGTGCTGAGTACACCTGACTGTACACCTGACTAGGATTACACTGGTGTCAACTAACAGGAATTAAAATTAGATTATATTTAAAAAATCAGTGTAGGGGTGTGTGGGTGGCTCAGTAGGTTAAGCATCGGACTTTGGATTTCGGCTCAGGTCTCCGTCTCAGGGTCATGAGTTCAAGCCCCATGCTGAGCTCCGTGCTGGGCGAGGAGCCAACTAGTAGCATAGTCATGCTTAAAAGATATAACGTATCCTCTAGGGAAGGTACCGCAGCCAAACGTATGGCATCTCAATTAAGAAGGAGGAGGAGGAGGCGGAGAGGAAGAAGAAATCCCACAAGCCCAAATCAGTAACGTTGTTTGGTTAGACGAGGCTCATGGTTGCCTGAAACAGTCGTTTTCAGCACTATTCTTTTCTTCAAGTACTAAAGAACCTTCTAACAGCTATTGATTACGTGGGTTCCATACCCTGTGGGTCTCATGTTTCTGGAATCAGAGCAGCTCTGGATGGTAATAGCCTAATGGGTCACAACTGTTGCGCTCCTACGGTAAGTGTGAGCCCCGTTCCTTTGTCTGTGATACAAGGGGTTCCTACCCCGTCTGCTGCTTACAAAAAGCAGCAGCCAGTGAAACGCCGGACAAGATGGATAAAAAATGGATCGATTTAATTCTCTGAGCTCAAAATCAACATGCTTTGAGCCGACAGGTGAATATTGACTAGAGCAGACCTGAGAGCTAAGAGAAGTCAGACGGGCTGAAAAATCTTTGCCTTGTTCCTGGGGCGAAGGCCACCGTTTTCCTTTTTCTTCAGGAAAACAGGAGGATGCACTATTGCCTCACTGCACCCTCGTTCGGTTCTAGAAGGGAGAGGGGCCACGGGGAACATGTCCCCCGCGCTGCTGTCACTGTCTCCCACCAGCCTGGAGCTGGGGCATCCCCGCCGGCCTCGGCCTCCTTCTAGAACACTTGCGGCGCTGTGTACCGGCGCGGGTCTTAGCTGGAGTCGAAGGGAAGCCTCGCTCAGAGCCGCTGACGCCCCCGAGCTCGTCCAGAGGCAGGAGCCGCCGGGGCAGGTACCGGGCTTCAGGCAGTGAGCGGGACTCGACACGGAAGATTCGGGAGCACGACTGGGGGCCGGAGTCCGGCTCCGTTCTGCGGAGCGAAGACGGTGGCTTCGTAGGCAATTCAGGAGGCCTGTGAGGACTCGATAAAAAAGCCCCTTTCTCCCCCGGGAGATGAACGGGGCAGTGGGGCTCTGGAAGGGCTGCGGTCTCACGGCGGAAGAGGCGGCCCGAGTGGGGAGAGAGGGAGCGCGCCGGGACGAACGGGCCTCCGAGCCCCCGAGCCCGCGGCCCGCACGTCTTCCTTGTCCGTCTCTAACGTCTTGTCCTCGTGTTCACGCATTTCACGGCATTTTGGGGACAAATGTGCCTCCCTGCCTCTCCCACCCCATCCCAAACCTTCAATTCCGATGCCCAGAGCCGAGCCGGAGCAAGCGGCTTCTAGGGTGGTCTGAGCAGCCGCCCTGTCCTAGTGCCTGTGATCACAGGCCGCCGGGTCCCCACGGGGAGCTGAGCAGCAGACACGAGAATCTGAGCCTGAGGGGACCGTGAGCGGAAAACCACGAGGGGCCGCGAACGTTCCATTCCTCGGTTTGGGGCTGGCTTTCCTGCCCCTCCTCCTTCCTTTCAGGTTTATTTAAATCTTTATTTTAAATAAATTTATTTAACCTTATTTAAATTTAGATGAGAAAGAGAGAGGGATCAGGCGTGGGGCAGAGGGACAGGAGTGACCGAATCCTCCAGAAGACCCTGACACACGGCTCTATCTCACGGCCCTGAGACCGTGACCTGAGCCGAACCCAGGAGTCAGATGCTTACGCGACTGAACCACCCCCGTGCCCCTGGTTTTCCTTCCTTATCTCTGGTCGCGCTCCCACTGTTGTTTTGTGGTGAATTTTTAAATTATTTTATTTTACTTTTTGATGGTGTTACGTTGTCTTACCGCGGTGCGGCGGAGGCGCTGGGCGCCGGTGAGAGAGGCCGCAGGAAGGAGCCGCGTGGGACCCCGGCCTGCGCCCAGGTAGTGGGCGCTTCGGGACAAACGGGGGCTTGATGGTTAGGGCCCCAGGGAGTCCCCTGCTGGAGGATAAAGTCTTCCAGGAGCATTTCAGTAAACACTCGCGAGGTGCCGGAGCCTCAGTTAGAAGAGGTGAGGTCAAGGGGAACTGGACTGGCTGACTCTTGCTTGACTACTTCCTGGGTCAGGGGTCGCAGGGGTCACCGGATCTGAGCTCAGATTTCAGAGTCCTCAACCAGTTCACTAGACTCAAGCAGGAGAGGAGAGTGCGCCAAAGGAGGTAAGAGTCCAGGCTTAGATCGGACGGTGTCCCGGAACCCTGCCCTGCAGTCGCTAGTGGCCCTGAATCCCCCTGAATCCCTCTGCCTCGGTTTCCTCAAGGGCAAGTGAGGACAGTGAGTCATTAGAGGAACGTCGTAACGATTAAATGAGATAATATAGGTCAAATGCTTAGCACAGACTGTGGTCCACAATGAAAGCTCAGAAATGGAAATATTCATTTATCTTGTACCTAATAGAGATATATTGGGGATATGATTACTTGTTGAATTTAACTGAATCCTGGATTTTTAGTGGACATATTTATCCAGCTTAGTGAAGTGGTGAAAATTTACTACAAGTTCCTAGACATGTTTAGAATCACTCTAGAGTAATGAGAAGCCGTCACTTGCTCCATCAATAAGGTCACTAACGGCCCGTGAGTCATCATCAGCGTTGAGTACACTTGCGTTTCTCACAGATAAATGGAACTTCAGGCCAAAAGGCGGGAGCAAGCCGAGGGCTTGATGACCACAGTTGGTTTCCAGGTACTTTGTGTCACTAAGAATGTGCAGGCTCCCACCTTTGCACTCCCTGAGTCCTTCTGGAGGGCTGCAAGCTCCAGGCTTTAGTGGCAGGAGGGAAAATCCACACAGCCACACAGGCCTGGGCCCCCACCCCCACACAGTCTTTCAGACACAGTCCCTTCTTGCCTTCAAAGTCGTGACATAACCTGTTCAGAAATAATGAAATCACTTCTTAGGTAAACTCCACAATCCAAAAGGACACAAATAAACTGTCAGTAAAAGAAAAAAAAAATCCTTTCTAAAAGGGGGTTTTGTTTAAGAAAAAGAGGTAGTTCAATTACCCAATTAATAATATTATTGCTCTGAATATGCAAATCTAGTTAAATGGAAAATGACTAAGTAGACAATACAGTCTACGGATTTAGAGGAGGGGGTGGAGAGCAAGCGACGGCTTGAAAATGACCGACGTGCGCCCGGCCGCCCGGCCGCCCTGCCCCGCAGCGCCGCAGTCCGTGCCCACTGCCGGCCCAGGAGCCAGGCGGGTCCCAGCACGCCCACGTGCCGCAGCAGGTGAGCAAAGACCGCTGCTGACCTCGGCCGGAACTCGCAGCCCTGGAGGCCTCCCCTGTCCCTTGGGTGGGCCGGGGTGATCTGCACAGGCCCCTTGAGCGCGAGAGGATGTGGGTTTTGAAGGCCGGATGGACTTTGGGAAAGGAGGTAGATGAGGAAAGTTGTTGCAGCTGGAGGAACGAGCAAAGTAAACGAAGTCGGACAAGGGGAAGCTATGGTATATTCTGGGAAAGCGGAATAAGTACTTTTTCTTTTTTTTAAGATTTTATTTATTTCTTTGACAGAGACGCGAGAGAGGGACTAGAAGCAGGGGGAGTGGGAGAGGGAGAAGCCGACTTCCGACTGAGCAGGGAGCCCCCAGGTGGGGCTCAACCCACAACTTTGAGATCATGACCTGAGCCGAAGGCAGACACTAAACCGACTGAGCCACCCAGATGCCCCTGAATAAACCAGTTGTATCTGTGGTGGGTTCTGGTGAGGGGAGGAGTCTTGGTGTTTGTCCTCAAGATGCAACATCCAACAACCGCTGGACTACATACCCTAGGCTAATTTCCCATTCAGTGCTATGATTTCTGGGAAGACATCAGTGACAAAGCATCTGAGACATCTGCACCCCTGCTTCCCTCTGGGATCCACGCTTCTTGCCTTCTCCTTTTGGGGAACCCCTGACCGTAAGGTGTCCTTAGTCTCGGTCTGGCCAGGCCATTCACATGGGAGCAACCAATGCGGAGAGCTTACTCTGCAGAAGGAAAGGCAAAGGGGTTGTACTCACCTGTGGGTTCCTGTTGGTAATTCCCCTTTGCCGCTACTTACATACCCATCCTCTAGTTGGTGCCTTCGTGTTTTAACGAGATTCTGACTTTGGTATTGAGGAGTAGACCCAGGAAAGGCCTAATGTGTCCACTAAGACGCACAATGATTTCATGAACTAAGAAATCAATTACGCCCCAAATTATTTTATTATACCCTATTTGATCACCATAAAACTGTTGATGAGCTTCCTTCTATGTAGGTGAGAACAGAATGTTTGAGACACAGGTGGCCACAGAAATACAAAATCATCTACAAGGGGATCTTATTTGTTTTTTAAATGGTGTTTCTTTGTTTTAAAAGCAATGCATTTATAGTATTAAAAATTCAAAAGATATGAATGGGTATGAAAACTCCTTCCTTTCTCCATCCTGTGCCACCCAGTGTTCCTCCTCAAAGACAACGATGTTTCCACGGCTCAGGCTTCCAGATCCATTTTATTTGTGTGTGTGCAAGCAGGTATATACTTATGATGTTCACTTCACTTATGCAGAGCTACATGGCACTAAAGATAGAGGCGACTTCTCAAAATAAAAACAGGTAACATTTCAGAGCCAGTTTCTGAGAAATCACTGCACCAAAATCTCACTCCGGTTTCTCCTGTCCACTGTGCTTCTGTGCATTTCTGCCGGGCCGCCATTTAACATGAGTGTCAAAATAACATCAGCCCCCCAAGAACCAGGCTGGTTCAAGGCAAGGATCTCCAAAAATAGGTTTGCTAAGATGTAGAAAATATCACTATTTCATATGTTTCATTGCCCTAATTTTTTTCTCAAAGCATTTCTAAGAAAAATTTAGGTTTCTAGTCATTTCACTCATATATACTTAAAAATACATCACAACACATATAGATACTTTCTTACATCACCCTAATGTCATTATCGTGCCCAACACAGTTAATAATTTCTTAGTATCAATCTGACACCAAAAATATTTCCAAATTTTCCTGAGTATCTAAAAATCTTTTATTTTTAAAGATTTTATTTATTTATTTGAGAGAGAGAGAATGTGCACAAGCAGGGGGAACAACAGAAGGAGGGGAGAAGCAGGCTCCCCATGGAGCAGAGAGCCTGATGCAGGGGTTCAGTCCCAGGACCCTAGGATCATGACCTGAGTGGAAGGCAGACAGTTAACGGACTGAGTCACTCAGGGGCCTTTCTTTCTTCTTTTACAGTCAATCTGATTCTGGTTTCAAACCCAAAGTCCACACACCGAGTTGAAGAAGAATCCCTTTGAATCTGGAGCAGGACTTAGTCACCTTAAATGTCCTACATTCTGGATTTGTCTGTATATTCTCCCATTGTATCACTTAACTTCATTCTTTAGTTCTTGTATTTCTTGTAAACTGGAAGTTTGTTTTAATCAGATTAAGTTAAACTCTTCTAGGGAGGTGGTGCCCAACACTTTCTAGATGGTGCTTTGTACCTCCTGTGGCCTCACCTCAGGTGTGCCTGGTGTCTGGTTGCTCCACCTGGAAGGCAGTTTCATGCCGATCTCACCAGCTGGGGCCCTTGGGTCAAATCCAGCCTGATGCCAGCTTGCATGAAGAAGGCGTTGTTGGAAGAGAGCCACACCCACTCCTTCAGGTGCTGTCTAACCCTTGGGTAGCTAGGGCTGGGATGGTCGGACCCACTACGCCTAGAATATGCAAGCAAGTTTGCTGATCCCCGGTTTAGTGTGTTTGTATAATAACAGACTTATTCTCCGTGTGAGGAATCTAGGCTCTAAATGCTAAACTGGGGGCACCTGGGTGGCTCAGTGGGTTAAAGCCTCTGCCTTTGGCTCAAGTCACGATCTCAGGGTCCTGGGATTGAGCCCCGCATTGGGCTCTCTGTGAAAGACCCTCGATCCGCACCCAAGAAGCAGACACCAAGCCTCCACTGGATGCAAGTTGCAAGAGGTTTATTGGTTACACAGGCGCCTGCGGACGCATCAGCCTTTGTGGACTGAGCGCGCCGGGCTAAGTTGGGGAGCAGATTATATAGGGCAGGGTTGGGGTGGCGGGAAGCAAGCTTACAGAAGCAGATGCTTGGTTACAAGGATCTGATTGGTTAATTAGTCAGGCATTGGGTTCAAGGCAAGGACACAGCCGTTTGTTCTGGCGGGCCTGGCCTCAGCACTCTGGAAAGTCCCAGGTACACTCTATTCCTCATTTGTCTTCCCTTTTTGACAGGCCGGTTGACCATAGACAATAGACATCCTGGTATGTGTTGCCATCCGGCTATGGGGACAATCAAGCCTTCAGCAAGGGGAGAGGGGGTGCTGTGGGGACATCAGGTTACTTAAACAAGCCTTTAGCAAGGGGAGAGGGGTCTTTCACTCTGCTCAGCAGGGAGCCTGCTTCCCTTCCTCTCTCTCTGCCTGCCTCTCTGCCTGCTTGAGATCTCTGTCTGTCAAATAAATAAATAATCTCTTTTAAAAAAAGCTAAATTGACGGTTCTAAGCTGACACAGGGCTTTTCTTTCTAGATCTTGTTTCTGCTCTCTCCCCTACCACTTTGCCTTCTTTCTAAGCCATTCCAAATCCTACAAAATAAGGAGTCAGATATCAAAAGTTTCATTCTTTTTCTAGCCTTCTTAGCTCCAACAGAGCTAGAAGCCAGATATTTGAAGGATGCGCAGGGAAGAAAAATGTATAGTCTTGATCTCTCTAGCTGTAGCAGATAACTGACTCAAACTGACTTAAGTGGGAAATTTACTAATTCACAAGATTTAAAGTCACCTTGAGCACCTCAAGGTGATCTTGAGGGCCCAGATTCATTCTCTCTCTGCTCTGCTCAGGGTTGATTTCATTTTCAGGATGGTTCCCCTCATGGTCTCAGATGTTGGCCAATGGTAATCAGAGGTGCATGTCTCCTTGTCACACTCAGTAGGAGAGACAGATGAGAAAACCTACTTACTTACTTTTATTTTTTTTTTTTTAAGATTTTATTTATTTATTTGACAGACAGATCACAAGTAGGCAGAGAGGCAGGCAGAGAGAGAGGAAGGGAAACAGGCTCCCTGCTGAGCAGAGCCCCGAATGCGGGGCTTGATCCCAGGACACTGAGACCATGAACCTAGCCAAAGGCAGAGGCCTAACCCACTGAGCCAACCAGGTGCCCCAGAAAACCTACTTTCAGTGGTGGAGTATGAGTTCTTTCCTTTAGTCTGATTAGGCCCCCTTGTCTGGATTAGTAATGGCAACCAGGAGAATGGGTTGACTGACAGAGAATAACAGAGTCTCTTTCGGGCTGTAGAAGTGAGGCAGACACTTGAAGAGCAATTAAGATTCTGTTGAGGAAGAAGGTAAAACGAAGGGGGGATATCGGCTTGGGAAGAACTGGGGTTTAGAGTCTTCCAGGGCTAAAAAGTCTGAGTATTTCCAGGGTGATTAATGGATGTCCTTCCCAGAGAGAAGACACCCTAACTAAAATTGTTGTCTCCGATAAACTGTGTTATTCCCTCCACACTAGGAGCGATTTGGTCCCAGGAAGGAATGTTTTATGATATCGATATGCCATTAGTTTATAACCAAAGTTATTTCATAGGAAGGTTCAGGATTTCTATCAAAATGATATTTAAATGTTTTTCAAATATTTAAAATAAATTTGAAGAAAATATTGCTTAAAGGATGAAGAATTGTTAGTTTTAGAGACTTGCACTAACTAGATCTGTGACAGTGAAGGAAAATAACTCATATGAACCCAAACTATATGAATTATGAGATAAGATTTTGAGCCTAAGGGGGGAAAATGTAAAAAAAAAAAAAAAAAGCAGCTGTAACCTACTTATTCCCTAACAACTATTGGCAAATTAACCTTAGGAAATCCAGATCACGCAGAGAGCATTGCCTTTTGGTATACTATGTGTAATCAGGTTTGTAAGGAGAAAATGGAGTGGGTGGGATTTGGGAAGATGAGGCTCAGCACTTCTCACAAATAGCTGAACATCAGAATTTCCTGGAGAGCTTTCCTGTTTGGTTGGTTGGCTGGTTATCTTTTCTTATTTCAGAAATTCTGTTTTATTTGGGGCGGGATAATTTTAAGAACTGCCAGGTGCTTCTAGCGTGCAATCAACTTCCGTTGGAATGAAAGACAGGCAAAGACCCCAGAGAGGGGCCATCTCCCCTGGGCTTAGACCCCAGGTGCGGAGTCTGAACCTGAGAGCCTAATGACCACATTTCACTGATTCTAAGATGTTCTCCCCAGTCTCTGCCCATCTCTGCCAAATTTAGCATCTCCGAAGTTGGATCGGATTTGATACAGGGGAAGCAGAGGGAGGAGAGTCGCATCCAATGCATGGGTCTGGGGCTGTATGTTTAATAACCAGCTCCATCTCCAGAGAGAGAAACAATCCCGAGCTATAGCATTTGCCAGTTTCCGTGGTGTAAATTCCTCTCACCATGACTAATCTCTAGCTACGGTGTGACGTCCTTGGAACATGGAACATGGCCTTGAGAAGAAGCTACCAGAACTGGCTCACATGAGAGAAAGAAGGTGGTCCCAGCACATTCCTAGAACACCTGGAGAACTTCTCTGATTCTTTGTGAGACTGAAGAAGCGCGGGGAACCTGGGAAAGCTCTTTGAGTGGACAGGAAGATAGCGAGGGCAGGTCAGAGAAGAGAAGGCTCTGTGGCTTCCTCGGATCTGTGGAGAGGAGCCACGTTTGTGCTTTCTGTCGCAGGGGACGTCCTCTGCCTACTCTTCGCCCCAGTGCTCCAAGTGTAGTGGACACAGAATTGTAGTCTCACCGTTACTTTTTCTAAAGTTAAAAACATGTACGGGTGTTCTCATGAATTCATGGTTCAGTGGAGAGGGCTCGTTTCTCCAGCCGACGTCTGTAGAACGGAGGGTCTGAGCATCTGCACTCCTCGGTTGCCTCCCCTCACGTGGCAGACATGTGAGTATTTCTGGCTTCTGATCAAACAAATTAGAAGATTCTCATATTTATGGTTGTCTTGAACATATGATTCCTCATTACTTGTGGGGAAAAGGAAGGTGCCCAAGTGAGAATTAAATTCAAAGAAAAGTATTCTGCCACTTTGTCTTATGAGTGGTTGTTCCTTAGAAGATAACGTCTGTAACGCTCTGCTCTTTGAAAGAGAAGGCGTCTTTGGGAGACTTGGGGAGGGCCAGACATTGTAGATTTTGAAAAAAGTAATGAAATAGGTATATTAGGCTTTAAAGAAAGAATAATATTTTCCTAGAAAGAGGCTTATGTTAAAGGCTGTCTCAGGGATTTTGTTTTCCTGATTATTTTTAATTAGTTATGTGTCGATGTCATGTGTATCCTGTGTCAACCATTTAATTCTTCCCCTGAGATCAAGTTCCCAGTCATCCAAAGTCAGATCCTCTGCTCAGGAAGAAACCGAAACAAAGTTATTGATAATGATACAGCAGGCAAGAAAAAAAAAAGGCAATAAAAAGGGGGTTTAAGTAAGAGATGTAGAGAATTATATTATTTTTATATGATTATATTAATAATTATAAGATATTTATCAATATATAATATAATAATATAATATTATAATTAATTATATTATTATATTTATTTTAATACAATATATTAATCATATAATACAATTAATATATTTTATAATAATATAAATACAATATATTATTATATTATATATTATATTATAATTAATATAATGATATGCTCTTTATCATCTTTAAGTAGAAAAGGAAAATTTAAGTCTATAAACTTGTGATTCCTTATGAAACTTACATAAGGACTCAGATTTAAAAGGGTAATTTTTGTCAGGATTTTCCATTTAATGCTTTTCCCTGTCCTTCCGATTGTCTTCTCCCTCCCAGTGGGTAAAGGCCGCTGTGTCAGGAGAGCCTCCTAGATGGTCAGTCAATGACTGTGTTTCTAACAATCTTTTTTTTTTTATTTTATTTAAAGATTTTTATTTATTTGACAGATCACAAGCAGACAGAGAGTCAGGCAGAGAGAGAGAGGGAAGCAGGCTTCCTGCTGAGCAGAGAGCCCGATGCGGGGCTCGATCCCAGGACCCTGGGATCATGACCCGAGCCGAAGGCAGAGGCTTTAACCCACTGAGCCACCCAGGCGCCCCAACAACTGTGTTTCTGCACCTTTGTGTTAAGAGCGACGATTTCTTCATTTAGATGTCACCAGGGCTGTTCGTCCACCAAAAATGTTTGTTGAACTTGGAAAAGTGTTAGGATTTTGATGGGTCTCAAAAATATTTGTAATAGTTTTTCCTCCTTGGTTTTGTTTTTTAACAAAAATGTCAGGCCCCAGCAGCCGCCTGATGGGAAAACAAGCAGAACAATAAAACCCTGAAATCTAAATTCTGGTGGAATCTTTACTTTGTAGATTGTGTGTCTCGGCTGAGTAAATCTTGGTGTAGCTAATCAAGTAGAAAATATTAGACTCGGAGTTTTCTGGAGATAAAATTCATTAATCTATGAATAAATAAAACAAATCATAGCTCGTATGAGAGCCAGATGGCTGTTTAAAGACATGTACGTGTGTCTATCTCATCAGGTGCACTTTTTTCTGTGGAACATTCCTGCCAACTAGCTGTGTTGGTGAGCCCTCCGTTCCCTGATTTGCTAGGATGACCTCCTTGTCCTCCACTTGGCAACTTTTGTCGGTATTTTTGAAACCCAAATCTAGGTACCTGGAACTGCATGCGCACACATCCTTCTGACGGCAAAGCGGAGCTTTCCCCTGACGGCTGGCTTCCTAATTCTGCAGGTTTCCCATGAGTGGGTGAGGGATATACAGACTCCGCAGAAGGGCAGGGTTGACGAGTCTGGTTTGCTTTTTGAGCTGAGGTCAGTGTTTTATATTTCTCTGTCTTCCCAGGCCACCTCTTCCTGCCTTCTCAAGTTACTGCCCGTTTCAGCCATGAGGTCCATGTGCCTCCAAAGTGTTTACGGAGCACCTGCACCTGAGAATTTGATAAGGAACTCCTGCTGTGATAAAAAGTGCTCCTAGGTCAGACGCGTCGTGGTAAAATTAATTGCTCTGAGACTGTGTGTCCCAAGCCATCTATAAAAGCCATATTATTTACTGCCTAGGATACCACCTGTGTAATGCAGCTGTCTCGCCCACTTTACACACATGTACACACACACATACAGAGACAGAGGGAGAAAGGGAGAGAGAGTAAGAGCAGGAAGGGGAGAGAGAGAGATTATATTCAAGGGGAGGTTTTATTTAGGTTAAAACCATACTCTGTGGAGGTTTTGTTTTTCACCTAATTGAAAACATCTACAATCCATCTGCCAAAGAAACCCGAACAATCTGGAGATGGGGGCCTCTTGTCTCTAAACCATGAATCACTGATGAGCTCGCCTCAAATCTAGGCCCACGTAGACGGTTCTGCTTATCAAATGAAAATAGTAGCAAACAGCAGGAACGCTGACGTGACAGCAACTTGATTCTCAGCCAGAGAATTGTCATTAGGCTTCTGGTCCTGAAATGTTTCGTGGAAGAGCTGAAGTGAGGCTAATTTTAAACATCTCGGGGAGCTCCGTGAACAGTCTTGCTGCTGGTACTCCCTGGTGCCTGGTGTATGCTGTCCTTGTCACTTCCTTGCCCTCTGGACCCTGCCTTCATTTCTTCTCATAGATTTGAAAAGCAACAAGGACTTTTTAAAGTTAAGTTAATCTACCTTTGAGATCTAGTGTCCTTCATAAGACACACATAAGAGATCAAAGACCGTTCTGAAGCCAGAAGAAGCGAGCCTGAAGAGGTTACCATGTTCTCAGCCTGCATCAGGGCTTCGCAGACTGTGGACCACAGGGCACAGCTGGCCCTTTACCCGTTTTTGTAAATGAAGTTTGATGGGAGCACAGCCCTGCCCATTCACTTACATGTTGTGTTTGGCTGCTCTTAAGTTACAACCACAAAGTTAAGAAGTCGTGGCAGTACCCCAAACTGAAGATACTAGTTTTCTGCTCTTTATTTTGTTAAGATTTCATTTTTCAGTTACAATACACCCAACGTGGTGCTCGAACTCACAACTCCGGGGTCGATGCTTGCACGCTCCACTGACTGAGTCCGCCAGGCTTCCCCATTTTCTGCCTGTCACAGGTGACATTTCTGACCCCTGACTACTGTGAGTTAGTGTGTGAGGACTTTCCTGGGGGTTGGAAACAAGCAAGCGAATGGTCAGGACTCTTGAGCCCCTGAAATAAAGTGTAAGAGAAATTTCCTGAAAATAATGGCAGCGGGACAACCTGGCCTTTGTGCACGTCAGTGGCGGGCGGTCTGTGAGGACGCACCTGTCTGGGTGTACTTAAATGTGCAGAGGATGTTTCCTCGGATGATGTTTCCCAAACCTTGTCGCGTAGAACATTAATCTCTTCCCAAAGCTAAATCCTGTCATGACAAAGGGATTTCCTTGGGGAAGTAAGTTTATTAAATACTTGGGCTGAACAGACTTCAAGAGTTTTCTATATCCAAGGACTTGTAATTCACTAATGTGTTATGGGATGGAAGAGGAACGTAACGTGCGCGGCGTTTCTGAATCTTACTTGACCTTAGAAACTCTCTTGGAACATCTACAAATCTCTTACAGGCTATATTTTCTCATGGCATACATTTTAGGCATCATCTCCAGGGTCTTAGCGCACGTGAAGTCTGAGTGTTTTCTTTGTTCAGTATCGCTCCTGTCCTCTCCTTCCGCTGGCAGAGCTGATGTCCACCGGGTATGCAGCAGTGCAGCCCGTCTGTGGCTAAGTATCTTGCAATACTTTCATACCGGTTGGCAAATGACAGCTTCTCTGAGCTTTCAAATATCCCCTGTAACCCTGGCTCTCCGGCTCCTTCTTTACGATCTTCCAGACTTCTGCTCATTCTAATAAGTAGATCAGTAAATAAATAAATAAATAAATAAGGGATGTTAAGGGATGTTGTTGGCCTATTGAGGGACTCAGACCAAAAAATGTCATCATAACGGGACAGAAACGTGCAGTGCTGGGAGAAGCACAGAGCTGAGCACCTCGGCCCGACCTGCTGAGGGACTGAGCATAGGAAGGTCTCCTGGAGGAGACGTCACGCGACTGAGCCAAGTCTTCAAGTAGGGGCCGGTTAAGATGGGAAGGGGGGAGGGAGAGGGAGCTGCAGGGAGAGGGGGTGGGTGTTCTGCGGGTGTTCAGCACTGAGAAGCAGCTCAGTGCTGTGCTCTCTTCTCTCATACTTCTGCCTAGAGCCCACCGGCTGTCGAGGCCCAGCTCAGGCGCTATGTTGGCTTCACGCCCGTATGCCCTCAATCCAGGGTGGCGGCTCCTGCCTTCGCCGCTGTAGACCTTGCCATGGTAAGGGAGCAACGCTAATTTCCCCTCTCCCTTCCGAGTTCTTAGCTGAGACCCCTGTAATAAAATACAGGTTAACAAGAGAAAAACAGAAGTTTATTAACACGTATGGCTCTTGTATACATCATGGGAAACACCCAGAAAAAAATGAGGTAATTTCCTGAGAATTTAGTTTTAAATACCATCTTAATAGGGAAAGGGGCAGGACATACAGCCCTCTTAGGGAAGAGTATATGACCTTGAGGAAAAGTGAGTGGTCCCTTACAGGACAGGTGGGAAGCAGGACAGTTTGCGGCCAGGTTTGTCTGGTGTAGTGTCAATGTCTAGTCTCCTTTTTTGGGACAAAAACCAATCCCCCTGGTTGATGACAGTCACCAGGAAGGGATCTATGACAACTGAGCTCCTTTTGGAAGATCTGTCTGTAGGCAGATAAAGGAAGTTCAGAGAAAGCCTCCTCCTGCATCTGCTCCTTTTCCAGTGCCAGCAGCTCAAAATACTCAGTATCCCAAAGCAGCTTATCTTGGGTTGGTTGGTTCCGCTGCCCTTCAGTGCTCCCTTTCTAGTACAGTCCCATAGACTTAGAGTCACTGTATTTGTATCCTTGTCTTCTCTTTCTTATCTAACTACAATGTCTTTGAGGATAGGGTCTTACTATCTTCCTACGTAGTCACCCAATGCTTTGTGCGTTGTACGAAGGTAAGAAAAGTTTGTAAAATTGAGCCGGGAGAAGTCCTCATGCATTGGTCTCCTGCTTTTCATTTCTTTCTTCATCATCTGCTGGATTCTCCTGCCGCACTCCTGAACTCTTTGAGAGAGCTGAGCAAAGCGCTTTCTGTGGAGGGCACAGGCGGAGTCGCCCCTTCATGGGAAGTAAATGTGTTCTTGAGAGAGAAGGACTGTAATCACCTGCATTTCAAGAATCGGGTATAATTTCACAGATGGAAAATCATTTCAGGTAATTTTGTTACTAATTTTTATATTTTATCCATGTTGTTCGGCTAAACGTGTTTGGCAGAACATGAACTGGGAACACCGGGAGGGGATAAACCCCACACTGGGTGAGTCAACGTTTCTCACTGTAAACTCGTTTCCAGTCTCTGGTTTGTTGTTTATCCTCCGACGGACGAGCCGCCAGCACTTGTCTTGGGGAACCTGCCCGACGCCGGCAGAAGTGATGCCTCCGTCCTGGCCCCGACATCTAAGAAGCCCCTTCAAGGATTCCCCGGGTCTCTCCGAGCCTGTCCAGTGGCCACGGGAGTGCGTCTCCGCCCGCAGGTGTTCTGCGCCGTCGGTCCTGAAGATGCGGTTTGAGCAGCTCCCGGGTCACTGTCCGTGGGCGGAGACGCGCTTCCGACTGTCGTCGCGGATTCCACGGGGCCCAGAGCTGAGTGACCGTCTCCGTCCCTGAACTCAGCGACACTCCCGGGGGGAGCGGGACGAGGACCCGGACGGCGCGGGACGCAGGGAAGGGCCTTCATTTTCTCCCCCCACCCTCCGTCCGTCCCTGTCTGTCCCCTCTCGGGGCAGCCCGACGGCGGCAGGCCCGGCTCCGCACTCAGGGCGACCCCGGGGCGCGGCCCGTCGTGTCTGCGCAGGTCCAGTGTCCAACCTGGACGTCCCGCTGTTTCGGACTTGCGGCCGTGGTCGTGCGGGTCCCGTTCCGTCCAGGGGGGCGTCCGGCAGCGTCCCCGGGTCGCGGCTGCTCGGAGACGGTCCCTCCTCCGGGTGCGGACGCGCGTCCTGGCGTCCCCGCGGTCCCCGAGGCACGTGTTTCTGTTCCGCCGCGGAGGCCCCGAGGGTGAGCGCGGCCTCCGGACCACAAGGTCGCGGTCCCGACTCAAGCCCGTCGGACTCCAGACCTGTCGCCGTCACGTCTTCCCGCGCGGCCTCTGACGAGGAGCCCGGAGTCCCGGGGCGGGCCGGGGTCGGGACCCTCCGCGGAAGCCGGCGGCGGGTCGTCCCTTCCCCGCGTGCGTCCCCGTCAGGCCGTCGCGGCGCCAGGTGCGACACAGCGTCCTCCGGGACGTCCCCGGGCAGCGGCAGAGCCCTCGGCCCGCAGCGGCGAGGACGCGGGTCACCCCGCGCCGTGTCCTGCAGCCGCTGCCCCGCTCGGACGCCCCGCGTGTCGTCGGGAGCCCGTGAGAGCGGCGGGGGAGGAGCTGCGTCGGGCACTTGCACGGGGGTCGTCGGGTGGGGGGGGGGCTGTCCTCGCCGTGCGGTACGCGACACCGTCCCCGGGAGGAGCAGTCCGGGTGTCCGCTGTGACCGCACGACGCGCCTCCGCGGGGCACAGTCGCCTCCGTTGCGGGGCCGGACGCGGGGTCGCGCGGTCTCGGTGCGGGTCGCGCTCACAGGATGCTTCACTCCTTCGGCGGAAGCAGCGTCTTGGCGGGTTTGCGACGCTCACGTCGACGAGGGGCTGCCCTGGGCCTCGGTCGCTCTCGGTCCCCACCGTCCCCGCCCCAACCTCCAGGGACTGTCCCTCGGTCTCCCCTCCGGTCCGTTTCTCGTCGGCCCCGGGCTGTTCCTCCTCGTCTTTTTTTGAATCGGCGGGGTCCTGAGGCTCGAGCTTCCCTGTAGCGGCGCCCCCAGTTATTTACCCTCGTTCGGTCCGGGTCGCACGGGGCGGCTCGGGCCGTCGGGGGGCCAGCGGCTGTCGGGCTCCGTCCTGACCCGACCGAGCTCCGGGCTCCCTAGTGACACGCTTGTTGTTGCTGTGGTTGAAGATTTTATTTATTTATTTGACAGACAGAGATCACAAGGAGGGGGGGGGCAGGCTCCCCGCTGGGCAGAGACCCCGATGCGGGGCTCGATCCCACGACCCTGAGATCATGACCTGAGCCGAAGGCAGCGGCTTTAACTCACTGAGCCACCCAGGCGCCCCCAGCGAGGCGCTTTTTAACACGTGTCTGGAATTTCGGGTCCAGGAACCCTCCGGGACCCCTCCCGCGGCTGGGATGGCTCCGGACCCTGGCGCGGACGCCCGGTGCATACCACAGTCCCCGACCGCCGAGAACAGACTGTTCGCCTGTGGTCTGGGAAGTACCACTGGACACCTGCCGTGGGCCACTTACCTATGTTGTCCTCGGAACTGCGGGGAAAGCCCTGACCAAAGGCGGGTGGTGGAGAAGAAAACCCGGGTCTTGTTCTGAGGAAGATGACAATCTTCTTCTTCTTCTTCTGCTTAATTTGGCACCGAGTTTATTGATCACAGAGTCCTGCAAATCTTCAGCTCTAAGAGAAATAGGATACCTTCCTTTTTACTTTTAGTCTTTATCTTTTATATTATTTCATTTTCTCTTATACTTTCCAATTCCTTTTTAAAGCTTCTTTTTAAAAATTTTATTTATATATAGTTTTTATTTTTTGTTTACTTTCATTTCGTTTTATTTATTTTTATTTTTCTATTTTGGGATCTAGATTCTTTTTCTTTTTTTGCATCTTTTATGTCTCTGAGGACGTTAAAGTTTATTAATTATTTTTTATTGAGTTAACACTTCCAAGACACAAAAAGACAATTCACAATATAAAGACAGCAGGTGCCCAAAGAGAGATAAGGGTTCTTAGACATCTTCAGAGGCTAGAGCAGGAGAGCACTTCTGGTCAGGGGGGGGGCGGGGAGGGCACCAGGAGACATCAGTAAGAGTAGGACTGAAGACAGGAAAGCATGGATCTTGTTCAAGAAAATGTGCTAAGCGCTTTACCTAAACTGGATGGACCTGGTGGAGATGAGCATGAGAGGTATCTATGGAAGTATTTGGGATAACTTGGAAATGGAATTGAAGTTAAAAAAGGATAAAATCAGGATTTATCCTTTAGGCCACCTTAAATTTAGATTCATGGATACAGTATGATCTCTCCCTCTCCCTGTCTCTGCCACCTCTCTTCCTCCTCTCCTCTCCCTTGCATTTATTCTACACACGTATAAACGTCTGAAACAATATTCATCAAATATTAAAAATGTTTGTTTTCAGGTGATAGGATTTGGGATCACCTGTGGGATTTCTTTGTATTTTCTTCATCTGCTTAATTTTTTTTTTATCATGAATAGGTATCATTTTTATAAAAATAATGATATCATCACTCTAAAAAATCCTAAATGAAATCATCTGCCAAGAAGTTGCCAAATGACATTCTGAGTCAAACATGCCAGATACAGGGCAGGTCACAGATAGACAGTGCACTCTGATTACCTACAATGACCCCAGGCGACAGTGGAAAAGTCTTCAGACCGAATTCTTTGTAAAGGTTTTTAAACATTTCATCTCTGAGGCCAAGTCAAATGACTGAACGGGCTTGGTCGAAAAGCGAAAACTGAAGTCTAATTCTTTAGTATGGGGAAGTTAGGTGTCAATCGTCTCACTAATTTTCTAAGCTTTTCAAAACAGGTGTTGAATTCACCCACCTAAAAACTTTCCACTTGGCCTCTTTCTGTCCAGGGGAAAAATAAAAAGTTGATAGGCAAACATGAAATGGCATGCAAATTTAAAACATTTTTACAGCACTGCCTGACGTGGGAGCTCTCCACCTGCCCACCTGCGGTAGTCTGCAAATGTGCTTGTGAGGTCCTGGGAACCCCAAGACGGTGGACAGTGTAGATTTCGATTTCATGCCTGACTTCAGGGGAAGTGAACAAATGTGGTATCATTCAGCCCCAAACTAATAAATACTGCAGACATTCTACTGCATGTTGACGGTTTTGGGTCAAAGGAAGAGAGATGATCATGGATTCATATATATTTTAAGTCAGAAGGCATCTTAAGATTTTCTTCTATGTCCTAAGGCATGTGCCATTCAGTCGGGGTTTGAGAAGATGTATGTTTGTAACAAAGTCTATTACTGCACAGTTTCAGCTACATTGTCAAACATTTTGCAAAACGTGCCTTCATAGATCACTAACTATATAAAAGCCCGACACACACCACCTGACCTGTGAGTCTAATTTGTTCTACTCCTCAGGGCCAGCCTGTTGCGATGCTCCGTAAATTTTAACACTTGAGATTTTTCTGCTTTCTGATCAATATTAAATTTGTATTAACCAAACAACACTTACGTGATTTCAAGATTGAGAAAGGGAAAAAACAAACAAACAAATTGGAGACGCTTTTGGCACATATGAGATTGTCATATTTAATTCCCGAAAGGTCAATATGTAGAAGATCGAGTGAGTGGCATCAGAGGATGTTACATAAGCATCACTGAAAACTTGATGTAAACAAAAACTCTGAATACTGAATGATGATATGAATAGTTTTTTCAAGGTTCTTTCATTGGCTTTGTTAGGAAAAAGCATCCCGTCTATAAAATGATTGCATTTTAGAGCTGGAAAGGACCTAAGAAATGATTTCATTCAACTTTTCAAGGACGACAGGAAATGACACATTATCTCTGATGATTTCTCAATTCTCCAGTGAGAATTAATCTAAAAAAAGTCTCATTGTTGATTATAAAACTACTAAAGAAAAGCAGGCAAATACATATTCTTATTTAAATCTGATCGATTTCCTTACAGAAGTTTTTTATATGCCTATTACATAACATCTTATCACAAAATCCTTAGAAAATGTTCTTTAGGAGTGCCTGGGTGGCTCAGTGGGTTAAGTGTCTGACTCTTGGTTTCAGCTGAAGTCATGATCTCATGGGTCGGGAGATGGAGCCCGGGGTCGGGGTCCTCGCTCAGTGGGGAGCTTGCTTGAAGATTCTCTCCCTCTGCCCCCCCCCACTTGTGTGCATGTGTGTGTGTGCTCTCCCTCTAAAATAAATAAGCAAATCTTTTAAAAATGCTTTTAAAGGGGCGCCTGGGTGGCTCAGTGGGTTAAGCCACTGCCTTCGGCTCAGGTCATGGTCTTGGGGTCCTGGGATCGAGTCCCACATCAGGCTCTCTGCTCAGCAGGAGCCTGCTTCCCTCTCTCTCTCTCTGCCAGCCTCTCTCTACCTACCTGTGATCTCTCTCTGTCAAATAAATAAATAAAATATTTTTAAAAAATGCTTTTAAATTGTTAACATGACATTTCATTAGTTGGATGAACCTTAATCAATTTAATAGTTCCATTATATTTTTAGATATTTAGATATTTTCTGAATTTTTATTACGATAAATGAAGCTGTGCTTACCTCTCTTTGTGTGCATTTCTGATCGTATTTCGGGGTTAATTTCCAGAGGGTCATTCTTGTTAGAAGGTAGGGATCGATATCCTGGTTTTCAGAACATACACTCAACCACTGCATTGAGGAGGCTGATTCATCTCTCTTGACCAATGCAGAACTTGATACTCGCCGGAACTTTCCTACTCTAGTTGTTTCAGGTGCTGTGATCAGCTAGGGACCTGCCTGCATTATCGTAGAGACAAGGAAACCAAGATCCAGACAGCGCAATTGAGTGAAACCAAGATCCACTGTGCAGATGAGTTATCTAAGTTCGCAGGGTTAGTGGCACAGCTAAAGTTAGAACCAGACTCTCTGACTTCCAATCTGGTGCTCTTTTGCTGTGTTTCTTTCCCTACACCTTAACCAGCTATGTTGATCTTTATGGCTCTAACCACATTTTTTGTCCATTTTCTTTCTTTCTTCTCCTTCTTCTCCTCTCTCTCTCTCTCTCTCTTTTTGGTTTATTTATTTAAACAATCTTTACACACAACACCAGGCTGGAACTTCCAACCCCAAGATCAAGAGTTTTGTGTTCCACCAACTGGGCCAGCCAGGGACCCCTGTTGATTTTCTTTTAAGATATTTCTAGATGGCCACTAAGATGCCATGGTGCTTACTGTTTTATGCTGTGCCTTTTTTCCTTTATTTAGGAACTGTCTTTTCCTCCTACTTATCCAAGTACCAGGGATTCTAAGAGCTTCAACATTGGGATCATCTTGTTAGCTTGTTAGAAAGGCAGGATCTCAGGTCCTCACTGAGTTTAATGAACCAGAATCTGCCTTTTAACTAGAACCCAAAGTAGTTTGCAGGAATGCTAAAATTTGAGAACTATTTTTCTAGAACATTTGGGTCATCTTTCCTGCAACATGGCAGCCATTTTCCCAAAACTCTCATAATAGAGGAAAATGAAAACCTGTACTAACACCCTGAGGTGAATTGATGGGTGATAATACTTTTCCCCCCAAAATATGACTAAATAGTTCCTGGACAGTCATTAAAGTTGGGCCAGCTGTAAAACCTTTATTTCTTATAGGGCAATTATATGCTTAGGGAATTTTTTTGGTCTCTGGAAACCTATTGATCACAAAATAAAGGAACATGACACAAAACAGAAATATAAATTTTTAGGTTATTAGCGAAAATACTTTTTATGGTAAAACCAAGCATCTTTTGCTGTCTTTTGAGGCTATTTCTTTGGAGCTGAGTCGGCAATGTATCTTACAGTGCACATTCCGTGAAGTTAGGAACATAATGCAGATATATTTGCCCCCTGGCAAAACTTTGTATTGCAAACAGAAGAATTCTTTAATGTTTCAGAATCTAAATTTTATTCAAAATTACAGCGGTTGCTTTTAAAAATTGTTGTCAGTTTGATGATATGAATGTTGGAGAAAATCTTTGAGTGGAGAGTGGATGTCCTTTGTTATTTTGCCAGCGCCTCCTTTGTTCCGCTCAGTGGTTACTCTTTAAGATGCATTTTGCTTTTCCTTTGCATGGCTTTTGTGTGACAGGGAAACTTATAAATGGTTCGTGGGTTTTTAATAGACCCAGATCTCTGTTTTGACCCACTTCTAGGGAAGGTCCAATGCCCACTGACCTCCTGGACGGTTCTCTGAGAAAGCCTGAACTGCCGGCTGAGGTAGAGAGAAAGGAAGGCAAGTGCAGAGTGTACCAAGCCACTGACCAAGTCTTTTCGAGGAGCCAGAAGAAGCTCTAAGTTCAAAGCTTTTGACTTTAAAGAGCTGGTGTAAAAGGACCACAGACTGAAATCCCAATAATAAAACAAAGCCAGAACAGGAATTGTAGCAACTCCCAACATTTAATAAAAGTTATTTTTCAAGTATAAAGTCACTTTAAAGCATTTAATGAATATTTGCTGTAAAATTAAAAAAAAAAAAACATTAATTGGAAAAGAAGTTGTTTTCCAAGTATGAGCTCCACTAATTTGGACTTATGAAATCAAGTAAGTCATGTAGTGATCACCTGTTTATTGCCCCCCACCGTCACCCCCTTCCCGTCCCCAGCAAAAACACCCGGACATTGATTCACTCTTATTGCCTTTCCAGAAAAAAGCAAGTTAGACTGTTTACTCACAAAAACCAGCTTTGCCATTGCAGCTCAAACTCCTTTAATGTATAAAATAGTATTTCTGGTTTACAAAATACAGAGGAAAAAAAAGAGTAATTCTTGCGTGGTTTTTTTTTTTTTTTTTTTTTTATCAAATCCAAAGGGAACTTTTCTCCCTCAATCCCACTCTTTGTAAAAATTGATTTCTTCTTTACACTGTTGATAATCAATAAAAGACTTTCCTCAAACTCCCCTAAGTGCCCGAGGTAACCCGGCCCTTTGATAAATCTAGGGACTGTCTCAGGGGCTTCCAGGCGAAACCACCCCACCGCTTTCATGATGATATATGAAGGTCTTACCCGACGTCCTCTAAATTAAGTGCCATTGGAGCAGGTAGTTTAAGGAACAGATTTATAACAAGTTTCAAATGAAACAAAGGTATTCCTCGCAGCTGTGAGCCATCTGCAACCAATTTGCTCATACTTGGAGTATACGGAGGATAAATATTATCCCCATGCCCCCCTCGCCCCCTCGGCACACACAGAGACTCATATAATATGCCACCCAGAGGAACCTTAATGTTTCCAAAGTGTACAGCTGTTCAGCCTCTCTTTGGCCTTTCTCTTGTAGTTCGTATCAATTTCAAATTATTACCACGCTTATTACGGAGACCCTCACTTTGTTGTTTAACCTGAAAATGCTGGCTAGAAAACTACGGATAATCTCATTGCCGCGAGTTTCACAGCTATGACTGATTATTCAGTGTGGTCGCAAGGAATAGTGGAATTGTAAGTCGGGATAATTTCCCGTAAGGATGCCGGGAGAACTGTGAATACAGAGCAATTTATCCCAGCGGTCTGGAGCAGGGCTTGCTCAGACAGACAAGGCTTCCTACAGGAGTGCAACTTCGGTCTCCATTTCCTCAACAACAACCTGATGGCATACAGTTGACCCTCGAACCACATGGCTTTGAACTGCTCAGGTCCACTTAGACACAGACTTTTTTCAATAAACATCCTGAAAAATTGGGGAGAGATTTGCAACAATTTAAAAAATACTTGCAGATGAATACTGTAGCTTAGAATACTGAAAATATTGAGTAAAAGGTATTATAAGAATACAGTATGCAATACATATAATCTGTAAAATATGTATTAGTTGGCTATGTTATTGATAAGGCTTCAGATCAACAGTAGGCTATTAAGTTTCGGGAGGGTCAGAATTTATACGTGGATTTTTTTTTTTAAGATTTTATTTATTTATTTGACAGAGAGAGATCACAAGTAGGCAGAGAGGCAGGCAGAGAGAGAGGGGGAAACAGGCTCCCCACTGAGCGGAGAGCCCAATGTGGAACTCGATCCCAGGACCCTGAGACCACGACCTGAGCCAAAGGCAGAGGCCCAACCCACTGAGCCACCCAGACGTCCCTACGTGGATTTTTGACTGTTCGAGGGTTGGTGCCCTTCATCCTGTGTTGTTCAAGGACTGACTGTAGTACCTACATCACAGGTTCTTGGAAAGATTCAATTATGATAATGCATGGAAAAATCTTTATTCTCCAGAAGGCAGTTAGCACTCAATAACGATTAGTTATTATATCATCTTATGAATGCTAATGTATTCAATTACTTTATTAACCATGTGATCATATAATAACACATTAAGATGTGAGTAATTTTTGATCTATGACCTCAGAGCGCTGCACATCTAACGCCTATTCCAGCACGCGTTTCCTGTGTGTCCTCCTGTAGAACATTAGCCTCCGGAAAGGCTATGGGTCTCTCACGCACACATGCATGCACACACCCATCTCTCTTGTTCTCTCTGAATAAAGAAGAAAAACGCTAGGTTGAATATAATTACAAAGCTTTTCCTGCAGCATTTCGCAGAGTCTTTAGCGTGCTGACGGTCACTGTCAGTTTCAGGACAGGGTGGCAGCGGCGGCGGCGACAGCGGCAGGGGTGGTATTAATGGGGGATTCATTTACATTATTTCTCAATATTATGTAGTTGGTCCTCGTCAGATTAGGCTGCTATAACAAAAACACCACAGACCCGGGGTGGTTTAAACTACAGAAATTTATTTCTGACAGTTCTCGAGGCTGGGAAGTCCAAGACGGAGGCCCCAGCAGAGTCAGTACCTGGAGAAGGTTCGTTTTCTGGCTTAGAGAAGGCCATCTTCTTGCTGTGTCCTCCCACGGAGGAAAGGGTGAGGAATCCTCTGAAGTGTCTTTGATAAGGGCGGTCTTCCAGTCTCGGGACCTAGTCACCTCCTACCGGCCCACCTTAAAGTGCCACTGCACCGGAGCCTGTGTTTCGACACAGGAATCCCGGGAGGACACGCTCAGCCTACGGCGGTGGGGTATAAACATGCAATACTGATTTTGTTCAGTTCCCTCCTTCAGCCACATTCTCCAGGCCATAATGAGGCAGTGAGGTCCCACAGGCTTCTGGTCATTCTGGTCTAATCTGGCCAGTTTAAAGCTTCTATCTCATACCCAGTGCGGCACCATTCTCTTCCCCAGCACAGACATCTGGGGTAGGAAAAAAAAAATTGAAAGTTACAAAGTGCAATTGGGGGGCGTGGGGAACCTGGTTAGCCGTGAATCCCTACTTGGCATGACGGGCGTTCAAATGTTAACTCTCTCGAAGCTCTCGTTACATTCTCTGAGAGGCGGATCCTCACCATTTAAGGCACTGATGAGCTCTTAGACTTATCTCGTCCCATGTCCCAAGTTCCCACCTGCATGGCAGACCCCACAGCCTCTCATGTCTGGGGACCCCTCATCAACAAGCTGCCCGCTTCGATGCGGCGCTGCAGCTCAGTCCAGTGATCTTCCTGGGAGTGAAAATTGCTCCGCTCCCCCTCTCCACGTGGCTTCTCTCAGAGAGCCACGACTGGCCGACCAGCGAGTTCATGGCAGAAGGACACATTTCACTGGGAGGGTAGAGGTCTATCTTTCCTTCTTAAAAGCGCTGCCAGACTCAGGGAGTCTTAACTAGTACTTCCTTTACTTGTTTTTTGTGGTGAGGAGGCAACTGCTGTCTTCACAGGGAGGAGTGAGGAGCGATGGTCCTGCTGGAAGAACTTGATACTTTGGGCTCGTGAACCTGTGCCTTCCCTCGCCGTCCCGTTCTGTCCCTATTCTTCATGCGTAGAAAATGGGATTGGATTTGGATGATGACGCCAGATATTGGAGGTGGTTCAGTGGCCGCTTGCTAAGCCCTAGACACGGTGAGAATCTGGTCTCCAATTGCTCACAGTTCTCTTTATTCTTTAGAATGTGGATTATTTCTGGCTCTGGTCCTGTTCAGCAGAGAAGTCTGCTCCACATTTTGCAGCAATTGTGTAATTCTTACAGGACAGGGAGGGGGTCTGGGAGACACAGTGTAGCAAATGTTAAATTCTAAGTTTCATGAAGACAGGATGATTGTCTTGTTCCTGTTTGTATCTCTTTGTACTTAACAGTAAATGTTTGCTGAACAAACAAATAAATGAATAAAGGACCAAACTGGGGCATTCCTTAGATTCCAATATGGGTAAGAACTACTTAGAAATTTTTAATGCAGATGCTCCGGTATCCATGGCAGGGATTCTCATTTAATAGATCTGGGGAGGTAGAATATTCTTCGAAAAATACTGGTTAGTCCATGGGTAGGTTAACCTTACATGGTTCGACACTACGGGGTAATGATTGCTTCACTGGCCCTTTGTAATGCTCCTTTCAGCCACTCTCTCTTGACTACATGTGGGAAAAGTACATACAGACACGTAGGCACAGATACACACATCACACGCAGGTAAGAGGGCGAGGAAATGAGGCACAGGACCGATGTCCGAATCAATACTGTGGGACTCATGAATGTATAACTTCATGGAAAATGTCATCGGGAAACCCTATAACCATTTCTGACTTTTACATATGGGTAAGAGCTCCTTTCCTTACTGTGATTAAATCACATGTTTGAATACTACAAATCAAGATTCTTTAATTCCCAGAGTCCTTGTCTGTGGCGAAACCCTGGAAGGAGTCATGGGTGGGGCTGTGGTGCTTCCCCTCCACAGGTGGTACCAGTTATAAGAATAAATTATGGATTTGACTCTCCCAAGTGTTTAGTACGATCAAGCACAGTATAAAAATTGCAACCCCAATACTTCCAAAAAGTGGTCATCATCACTGCAAATGAAGAAAAATCTATTTAAACAATACACTAAGGGTATGTGAACCCCGAAGAGTCTGACCTCATTTGGAAAGTTTTCAATAACAAGGGTAATCTTTTTAACAGAAAGGAACTCAATAGCTACAACTTGTCGTATTTCATATTATTCCTTTTAAAGAAGTTTTTATTGACATATACATATGGCAAAATGCACTTCCCATACTTGTTACTATTCTCAGTTGATAACTTTTAGAAACAGAATAAATATTCTAAAAATATATTTGTTATTTGAAACACTTTCCATCATAACCATGTAATATGGCTAATTTCACTAGATTATTATTTTGTAAGTCATGCTGTTCTCAGGTGTTCTCCAGAAAGTGAAGGGACACATAATATTTTACATCAGATAAAACTCAGTATTAGGGAATAATCAGGCAAAATATTAGTAGAGGAGGATATGATTCAAAGGGTTTAAAGTCATGAACTTTCCAAAGCAGGAGTCAGGAAGAACCTATAGTCCTCAAGCTTATGAGTTATGAAACAGCCGCAATAGCCCTTTTGCTTTAAAGCTACTGCTTAGAGTAAAAGCCATGATAAGAAGAAACAAATTTGGGAGTGGGGGTGGGGTTTGATACCAAATCTTTCATAGACACAAGGAGAGATGCAAAAATTTATAGCATGATGTAAATTATAGGATTAAAAATGTCTTCCTACATCAAAATAAAAAGCCTTTGCAAGACAAAGAAAAAGACCAACAAAACTAAAAGACAACTACTGAGAAAAGGAGAAGATATTTACAAATGACAAATCCAATAAGGTGTTAACATCCAAACTATAAAAAGAACTTATACACCACCACACCAAAAAACCCAAATAATCCAATTAAAAAATGGGCAGAAGAGAGGAGTAGACATTTCTTTAGAGAAGATGCTCAGATGGTCAACAGACAGGTGAAAAGATGCTTCACGTCACTTATCATCAGGGAAATGCAAATCAAAACTGCAATGAGATACCACCTCATACCTGTCAGAATGGCTAAAATCAGAAACACAAGAAATCACAAGTGTTGGTGAGGATCTGGAGAAAAAGGAACCTTCTTGTATTGCTGGTGGGAATGCATCCTGGTGCAGCCCTTGGGGAAGACAGTATGGAGGTTCCTCACAAAATTAAAAATAGAACTACCCTATGATTCAGTAATTATTCTAGTGGGTATTTACCCAAAGAATATGAAAACATTAATTCAGAGGGATATATGCAGGCCTATGTTTATAAGCAGCATTATCTACAATAGCCACATTATGGAAGTAGTCCAAGTGTCCGTTAATAGATGAATGGGTAAGGAAGACACACAGATCATATATACAATATCATCTCATTCATCAGCCATAAAAAGAATGAAATCTTGCCATTTGCATCAATATGGATGGATCTAGAGAGTATAAATGCTAAGTAAAATAAGTCATTCAGAGCAAGACAAATACCATGTGATCATGGGTGATCATATGTGGAATTTAAGAAACAAGCAAATGAACAAAAGAAGAAAGAGACAAACCAAAAACATGTCTCTTAACTATAGAGAACAAACAGATGGTAACCAGAGGGGAGGTGTGTGGGAGGGTGAACTAGCTGACGGGGATTCAGAGTACATTTATCGTGACGTGAACTAATATATGGAACTACCGAGTCAGGACACTGCACACCTGAAACTCATGTAACACTTATTAGCCCTACTGGAATTAAAATTAAATTGTTTTAAAATAAAAATACTTTACATTAAAAGAAATTCTTCTACCAAGAAATAAATTGACAAAATCTTCTATTGTGGAATGAAGTCAGTCACTCAGATCTTCCGCTGTGTCCCTCACCTCCAAGCCCCCTCTTTCCTTCTTTCCTCCCCGCTTCCTTTTTTTGGGGGCGGGTGCAATATCAGATTATTAGTATCTGTTTGGACAGCCTTAAACCAGTTATAAAGGAGAGAGTACATTCTGCATAATCAAAACAAACCATTACTCCGTCTCTAAGCCCTTATGCCCTATAAAAGAGTTGTATAACCAGTTGTATAACCAGATACTTTTGTGGAGTCTGTATTGGTATCTCCTGTCTCCTGGGGTTATGTGTGGGAGTGAGCAGGGAGAGAGAGATTTGGGGAAAGGGATGAGGCCAGGCATTTTCAATCACTCTGAAATCTACTTGGGGGGGGGTATGTTTATATGTTTGTTTGTTTAAAGGGTTTCTGAGCTTTAATTCCTTTCAACATCGAGCTCCAAATACTTTTAGAGTGGTTGTAGAAAATCTAGTTTCATCCAGACTCCAACGTGAGCCTTCAAAGGTCAACAAATATTTGGATAATCTATTACAGATAAAGAGCCAGGGCAAAGGAGAGGTATCACAATCCCCAAAAGGTAGGATATAAGTTCTGTTGTCACTTATCTCAGACTGTAAGCCCTGATGGCTTGCTAGCATTGTCCAAATCTGGGCATTATTTATTGGCTGTAGGTGGTGGCATCTGGAACCCTCTTGTATATTTTATATTTTGACCCACCTGCTTCTCAAGTATGTTCAGATAAAAAATGGTAGGTTCTTGTTTTGGTTACTTTTTCAAAAAGAATGCAACATAAATGCTGTCAATCTAAAAAAAAAAAAAATCCATCTCTCTGCGTGGGCATAGATTTAATGAACACTGAAACTAGACATAGTCCCCAGGTCCTTACCTTACACTGTGTTCAAGTCCCTTCATGGATCGCAGCTGAACTGCACAAAGGTGTTAGCTTACTGACTAAGGCAGAAACTAACCTCTTGTGGGCTAGGAAGCCATAGTTTACAAACCTCAGGGATTCTTATACAAGGCTGAGTGATTTATCAATGTGACAGGGAAATTTTAATGTGTATTCTATCTCTAGAGCTCTCCGTTAACTGTTAGAATGAAAAAAATTCAGGAGTCACTGAAAGGTTTCAAATGTGCACACTGCTTATTTTTTCTTTGACTTGTTAATAGAAGTATTTATACAGCAGAAAACATAAAAACACGTAATAATGGAAGGCGTAAGTATGACCCCAAATTACAATTGTGAATCACTATTAGGCATACGTTTATGTGTCCCATACGATGCTAACAGCTTTCTCTCAATGATAACCGGATTCTTTTCTGCTGAATTAACACAAAGACATCTTGTCTTTTGCTGCCAAATTTCTTTTTAAAGTATACCACCCCAATCTATTCCTTTCTAAATTTTCATTAATTCACACTTTTAAGTCAGTTCCTAATGATCCCGTGTAGAACAATGACTTGTTAAGTATTCACAGCCTGGATTGTTCCTCTTTCTAATTCTCAGGTGAGTCTGTGTCAGTAAGAAATAGAGAGGAGCCCCCAACTCACGTCTCCTCTCCACCTCCCAATGTCCTCCACGTTATTCCTGGTGCTCCACGAGTGAGTTGGGGGAGTCAGAGGGGGAGACGAACCACAAAAGACTGTGGACTCTGAGAAACAAACTGAGGGTGACGGAGGTGAGGAGGGGTGGGGAGGGGTGAGGCTGGTGGTGGTCATTATGGAGGGCACGGACTGCATGCAGCAGTGGGTGTGGTGCATAAACAATGGATTCCGGAACACTGAAAAGAAATAAAATAAAATGAAACAAAAAATGAATAGGAGCTAGAAACAGGCTGGATACTAAAATGAAATTGGTAAGTAAAGATTTTAAAAGTCTGTCTATGTGTGATTTTTTTTTTAAGATTTTATTTATTTGACAGACAGAGATCACGAGCAGGCAGAGAGGCAGGCAGAGAGAGAGGGGGAAGCAGGCTCCCCGCTGAGCAGAGAGCCCGATGCGGGGACAGGAGCGTGGGGAGACGCGCCTGCGCCCAACGCTGCCGGGACGAGGCCCGCTGCCCTCTCGTTCGGAGCCCCTGACCCGGTCCTGGGTCGGAGCCGGCGATGGCGCGGGGCTGCCAAGTGCCGTCGGGTGAGCGCAGCGGAATTGTTCTTAAAGAGTCCACCGGGTGGCGCTTTGGCCCTCCTTGTGGGGGTCCCCGACGCTGGAGGACGACGCGGCTTCTGGGGCTGGGGCTGTAGCAGCTTTCACCGGACCACCGGGGGCAGCACCGGACAGCCAGGGGGCAGCACCGACCGCCGGGGGCAGCACCGACCGCCGGGGGCAGCACCGGACAGCCAGGGGGCAGCACCGACCGCCGGGGGCAGCACCGACC
>NC_081557.1:268517785-268605629 GCF_022355385.1 Mustela nigripes | reverse complement strand
TCCTGGGGCAGCACCGACCTCCGGGGGCAGCACCGACTGCCGGGGGCAGCACTGACTGCGGGGGGCAGCACCGGACCGCCGGGGGCAGCACGGCGTGGAGCCGCCTGCCGGAAGCCGCGCACCGACGAGGACGGAGTCCTGAGCTCGGACCGTCCCACACGGCCTCACGGCTGACCCCGAGGGCGGAGTCCGGAGCGCCGCAGGCCGCTGCGTCTGTGGGTCAGGCTCCGCGGACGGAGAAGCGAGGCGGCGTCTGTCCTCCACGGCGCACCCGCAGGGGACGCGGAGTGTGGCCGCTCGGGCCGGGGACGGGGCCGCGGACACGCAGAGGCGCGAAGGGCGCCCCGGGCCGGCCCGCGCGATGTCCCGTGTGTGCGGTCAGTGCGCGGGTTCGCTCGTCTGCGGAGGGGACGTTGCGGACAGCGTCTTTGCGGGGCTGGCGCGCCTGCTGCGGGGTCAGCTCGTCGCGCACAACCAGGCCCCGTGGCCCAGGGACCTGCGTTGGGAGCTGCGGGCACGCACTGGCCGTTCCGGAGGCTGTTCCAGCCCGGAGTCGGGGCCGCGAGGCGAGGGGGGCGGCGGGGGCGGGAGCTCTGCGGGGTCGGGGCGCGTCGGGCTCGTGCTGCGGGCGCCGTTGCGGGCGGCCCGGGACCCTAGGACCACCGCCCAGCGCTGGCTGCGACTCTGCTCCCGGCCCCTCTGCCCGTGAGGTTCTTCGGGAAAATGTCCGTCGGTCGCGCTGCCCGTGTCTACACGGGGCTCTTCGGTGCGTCGCTCCGGGCTGTAGAGCTCTGTGTGCGGTTCGGTGTCGGCCCGCGCGGGAGCGGGTGTGTGGACGCTGCGTCCGCGGCCGCCGGACTCTGGGAGGTGCTTCCCGTGCGCGGGGCTGCGGCGTTCGACGCGGACGGACGGACGGACGGACGGAGGGACGAGGACGCACCGGGGACGTCTCGTCTACGCGGACGGAAGGACAGAGCGGAACGGCTGCTCGGCAGGCGGGGACGGGGGTCGGAGGTCGCGGACGGGCGGTCCCGTAGCTGTGAGTCCCAGAGACCCGGGCGCGGCGGACACGGCCGGGTTAGGAGCGCGGAGTTTGCGGAGAGACGGGACGTGAGTGTCCCCAGCGCGGGCGGAGTGACCTCACGGGGGTGGGGAGGAGGACGGCGGTGCCGCTGTCGCCGCAGGCGGTCGGACGGCGATACAATGTATCCAGTCGGGCCGCTGGGCACTCGCGTTTACGCGGTCCTGTCGATTCTACCGCAGTTTTTAAAAAAGGGAAAAAAGTTCCGCTGAGCGCGAAGCGGCCGGACAGGACAGGGACAGCGGCGGCCGAGCTCCGGGCAGGCCCCGGCTCGCGTTTTCGCCCCAGGTGCCTGCGGACCAGTGGTCCTGCCCTCGTGCTGCTCGCAGGGGCTGGGGGCGGGGCGATGGACGGGGTCCGGCCCGGTTCTGCCCAGCGGACTCCGGTGCTTTCGCTGCAGGGGAAGGCGACAGTGGGGGCGGGCGCCTGGGGGCTCCGTCGGGTAAGACTCTGCCTTGGGCGCAGGTCATGATCCCAGGGTCCGGGATGGAGCCCCGCGTCCCGTCAGTGTCCCCGCCCAGCAGGGGGTCTGCCGCTGCTCCTGCTCCTCCCCCACCCGTTCTCTCTCTGGCCGCCTCTCGAACAAGCAGATAAAATCTTTAAAAAGGTGGGACGTGAGTGCCTAAGACGCGGCCATCGGGAAAGGTGATGGGCACCTGCCATCCGCGTGAGGTCGCACCCCGCCGGGTGAGGTCAGGGCCCCCAGTGGGCTTGCGGCGTCTGGGGGCAGAACGAGGCCGGGGGGTAGGCCGTAGGCGGGAGAGGCCCGGGAGGCCGGTTCGCCGCTCCGGCTTCAGCGGGCTGGAGCCGGCAGACAAGTTCCCTGATGGCGAGGGGCTCCCGGGCTCCCAGGCTGCGCGCGAGGAAACCGCAGAAAGCAAGGACCGCCTGCCAACATCCAGCAAAGCCGCATGCTTTCTCCCTGACCAGTAAGATCTCGTTAAAAAACAAATTAACTCTTTGTTTTATTAGTCGAACAGTTCTAAGAGCCAGCACAGGGGCCACGAGAGGAAGGTAGAGACAGAAACAGCGGAGTTTCCCAGCACCCGGAGCCGCAGCGAGTGACCCGCTCAAACCTCGGGCGGCTACACTTTCCTTCTGCAACGTGCAGAAGGTCAGTCTCCCCTTATTAATAGTGTATGACGTGACCTGGAAGGGGGAAGCTTTCCAGAGTCTCTGTGGGTGAACTCAGCCCGGGATCACTTTGGCTCCGGCATGGGCTGCTGCCCTGAGACGCAGGCCTCTCTGCCGCGGCCGGTAATGTCGGTGTGCCTCTGGGAGTGACACCGCGAATGCTCCAGAACTTGATTCTTTTCATGAGAACAGGTCGCTTTCTTCAGTGAACGGGGAAACACTGCAGGTTCCGGGCAGACTCTTCGCTCCGCGGAGAAGGAAGGCGTCTCCTTGTAGAATCTGGAGCAACAGGCAGAGAAGGACCACAAAGAACGCGTTGGAAATTCTCACACGCTAACGTCCTTAGTCTGATCCGGTTCGGTTAAAGCAGGGCCCACATGTGAGGTGGGACGGGGGAGCGGGTTCTCCTCACACCTTCTTGGCCCCTTACCCCTCGCTGCAACCAGCCTGATTTACCACGGCCGACACCTGGAACTCCCTTTGCCCCGCGAAATGCCTGGGAATGAATGACCCCGTCGGGGCATCCTTACTTAGTTACTGAATTACTTCAGGGGGTGGGAATGGAAATCTCTGCTCGCTCACCTCTTGGCTGGATGATTCTGATGTTTATGTCTTTATGCCTTTCCCGGAGTCTCTCCGTTGGATTCAACTCTGGTTTCCCCTTGAGGGAACGATGTGCTCCTGCTTCCTGCCTCATTTCTCCTCCCTCCTCTGTCCCAGAACCACCCGAAGAAATTGTGCACTCGGCCTGCAGCGCGGCACGCTTCGCAGATGGAAACACAGCCCTCCTGAAGACATTTCCCTCTCCCTAACGGCTGTAGGAAAAGGAAGCACGTTTTCTCGCAGGTGAGGGGTACCCCAGATACAAAGTCAGCTGAAGTTCCTGACGGGCTGTGCAGCCGCGTGCTGGACGCCTGCCTGTGCTGACGTCCGGGTTCTCCACCCCGTCCTCACTTCCCCGCACCTTCTCCTGGGCCCTGCTCTGCTTGCAGTGCGCGGGGAGCTCAAGTTGAGAACAGACCCCTTCCCTTCCCATGAAGCTTGTGGTTGTGGATATTACAAAATTCTCTCCCCTAGAGGAACATAGGGGAAAGGGAACTTTTATGTGACAACAAGAGGTTCCAAAATGATGTAGAAATCAAGTTTTGGTCGACTTACAAAAACTTGGAGTGTTTCTTAAAAATACATTCCCAGCCTCGGGCACCTGGGTGGCTCAGTCGTTAAGTGCCTGCCTCTGGCTCAGGTCATGATCCCAGGATCTTGGGATCGATCCCTGCATCAGGATCCCTGCTCTGCGGGAAGCCTGCTTCTCTCTCTCCCACCTCCCTGCTTGTGTTCCCTCCCTTGCTGTGCCTCTCTCCGCCAAATAAACAAATAAAATCTTTAAAAAAAGTAAATTCCCAGTTTCAAGCCTCAGAAGTACTGATTTGGAGAGTCTAGGGTGAAATCCAAGTATTTGCTTTTTTAATAAATGCAGCACTTTTTAAAACATGGCCCCAGGTTTTTTGACACTTCTTGCATTGAGAGCAGTGTTCTATGTCCCCTCTGTTTGACTCGGCGCCGGCTCGGCTTGCCCAGTGGAATATAGTGAAAGGGATGCTGTGCAGTTTTGGGGGCCCAGGACTTAAGAAACCCGTAGCTTTCACATCCCATATCTGGGGGCTCTCACGCCGGGCCCAAGCCTCTGTGCTGTAAGGAAGCCAAGCAGCTGTATGACGAGGCCCTTTCTTGGCATCCAGCCGACCGCCGCGGCGGCGGACGGCCCGACACACGTCGGTGGGCCAGTCTCCCGAAGACTCCAGTCCCGAGATGTGGGTCACCGACTGACAGCTCGGGGAGCAGAGATGAACCAAGCCTGCCATGTCCCGTGCGAGTGGACGAAGGCTGGCTGCTGTTGAAGTCCCTGTTCGGGGGTGGGTTGCAGAATGGCAGCATTCATCCCGAACAATAAATTCTCCAGCTGAGGCCTCAGGAAAGTGGCTCCCGCACTGATCAGGCGTGCGCAGAGACTAAGCAGGAGGGAATGGGGAAGGACTGCTGAAGAGAACAGGTGGGCAGCAGCTGGACACAGAAGAAAGACAGTGTCGTGCGAGAGCTCCATCGGTAACGTGGAGACCACGGGTCTACGTACTCGGATACACCAGATAAAGGAACTTTTTAAACCGTGAAAACGCAGCTTCACGTGTTCCCTTTCCTTCTTCCATTCCTTTGTGAGGCTGAGGTTCTGGGGCTTCCGATCTTGCCCGTGGGTTATCTGTTCTTTGAGTTCCGCTGTCTCCTGCTCCGTGGCATGTCTGAAAACACAGCCTGCTGCTGCCGGTTTCCGGGGACCGCCACCTCAAGGCCGCCTCCTGTCCAGCCTTCCGACTACTTCTGTCTCTTTGGACAGTGCAACAGCAGCCCGTCTGAGGCCCTGGGGTCACACTTTGTATGACATCTATTCTGCATTTTGCTGCTTCCTGGGGCTCCAGTGGAGAGTCAGTAAGTGAAGACGACCAGTTTTAAGACCAAAGAAGCAGCTGCTACTTTTCTCAAGCTAATGGCTGCCATGAGGGAATTCGCGGGGTGCCAGACGTCTGGATATTTCAGGAGTGAGACTTGTAGACTCTCCTGATATCAACTGTGTGCAACAAAAACAACATTTTAAAATACATTGTAAAGGTCAAGTAGGTCATGTCCGAGGGCTGGCCTTACAGCCTGCCAGTTTCTGTGTTCTGACTCCGTTAATTTTAGGTGTGTGGGGAGTGTGGGGGGACAGGACGGGAAAGCCGAGCAAAGAATTTAAAAAAAATGTGTGGAATCAAAGCCTATCTGTGAGGGTTTTTCATTTTTCTTCTTTTTTAAAAAAATACTATCCCAGGACATAAGGAATAAGGAACAATATAAAACTGGAAGAAAAAGAGATTTAACGAGTTTTAAAGAGGGAAGTTTCTCTCTGTGTGGAAAATAATCAGGCCCGCAATGAACAGCGTTCTGTGCGGAGCCTGGAGCCTGGAGCCTGGAGCTTAGCACATCATGCCTGAAACGGAAAGGGGGCTGGAGACAGAACACAGTGGGGGAGGTCTGTGATGCTCAGATAAGCCAGTTTACAGAGGTCAAAGCAACCAGGCTTTCTGATGGCCATTCTGAATTTTAAGTTCATTCTCAGACTCAAAAGCAGAAGCCACCGCAGTTCACAGCAGCTCTCTTCACTTGGAGTGTGAGTCCTCTGCCGAGGAACCATGAAGCCTCCCGCTCGGACATACGCACGGTCCTCTCAGACTTGAGCTCCTAAAATGATAATTAAAACAATATATTGGAATTAGGGGTAGAGAAGTGCGAAGGTTCGCTGGACGAATGTAGATTGACAGGGATCCAGTGAGGAAGAATTCAGTGCCGATGTCCTGCGTGCGGTCAGGTCCCCGGATCACTGCTGTCGCTTTATTAGGAAAGGCCCAGAAGGAAGACTATTTACAAGTCGGGAAATAGAGCAGAGAATCGGTCTGAAGTTTTCCCCTGATACGATACACACCTTTGCTTTTGGAAGGTACATACGAGGGCAGAGGGCATTTGAGTGCGTCAGAATGTAAGAACGCAGAAAGGTGTGTATAGTTAGGACTTCCATTGAAGGCGATGAAACAAAAGCCAGCTCTAACTGGTCTAATGCAAATAGAGAAATATTTGCTCATGGAACCTTCTGGTCCAGTGTAGGGCCAGGGTAGCTCTCTCCAGGGCCTCAGGAGATGTTACCCTTCCCTCTTGGCTCTGGCTAGAAGCCAGCCCAGAAGCTCCAGGCTCGAGTCCAGTGGAAAAGAAAGCATCTCATTCTGGCGCCTGAAGCCCAAGCTCCGGGATTAGCATTAGCCGTGATCGCACCAACCTGAGTCACATGCCCGCTCTTGAGCCAGTCACGGCCGCTCTGACTGGCCGGCCCTGGGGCAGGTCACATGCTCCAACGTGAGAGCCTTTCAGTGTCGTCTTGTCCTCCTCAGGGCTTTTCTCCGCTGCTTCTCTCTTGTCTCCTGTCGTGTCCCATTTGCTGCTTAGCCAGTATGGTTTCATTCTTTCATATATGACATTTTCCAGTTTTAGATTGTCCATTGGATTATTTTTTTTGTGGCAATTCACCCAAAGAATGTTCAAAGAAGCGTTCTTTGCAATCAGTCGCCAAAGCTGGAACCAAAATAAATTCTATCAAAAGTGAACGGATAAATAGTGTCCTATTCATGGACTGGGGTCCCACATAGCAGTGAAATGAATGAACTCCGGTGTGTCCCGCGTCATGAGTTAAAACTGAAAACAAAATTAAGGCAAGTTAGGTATAAAATAATGTGGGGTTACATTTACGTAAAGTCCAAAGAGAGCCAATATACTGTAGCCCTCAGTTGATATTTGGGCAGTGAAAGTACAAGTAAAAGCAAAGAAGAATAACCAACAAAGCCAGTATATGTGTGTGTCCATTCTGTTTTTCAGTAAAGTGTAAGATAAAAGAAAGGGTTAATCATAGGTTTCCACAAACTCGGGAGAACATCAGCAGTTTTCTTCTGCCTTTGAACTTTACAGTCACCCTCTCCTGCTGCCTCTTTTAAATTCCAACACAAACTTTCCGCGGTGATGACCTGAACTTCTGTCCTAGAAAAGTGGTAAATAACATTGTCCTTAGAAGTCCTCTGTTAAATTTTATGTTATCTAGTGAGTTAGAAAAGAAGTCAGCGTGTTCTGTATGAGGAGTTACGTCACCTGTCATCAGTGTGAGCGGTTGTAGGTTTCAAGAGCAAACACGAGGGCCGGTGGGAGTAAGTGACACGAGTGCAGCCTGAGAGTTTAAACCCTAATGTCCGGTAATGAACTAAAGCAGAGATTTGCGAATTTCTACCAAATAATAGTTGAGGTTTATTTCGCTCTTTATGAAGGCTAATATCTAAAAGCTTTACATGCATAATCTTAGCAACAACCTTGCAAATTCAATGGGATTATTTTCTCCTTTCAGGTTTGAAAACTTTTTATTTACATTTAAAAAAAATGTGCATTCCGATAATTAAAAAGATTTGAACACACAAAAAAATGGCACTCGGATTAAATTGCATTTTACAGTGTGCAGGACACCTTGGGCTAGCTTGGTTTTCAGTCTGCATGTCAGTGTCCTCTCAGCGAGCTGCTGCTTCAAGATGCAAGTTCTTTTCTTTCCCTGCCAGCCAGACCGGCAGATGGGAGAGGCAGGTGTGGCCCTCGTCAGTGGTTCTCGATTCTTCACTGCGATAAGCAGCAGCGCCCTCATTTAAACTAGATCCACCCCTTGTATCTCAGTTAAACGGCTAAAAGGAGTAAAACAAGAAGGCGGGGTCCGTGCAATGTACAGGGCGCGCGAGTGGCGTGTGCCGCATGAGGGTGCGTCTGCTTCCTTCTCCTGTTCTGTTGTTTCTTTGGAAGGCAGTGGATTTGTGTGTGTGTGTGTGTGTGTGTTTCTGTCTTCTTCAATTTTGACTTAACCCGGTTTCTGGATCTCAGCCACACAGGGGTTGTCAGACCTGGTTGTAGAGGAAACAGGACGGGGCACAGGAATGAGGGAAGTCTCGTCTGTGCAGTGGTCCCCGCTAAGCACCTAAATGGGCTTGTTTTTTTCATATTGGGATGGAGGAGTGAGGTGTAGGGCATTTTCAGGCAAGCCCTCCAGGTCATATGGCCAAGAAGGGGCAGAACAGAGATTCAAAGTGAGATCCTCTGGCTCTCACGCTCCTGTCTCCACTCCTACATTATGATCTCCGTGCTAAAGAGGTACAGTGAGTCCCAGAGCTGAGCAAGTCTGGAGGGTTCCACTGTATACGGTGTTCCACAGCAACAGAAGAGTGGAAAAGCAGCCTACCTTGGGAGGGCCAGTGAGGGCGCTTTTCAGGGACAGGAAGTCCTACTGATAAATTCTGGTTTTCACGGTCCCTTTGGTTTAGGCTATTTCTACACTGAGGATGGATATATCAAGTTTTCTTAGCCTCATGATATTAAACATTTTAATCTTCAAATAATCTCTTGTCTTTTGAATTCTTGGTAGCGAGCAGCTTTCTGATTATGACTTGGCTTTCCAAAAAGAATGAGGAATCTAGTCTGTGCCCATTCAAGTGTTCTAGTGTGTGTGACAGCTTTCATTTCTCATTGCCTACTGATTTACTGGCATTCTGATTTATACACTAGCTTCTTGAGTGGGGTGAATGTGAACTTTATTTTTTATTTTTTTATTCAAAATTGAGCTTTGAAATGTGCATCTACAAAAATCTGATTTCTGAGTCGAAAAGACCAAGGACCAATCTCTGAATATTGGTGAATTCATCAAGGTCAAGTTTTCATTTGAAATCTTTTGGGCAATCAAACGTTGACCTTTTCCTATTCAGATCCGAGACCTGCTATGGGGCTTCACTTTTTTGCTTAACATCTCTAAGCATATCAGCTCACTTTATCTGGTGATTATCCCACTGTAAGGCCAAATAAACCAGGAAGCCATTCAATTTTAGGGAAGCTATCCAGTAAGAGGTTTAGAGCAGAGCTGAGGACGGAGTTGTGTCCTCCCACCAAACACATGCTGAGGCTCTAACCCCCAGTGAGATGGTATTTGGAGATGGAATTTAGGGGAGGTAAATAGATGAGGTCATGAGCTCTGCTTATGGGATTTGTGCCCTTATAAGAGGAGACACCAGATAGCCTTCTGTCAGTGTCTCTTTCTCAATCTCTCCTTGTGCACTCGCGCGCTCCATCTCCACGTGCGCCAGGAGGTCGTGTGTGCGCACAGAAAGATGGCAGCTGCCAGCAAGCCAGGAAGAGAGCTCTCACCAGACCCAGCCGTGCTGGCATTCTGATCATCAACTTTTAGCTTCCACACTGTCAGAAAATAAATTTCTGTTGCTTAAGCCTCCCAGTCTGTGGCATTTGGTTGTGGGAGCCTGAGTGGCCCAGTCCAAGGAGGTGATGGAAACCAGGGAGGCGGCCTCGCTCGGAGTGAGTGAGAAGCACCGTGGCTGGGTGTGGACAGGCTGAAGACAACTGAAAGGCCGTTCTAAGAAAACGAACGATTCTCAGAACATCATCTTAAGGAGAAGAACTCTGAAACATTACCTTTGTTTCTCTTAGGAATGTCTTATACCCATCATGCCTTATGTAGACTTTTTATTAGATTTTTATTATTTATTATTATTTATTAGATTTTTGGGGTTTGTCTTCTGCATCTGTTTTATTCATTGAATGAGCTGCATTAGTATCATCAGTAGTGAGAAAGTAAAAAATGCAACTCACTAAAAATGTTTCATTACCTAGTATTCCTTTCATAGATTTCATAGATGATGCTTTCCTTTCTGGAAAAGGAGCAGGTTATAAAACCTTGGAAATGCAGTTAGCAGGACGTTTAAATGGTGTTTGATTTTTTTTTTTTTTTTAAAGCCTAAGCATCTAACCATGGTTTTTCCAAGTCAAACAGCAGTTAAAATCTAAGAGCCTTTGAAGTCAGAGGCCTGTAATGCTGTGGGCTACTTCTCTCTCTCCTGAAATAGTTGGTGAGATCAGATGAGAAAATTGGTGCCGATATTGTTTGTGTTTCTCTACATTTCTTAGGAGTTTGCCCTACAAATCTTACTTAGAGGTTCTCTAATACTAAGAACCACTTTTTTGAAATGTATAAGACAGATGTGTGTGTGCTGAGGAAAACTTCTTTAACCACACTGTTATTACTTTTGAACATGAAAAAGGGTGTTTTTCCTTTTGCTTTTCAAATAATGAACAGAAAGACCCAGAGTTTCAGAAGACTGCATAGCAAGTCATGACCCGACTTACAGCGATAGAGGCCTTTTAATTTTTATTTATTTATTTATTTTCTGTTATTTTTTTAAAAATTAAATTTATTTATTTTCAGCATAACAGTATTCATTATTTTTTCACCACACCCAGTGCTCCATGCAATCCGTGCCCTCTCTAATACCCACCACCTGGTTCCCCCAACCTCCCACCCCCCGCCCCTTCAAACCCCTCAGATTGTTTTTCAGAGTCCATAGTCTCTCATGGTTCACCTCCCCTTCCAATTTCCCCCAACTCCCTTCTCCTCTCCATCTCCCCATGTCCTCCATGCTATTTGTTATGCTCCACAAATAAGTGAAACCATATGATCATTGACTCTCTCTGCTTGACTTTACTTCACTCAGCATCATCTCTTCCAGTCCCGTCCATGTTGCTACAAAAGTTGGGTATTCGTCCTTTCTGATGGAGGCATCATACTCCATAGTGTATATGGACCACATCTTCCTTATCCATTCGTCCATTGAAGGGTTTCTTGTTTTTTTCCACAGTTTGGCGACCGTGGCCATTGCTGCTATAAACATTGAGATACAGATGGCCCTTCTTTTCACTACATCTGTATCTTTGGAGTAAATACCCAGGAGTGCAATGGCAGGGTCATAGGGAAGTTCTATTTTTAATTTCTTGAGGAATCTCCACACTGTTCTCCAAAGTGGCTGCACCAACTTGCATTCCCACCAACAGTGGAAGAGGGTTCCCCTTTCTCCACATCTTCTCCAACACATGTTGTTTCCTGTCTTGCTAATTTTGGCCATTCTAACTGGTGTAAGGTGGTATCTCAATGTGGTTTTAATTTGAATCTCCCTGAGGGCTAGTGATGATGAACATTTTTTCATGTGTCTGATAGTCCTTTGTATGTTTTCATTGGAGAAGTGTCTGTTCATGTCTTCTGCCCATTTTTTGATATGATTGTCTGTTTTGTGTGTGTTGAGTTTGAGGAGTTCATTATAGATTCTGGATATCAACCCTTTGTCTGTACTGTCATTTGCAAATATCTTTTCCCATTCCGTGGGCTGCCTCTTTGTTTTTTTTGACCATTTCCTTTGCTGTGCAGAAGCTTTTGATTCATGTTCAAAAGGTTTATTTACTTATTTATTTGACAGACAGAGATCACAAGTAGGCAGAGAGAGAGGAGGAAGCAGGCTCTGCGCTGAGCAGAGCGCCCGATGTGGGGCTCCATCCCAGGACCCTGGGATCATGACCTGAGCTGAAGGGAGAGGCTTTAACCCACTGAGCCACCCAGGCGCTCTGATCGAGGCCTTTTTAAAGAACACAAAAGTCTCAATAATGAGAGCTATCCTTCACCTTGGACTTAAACATGTACGTCACCATCTTTGTTACGTTGCATTATTTTTTGTTATTGCAGGACACCAGTAATGAAGATATTTGCACCGGATGAAGAAAGTGAGTTCAGAGGGGTTGAGTAGCTGGACCAAGAGATGTGACTACTGAGAGGCTGGGTCAGAACCCTTCACCTCCCTGACTCCAAAGTCCACACGCTTTCCACTATGATGCCAAAGGACACCTGTAATGATATCTACATTTCTGGAGAGACCAATGAATTTATTAATAATTAATTTTTCATTCTAGAAGAGTATGAAGCTCTCATTTCTCTATTATTAAAATTGTTTCAAAGCAAAGCTGATTTAAAAGAAAATGGTGGTCAGTGTGTGCAGGAAAGGAAGGAAGGCCAGAGGGACTGAGCACTAGTCATGCTGTGACGACCAAACATGAAGGCTTCGATCTACAGGGTTTACAGTAACCACAACTCACATTTGTGGAGGACTCTATGTCTTAGGTCAGATATAAGTTGTGTGGAAGAAGGCAGGACAGCGAACTGGGTCAGAAGAGGAGCCATACCTTAGCTTTGTTCTGGTCAGCCTTGATGGGACCAAAGTGTCTGTAGAGTGTGGGGACTTGTGTGTTACAAATAGTCACCAGGGAAGCAGTCAACCCACAAAATACAATTAATACCAAGGAAGTTTAAAATTGGGAAGGGGTTCATCATAACAATGCAGGAGATGCGGAAGGGTGATGGAACTGAAGTGGTTATGAATACCTTGAAGAGGAGGAATGCCCAAAAGACTAGGGGTGAAAGTGATGTCTGTGAGCAGTCTCTTGCTCTAAAGAAGGAAGGATGTTAGTCTGCTTGACAAATATGCCCCGTAGGGAAGGAAGGGGACTCATTAGTTTGCCATAACTGCATAATAACGCGCCCCGGACAATCCAGCTCCCCGAGGTCTGATTCTGTACTCTCCAAGCAACCTCCCAATGGTAATTGAGTTTCTCAAATAGATTTCTCTCCTGGGAAGGAAACGAGTGGACAAGCTGACATGCCTATCCAATCTGCTTGCCGGTGTGATTTCTCACTGTTAATTAAGCCCCTGGCTCCTGCATATGATGTATTTGGTGATGTGAGTCAGGTCTCTTTGGGCCTGACTTCTTGTGGAAAGTGGAAATCAAGGCCCTGGGTCTGGAGAACTGATGACAGCAACCATTACATTTGTGCAGGATTCATGGTTTAGGAAGTCTGACTCATGCCATATCATTTAGCTCTCACGGTGCCTGTGAGGTAATTATTTTTGACCTCTATTTTATTAAGATTTGGAAAGGTTAAGTGAATATTTCAAGGTCATATAGTTAGAGGAATACGGAACACAAAGCCTTGGGCTTGTGACATTGAACCCAGGGCTCCTGCACAGCCAGGGGCAGGTTAGTGAGCAAATGCATGGAAACGCATCAGATGGAATTTCCAACAACTTATGCTTACTGGTGCCTTGATAGAGCAGAGCCTGGAGGATAAAAGATGGACCTTTTTTTAACAGCTAGTTTACCATCACCCCCAATCTCCCCATCACCTCCCACCCCGGGAAAGCACAAATATAATTTCTATCTTCATAGATTTGACTCTTCTTGGTATTCCACACAAATAGAATCACACAACATGTGATGTTTGTGACTGGCTTCTCTTCTTTAGCATGTTTTCAAGTTCGTCCATGGGGTACCAGGTGTCAGTACTTCTTTCTTTTTTATCACTGAACAATATTCCATCATATGGATACACCACATTTTGTTATCCATTTATCCATTGATGGACACTTTGGGTTGTTTCCACTTTTTGATTATTGTGAAGAGTGCTGCTATGAACCTTTGTGTGCAAGTTCTTGTGTGAAGATCGGTTTATCTTTCTCGTGATAAGATAACTATGAACAGTATTGCTGGGTCGTATGCGAACTACATGTCTAACTACTTAAAAGAGGACAGATTGTTTTTCAAAGGCGCCGTGTCAGTTGATATTCTTACTAGCAGTATGTGAGTGCTCCAGTTTCTCTCTGTACTTCCTGGCACTCGTTTTTATGACTTTCTGAGGACAGTCATCTCACTGGGTACAAAGCAGTGTCTCACTGTGGTCTTGGTTTACAGTTCCCTGATGACTGATGATGTTGAACACCTTTTCATGTGTTTATTAGTCATTTGTACATCCTGTTCAGAGAAATATCTATTGAAGTCCTTTGTCCATTTTTTAATTGGGTTATTTGTCTCTTTATTACTAAGTTATAAGAGTTCTTTATATTCTGGATGCAAGTCCCTTACTGGTAATTATATACAAATATATAATTTTGAAATTGTATAATTTGAAAAAATGCTCTGTTTTGTGGGTTGTCTTTTCTCTCTCCTGTTGGTGTCCTTTACAACACAAGAGTTTTCAATTTTTTTTTAAGAGTTTTCAATTTTGGTGATGACTACTGTATCTACTTTTCGTTTTGTACCTTGTACTTTCAGTGGACAGATAAAACTTTTTGCACAACAGAAAAATCTGATTAGATGTCCAAATGATATTGCTACTGTGAGGAGATAAGGTACAAAAGTGTCAGAGGGTAAACATCTGCTTTCATGAAATTTGCACTGTGACGAAAAGGAGAACTAAAAAGCAGCAAACACTAAAGGAAGGGTGGATGAAAAGTTGTAAGGCATAAATATTGAAACTGAAGCTTCAGCCAAACGAGAGCTTGTAACTAGCAATGTTTGTCATCTTCTATCTTTGTAGTACAAACATTGTATCAGCAAAATGAACCCATCAGACAATATATTTTACATTTAATTTTTGTGATTCTTTTTCGAGATGGAAACAACCATCACTGTATTACACATTTGCTTTCAAAACTACTGTAGGCCAAGTGAGCCGTCCGTATATATATTTGTATAAGATTTAACTGTTTATTTCAAGCCGATTTACTTTTGTTTTTACATCATTACTAAGATAACACCCTGGTTTCTACGTAAGTCTTGGACTTCCTCTGAAGCTTTCATTTAGCCCGATATCGTCTCTTCGTACAAACCCAGAGGTCTGTGGCTTCTGTGTGGTACACAATTAGATTTCCTTTCTGGTCTGCTGACAGGTATTTTATGAATAACATCTCCAATATCCAGTAATCTGCTGCAAGAAATAGTGCTGATTTCATTAGAAAATAATTTGCTTTTCAAAACATTTTTTTATATACTCTAAGCCCTCCCTAATAGTATAACTCAATAATAGAGCATTAAGGAAAATTCTGGTTACAGTAAGGAAAAAGTCGGTCGGTTCGGGGCTGAAAGGAAGGGAGTGGAGGAGCCTGGCTCGCCTGGGCTGTCCGCGACACACAGCGATGGGGCCGGCCGCGACACACAGCGATGGGGCCGGCCGCGACACACAGCGATGGGACCGGCCCCGACACACAGTGCTGTGACGGTGCTGGCCGCGCACCTCACTTCATGTCCGGGGCTGGGCTTATTTACTTGTGGAAATTAAATTCGAAGCGCTTGTAGGCTGCAAACTCCAGGAACACTGCTCTGGTCATAGAATTCAAACAAGGGCTTACTTAGAGGTCTGACTCCACTGTTATTTTGGAAAAAGAAACCTCTTTATTACGTCATTTAAACCTAGGGAGTATTAAGCAGACACTGTATTTAAGAGTGAGGTTCGAGGCTAACTTTGAAATGAATTAAGTGCTGGTTAGGATTTCTCGTCTTCTCCGTTTACTCTCAGTTTTTCTCTTTCAACTAATTCCAGTTGTGCTCTTATGCGCAAATGTTTACCAGAGAGTTCTTCTATGGTTGCCCTGTTTGTCTAATATGAAATCCAAATCTTCTTAGGATTTGGGCTTCTTTCCCAGAATTTAGGATATTTTTGTAACAAAGTGACTTCAGGGTTTTTTTTTCCTCTTACATCTAACTGATTTTTTAATGTACCTCCACTCCCAGAAACACACACACACACACACACACACACACACACAGGTGCATGTGCTGCACAGAAAGATTCAGGTTCTTCTGTTTATTGCTTTTCAGTGTTTTCTTTTGCCTCTGAAGTGCAGGGGCAGCGCCTGTGAGGGGCCGAGGCCATCAGGCCCTCAGGAGCACCCCTGCAGGCAAAGGGAGAGTCTGCCTGCCGCAGGGAGGTCCGCGCTCTCCTGAGCAGCCGTGGCCGAAGCGCTCGCTCCTCCCTCTGGTGTTCTGAGGGCGCAGGGCCTCAATGTCCCCTTGGGCCACTTTCTAGTTCAGCCCCCACTTCTGCTTCCACTGTTGGGCTGACTGCTTCCGCGTAGTGATTTTTAACAATATCTTATTGATGGATTTGAGAGGGGGAGAGAGCACGCGTGCGAGACCTGCGGGAGAGCGAAAGGGAAAGGGCGGGGGAGACTGTCCGGCCGGTCCAGTGCTGAGCCCGAGCCCGGCTCAGGGCTCCGACTAGTGACCCTGAGATCCTCACCTCAGCTGGAACCAAGACTGAGCCAACCAGGCGGCGCCCAGGAATTCGTTTTTAAACTGAAGCTTCTCCCTGCCTGTTGCACTGGTTCTTATAACTGTGATTTCATTGCACACTAGTAAACCGAAGAAAAAGGAGTGCAAAAAGAAGAGAAGGGTTTCGGTATTTCCTTTCTTTTATGAAAATAAGATGAGGGGCGCCTGCGGGGCTCAGTGGGTTAAAGCCTCTGCCTTCGGCTCAGGTCATGATCTCAGGGTCCTGGGATCGAGTCCCGCATCGGGCTCTCTGCTCCGCAGGGAGCCTGCTTCCCCCTCTCTCTCTCTCTGCCTGCCTCTCTGCCTCCTTGGGATCTCTGTCTGTCAAATAAATAAATAAAATCTTTTAAAAAAAAGAAAATAAGAAAAGAAGTCACTTAAAATATTGCTGTTGAATTAGTGTGTAAGATGAACCATAATATTTCTTAGAAAAGCATAACAAAGGCTGAGTTGTTTAACTAATGTCTGGACTGGAAAGTGGCTTGATTACATTCATTCACAAATTCCCCCATTTATCCTATGAACATCTATTACTAACTCTGTGTGCCAGATAGCTGAGTAGCCAGGAATATAAAATACAAGTCACAGATCTTAAGAAAATGAAGTCCAGTAGGGAAAGGAGCTATGAAAACACATTTATTGCGAGAAAATGTGAGGACTGCATTTAGGACTGTGCTGTCAGCCTAGAAATGTTTAAGGAAACATGTGCGATCTTATTGGTTGCCAAGGGACATATAAAAATAATTTTCTCGGGACGCCTGGGTGGCTCAGTGGGTTAAGCAGCTGCCTTCCGCTCAGGTCATGATCCCAGCGTCCTGGGATCGAGTCCCACATCGGGCCCCTAGCTCAGCGGGGAGCCTGCTTCTCCCTCTGCCTCTGCCTGCCATTCTGTCTGCCTGTGCTCGCTCTCTCCCTCTCTCTCTCTGATAAAATAAATAAAATTAAAAAAAAAAGTTTAAAAAAAAATAATTTTCTCTCCGATAATATGAAATGTGTTATCAATATAGAACAGTTGGAAAACAGAAAAATGTAAAGAAGAAAATGAATATCATCCCTAATACTACTTTTCAGAGAATGCTGCAAATTTTTTGGTGAATGTTTTTCAAATCTTTCTCTGTCTCTCTTTATACCCATGTACGTACACACACATATTTAATATTATTTTCATTGTAGTATATTATTCACGCTATATTATATAATAATATATATGTACTCATATATAATAGAGTTCTTTTTTTAAAATAAGGTTTAAAAACCTCTTAGTGCCAACACGAAAGTACTTTTCTGATGCATCAAATATCTCTATCCTGAGGGTAATTGAGGAAGCAATAGTAGACTGAACCAAAGGGACCAGCCTAGGAGAAAATAAAGAAAAAAAAACCCAACAGGTTGTCAAGTTTTACATTCTCAGTGCGAAGTGCCAAGTGTTTGAGCTCCTTGGAAGCGGGTTCTGATCTTTCTCATGTCCGCTGACCCCTTTGAAGTCCTCTGACACAGCGACACGGCAGGATGATGCAGATGGAGACACTGACGACATTTTAGGGTTCGGGACGGTGTCTTCACTTCTGCCAAATAAACAGGTGCGGTCTCGGGAGGGAAGGTCCCACGAGGCCCACAGAGGAGTGGCGTCCCCCTCTGGCACCGTCTCTCCCGTCCACAAGGAATGACCGCGGCGGGAGGACGGGGAGGCCGCTCCCACAGCAGACTTGAGGCCCACGAAGTTCTGGTGACCGACGGCCGGCCGGTCTTCCCATATCTTGTCTCTCGGGGGGCCCTGGATGTGCCCATCTACAAGCGATGTTTTAACCGAAACAGCCTTGGGATTTGTGGGCGCAGATGCCCCGTGGGTGAGCCGACCCTGCAGAATCGCTTTGCGAAGTCCGAAGCCCTGTGTGCTCGCTCCTGTGTGCGTCCTGGGGACCTTCCCGTCCCTGCTGCTTCGTCGGTCTGTGGGCGGCCCCTCTGCCTTTGTCCCCCTGCGGGGCTCCACCCGGAAGACGCTCTGACCGGGAACCCGGCCCCCGCCGGGAAACTCGGGGCGAGCCTTGCGGGAAGGCCGCGGCCCTGACACCCGCACGTGGTTGATGATCGCAGGAGGAACGAGCGGTTTTACGACCCAGCAGTGTCCTTCGAGCCTGTTTTTCTGGCAACCCTCAGCCACTTCCTCCTAAAGGGGCTCCTTTCGCCGTCTCTGCTCCGGACTTTGTTCTCAGCCGCCGCCCTCGCCTGGAAACAGAAGGTCTCGTTCTCATTTCCCGTCGCCCTTCACCCTGGGATCGCTCTGTGATCAGAGCCCGCTTCGCCGCCCGGGATCCGTGCAGCTGCACGTCCGTGTGCTCAGAAGAGCCTGTTCCCGAGGCCATGTTCTGCTGTCACTGTCTTCAGATCCTTAATCAGTTTTGTGCCAGGATCCTGTGTCTTTGTGTCGCACGGGGCCCCACAAATTAGGGAGCCTGCCCTGTCTGGGACACGTGGTAATGAGCCAACGTAGCCCATGCCCCTGGCTCCCCTTATATGCTCGCACGGCCTCAGGCCTTGTGCCGGGGGAGGCCAGACTTGTAGGGATGAGGCTCCCACTCTGCCCCCTCTTGCTAAAAGGGACACAGTTGCCCCCATAGCTGAGGGAGTCGGGGACTTGAGCTGAGGCTGCCATCGGGGAGGCAGGATTTGAGGACGAGTTCAGTAAACTCACTGGCATGGAGCTGTCGGGAGCGAGGACTGGCTTCGTCTCTTCTCGCAGACAACGTTTAACTCCGAACAAGGACGGGAACAGAGAAGCCAGCAGTGGGCACTCCCGCCTCCACAGTCCTGCAAGCCTGAAGCAGACCTAAGCTGGTTACGGGGAAGATGTAAATTCAATGGGAGTTTGGAGATCCGTGGTTAGTGGAAAAGATTACGTTTGCGCTTGTTTGATAACGACTTAGTATTTCATCGTGCCCTGGGAACCTATGAGACCTGCCCAGCTTTCGCCCAGGGTCGAGCAGGAACAGGTGGGAAGAGTGTGTTCAGAGCCGCATAAAGGACAGCGCAGGCTTCTGCTTGAATCTGCTCCTCCAGCGCGTTTAATAAATCAGTCATGAAACCCGGACGGCCTTAGAGCCAGTGGGAGGACGGACGAGTGCGTGGATCCTGAAGACGCAACTCACGTCAGACCACGGGGCCTACTCTTTTTATTCATGAGGCCAACCCGCAATCGCGTAGGGACTCACCCAGTCCCTGCTAAGACAACCACCGCCAATTCGTACCAAGTGAAGCGTTAGGATTTTGCTTTAATAATCGTCACTCACATGAACAGAGAAGCTTACCGTGGAATGGGCCGTAGTTCACGCGCCGAACTTTCCAGCCCCAGGGACGAGGCCTGTGTTCTCCTTGCTCTGGTCCCTTCCCTGCGGTTTCCATTTTCTTGGCTCTGAACATCCTGTGTAGAGCCGTGGAGGGCGGCGCCCGCTCTGCCTGTCCTCCACCCCCCGCCCCGAGGGAGTCCGAGGACTTCTGGGACTCTGAATCTGGGCAACATCACTTCCTACTCACCCTAAGAAGCGCTACCTTCTGAGAAACAAGTGGGTAGGGAGAGAACAAGCAGAAAACTGAAGGGGGTCCCCCTCCTCCCCACCGCACCCGCTGCCTCTGTGCTATCAGCCCCTTCTCCCCGGGCTAGCGGCTGGAGACATCCCACGACGACCTAACTCTGTCCAACCACGTGTGAAAGACAAACCCACAGAGGAAAGGAGATTTGTGAAAATGGATGCAGAATGTGCGAAAGTACACGGTGTATGACTACCCAACACCTAATGGTTCAACACTGATCTGAACGCGGACATTCCCCGAGAGCATATCCTGGGAGGATGCCGATGCGCCCAACACCCGATCCGCACCCGCTTGTCGGGGACCAGCCCGCCCTCCTGTCACTAACCTTGTCCCAGGGACATACGTTTTATGTGTTTGGACGTTTCCCATGGTTGGAGGTCTGGGGAGCTCATTTCTCAACACCTTCCCTGGGGTTTTGCAGTATTTGTTGATCGATCAATGAATTCTGGGGCCCCCGAGTCATATTCCTCTAGCACTACTACTGTGTTGGCCCTGCCCTAGCACAATTCTGAGCACTGTGCTTACACTTAGAGATTGTTGTTCCCGGAGACCTCCACGCACGAAGGTTGGAATGCCGTGAAGGGGAGAGGCCCGTTGCCGGGAGCCGGGCGGCGGGGCTCTGTGCTCTGCTTGGCCTGTAGCCAGCGGCGTGATCTTGGACCAGCCAAGTAATCCTTGAGAATTTTATGTCCTTACTTGTAAAATGGGAGGATTGAACTGTGATCGAAGATTCCTTTATTACACTCATTTCACTACTGTGGCTTCTGCTTTTCCCCCTGTTTAAATGCATACTTGGTATAGGAACTCAAAGTTCACCTTTTATGGCGTTGGTTACAAGGGAATACTGTATCTGCTCACTTGATTCTAGTCTTTCCCGTAACTCTTTCCTCTTGGCGCGATGACCATGGTAGTTTATAGTATTGTTAATGAATTCATATGGTAATGGATGATTTAAACTCATTCATATCTTGATGTTCCTATTACGCTTACCTCATCAACTTTCAAACTGTTGTGTGGATGTCTGTGCAAAACACAGCAGGCCTGACTACTCTCTTATGAGTGGCTCGGCTGGTGTCTGGCAACTTGCATTTGGGGGAGGTTCATGACATTCTGATGGGTAAGAGAAGCTCGCTGTGTTCAAACTGCCTGTACCAGCCATCTGGTTTATGCTGAGCCACGAGCATGCCCGTGTCCTGATTCTGAGGGTCTTCCTCTCCCGTCGGCCTCCCTCATCAAACCCGAAGATGGTCTTGGGAACCTTCAGCCTTGTACCTTGAAATGTTTCCTTTTCTGCCGTCATTTCAGGGGCTGGTTCATGTCAGAGACTTTCCTGGTAGGAACAGCTCCTGTGTCATGTGCCGGTTTCCAGGCCTGCATGGACTGAATGGACGGAGTGGACACAGCGGTGGACCCAGGTCGTAAAAGTACTGCTGTCTTTTTCTTCAAGCGTTTTTGTGAACATAAATATTATAGGAAAGTGGTTTTTCGACTTAATTTTTCAGTTATGGAATCCTCTGTGGATGGGCCAACGTGGGAGGTGTTTCCACGGAAGGCTGCTCTGCGAAGGGGCGTTCTCAGAGCTTGGCCTGCTCATCCTTCCCCCTACCTGACATCAAGGTCGAAAATAGGACGTTTTTTCCCATCTATACCAGAACTACGAGCATTCTGCACTTCCCCACAGAGGGAGGACATAGATGGTGAGTACTTGCATTGTTCCCCCGCGAACTCATAAATGACATCAATGGAGGACAGAATTCGGTTAGGACAGCACCATGTTTCTCCCTTTGACCAGTGAGCGAGGCAGGAGAGCTGCGCGACTCGCAGGCACACGCCGCAGCTAAAGGCACAGGGAGATCCCACTTCTGTGCGGACGTTTCCCTCAGTACACGGAAGAGAGTAGAGAGCTGGTTTTGAAGACACGAATCATGGGCACACTGTATCATCTCATTTAATTTTTAGAAGACACGAGAGGGGCTTTCTCTCCATTTTATAGACCAGGAAGCAAATTCTCATATTGTCACAGAGTTGGGATTTGAATCCACCCTGAACTTGTTTTTTTTTCTTTTTGCCATCGCCCAGCGCATCCCCGGGAGTCAGCCTGCCAGGTTATACGCTGCTTGACCCAGCGGTCGGGCTCACTGGCCTCACGCGCTGTGTTCCTTCCTCTTGTGGCTGCCGGCGTCCTTTTACCGGACTGAGCCGTGGCTGGGAGCCTCCCTCTCGGATGTCCTGTGACGTAGCCGGGGGGTTAGGAGAGAGGCATGTGGTCACCTCCTCTGAGCGGCAGCACTGGAAGTCGGATGAACACGCAGCCCAAAATATCCTCCCTGGGCTGGGAGTCCCTGCTGAACCGGGTGCACAGGACACGTGCTTTAACTGCCGCCGGGCACAGCCATCGGAACGACACGTGGCTGTTTGTGGCTGTTTCCTGGTCAGCAGCTGCCTTTGTTGAGAAAGGAGAGCTGTGCTTCCGAGAGCTGCCTGTCAGCCTGGCGCTCCCAAATGCCTCGGGTGTTCTGGTCCTTCAAGCTGCGCTCCAGTGACTCCGTAAAGCATTTCCTTCTCCCTCCGGCTCGTGATGCTCCCCCTTCAGCCTCCCCACAACAGCTGTGTGGGATGCAGCTGTCCCCCCGGTGCGCGTGAGCAGCCCGGCAGAACGACAGGACGGTGTACCCCGGCTTCGCTCCAGGACTGGGGGAGGACGTCGGTCCCCTTGGAAGAGGTAGGACTGAAGAATGAAGGAAGTTAGGACAAAATTCATGGCCCTAAACACCTGATCCGTCAGCACGGTGTGGTCGCAGCAGGTGATCCGTGTTTGAACAGGGGGGACAATTTCCAGCCTTATTTTTATCCATCCCCTCCCCGCGGGCTTGAAGACAATGGTGAGATAGGACATGCTTCTCTACACCAGCTATGACGTGCACTAGGACGATGGGGATTCAGCTCCACAAAGGAGGGGGGCACCTGAATCCAGCCAGCGTGGCAGGAAAGACGGGGTTGTAGGCGATGGAAAGAAGCGCACCGTCCATTGGCAAAGACCAAAATGAAGCAGAAGCAAATGGATCTAGTCTGGGTTCAGACTGGGCGCGGGAAGGTGTGTGGCGGGATTATTAGAAGAATGACACGTTCAGATACCGTTTGTACCTCTTAATCCTTACCGTTTATGAAGTATGTGTCATCAGTTTTATTTTACAGACGAGTAAGGCATAGCTCTGAGAGTTTGAAGAATGTGCCCAAGCCAACATCATGGGCACCAGCATCGTTATAGCCCAGATACGAGCCTGGTTCCGCTGAAGTGAGAGTCACTACCTACCAACCACGCCACGCTGCTCAAAACCCGGGCAGTAAAATCAAGGTGAAATTCCACAACTGAGCTCTTCATCTCCTCCCCAAAATGAGTCCTTCTTGGTTCATTCCCCATCTTGGTTAATGACACCGTGATTCCTGAGCTTGCCGAGTCTGAAACCTACCCTTAGCTTCCTATAGCACACGACGTGCTCGTCCTTCTCTGCCCTGTGCCTGGGCATGTCTAGAGCTTAGGGATTGGGCCCCACATGCATATCGATGCTCAGTGCCTGGCAAATGACTGTCTCAAAGTCGGTACCGTACATGAGTAATGGAATGAACATATGAATGGAAACCAGAATTTCAAGGGATATGTGTTCTTTTTATCTGTAATTTTTTCCCCTTTTAGAACAAACTGATAGAAAATTTTTCTATTATGGTGGTGTCTTTCCTGGCGGTTTTACAAGATCTGCAGGAGGGAAATGCCAAGTGCACAATATGTTTATGGTCTTAATAATCACTAATTAAGCACTTTGGATGGACAGAAGCCACCAGATATTATCAGAGAACATTGTTTCTCCAAGATACTTAAAGAAACATTTGATTATGGAAAGCTACTGTGGGCATTACAACAGGATGCCAAGACTCATATTGAACAACCTCCCGACGGGATCTTTTTTCTCTTTTTCCCTGACATAGACACCGGGTAAGTGTGCATCCTGGCTCCTTTCCCTTTGTCTGCACATAGTTTAGCAGAAACCCACAGGCAGTTTAGAGCTGTGTGGCTGCTCAGTTCCACTGTGGGATCACAGCGCCATTCCCGAGTCCTGCGATTGTTGCGAACCGTTCCCCAAGGCGAGGGAATCCATATGGGCACATCTCTTGCATTTTTCCGGTCGCTGGAGAAGACCACTTTTCTGATTAAGAGGAAGACAAGAATCACTCTCTGAGTGCCTTCTCTGAGTGTTAAATTGTCCATCCATCACGAAGGTTAATTAGTTTGGGGAGAGGGTCAGGAATTCACCTGCTTCCAAAAGCCAAGTACGCAGAAAACTGGAAAAGTGGATCCGTTTACTGCTGCTGTTGCTTCTGGCTGCGGCCTGGTGTCAGATGGTTGGCGATGGTTGGCGAATGGCTTGCTCTCTGGACAGGACCCCTGGTGTCCTCTGCTTAGAATCCTAGGTTAAAGCTTTTTCAGCTTATACCCACGTGGCCAGTGGCTGTTACTCAAACCACAGCCACTGAGCTAAGTAAGCTCCAGTGATTCCTGGCTTCGATTCCCTCTATGTTGGAACCAGTTCTCTCCCAATTTCTATGAACTTTCCTTGAACAATGGGGAGTCTTTGGTGATCTTTGCTGCCAATAACAGTAGTCAGAGCCACTCGGCCCACTGGTTTCTTTAACTTACGCTCTCAGGTAACTACAGATTCGATCTTCCTTCCTTCTCACCCCAAAATCTTTAGGCTCAGTATGCAAGCAAATTCCAACTTTTCCTCAAAAATCTATCAAGCTTTTCAGAATATTTTGAGGAAGAGCTGGCCCTGCTCCCTTCTTTCAAGCAGTGGGTGTTTCAAAATGAGAAGACCAACTCCAGTGCTATAAATAAATACATATTTAAAAATCATCCTGTTAAAAAAAAATTCTGTTTTCTTCCCTTTCCCTCATATCCGACCTCACACAGGCAGTCCTGCATGACCCCCTGTGGGAGACACGACGCTGCTCCTCGCCACAGCTCCTAGCCCGGCATCGGTGACCACGAGGGGCTGGTGCCGGTGTCCGAGGAGGACTGAACTCCGCTCTGTGACTGCTGGAAAAGCCCGAGAAGCTAATTAAACTCCAGGTCTGCTGCCGGTGAGGAGAGCATCCACGACAAGACAATCTCCCAGATATTTTTCTGTGGCGAGAACCACATTTCTCCTCAGCAGGTCATTGTTTATCTTACGGACTTTATGAATGTGGAGTTTGATTACAGCCTTCCTGGCTTGAAAATTCAGAAATGAACGGGTAGGACTTTATAAGAGGCAGGTATTTCTTTTAACCTATCCCGTGATTTACCAGATAGAGTTTACTTAACCCAACAAACTGACTCTGCGTTCTTGATTCTACCGAGTGGATGCATTTGCTGAGTGTAACTTTAAGTCTTTAAACATATTTGGATTGAGATTATATTAAAAAACTGGGGATGGGTTTGCAGTATCTTCTCCTTATACAAGGGCAGTTGTTAGTATTATCTAGTTCAGATGCATTTCAGAAAAGTAATCCGTGAGGTTTATATCCAATGCTGGTTTTTATTATATGGTATAATAATATATCTTAATGGACAAAATTCCACTGACAAGAAAGGTAATAAAATTTTTATTTTTTAAACATCTGAGAGGGAAACAGACAAGGCCTTTTGGATTTAAATATAGAAATATCTTTTTCATCCACTAAAGAATATATTTTGAGGCTATTTAAAATACATTCGTGCATTCATCAGAAGACGGCACCTTGCATGTAAGGAAGCTCATTTGCTTAAGCATTTCCTAGAATCGGTCGTGAAGTCATGTCTACATACAGACCCAATTAAGAACCACGGTATTCTATCTGCTGTGACTTAAGCAATGTTAATTAAAGAATTGAGAAATTGGCTAGATAATTCAATACCAATTTACCTCCCAATTCATATATTAGAGTCTGGCTAGCTCGTTTGGTTAGAATATGGTTCATTTAATGTCAAAACCAGGCCCAGTCACTTTAAGGGCCAGATAACTATAAAAAGAAACACTGGGTACCTCAGCCTTGGGCTGTCTACCAGAAGCCAACCAGCGATCACCCCCGTTTCGTGGCCCCAAATCTGGAACTAGGAAAGCAGACACAATTTCCCTGGCATGGGCCTGTGTTAGCCAGACTGTGCTGGAAGGAAAGGATGCTCCCTATGCCGACCCAAGAGCCAGAGTTTCCTTATCCTACAACCGAACTTCATTTTGTTCCTCGAGGACATCATGTGACCAGCCTGATGAGGTCTCCTGTTCTTACCCGTAGGTGCATTATTTCTCATTCCCCACTTTGTGCCGTACAAAAATGCAGTGACAGATTCCCTGTGTCTTCCTTTACGTCAGTCAGGTGGTCAAGCAACCCTGGGCCAAGTAGACATCTGCATGTCCAGACCTAGGGGTCTCCCTCCGAACTGATGGGACAGATCCTCCGTTCTCCATCTACTTGGCCAATGTGTCTTGCATGGCAAGAACATACGAGGCCTTCTCCCATTCCTGCTGCCCCCTCCAGGCTAACCAGCTGTCACACGTAGACTTTCTCCTTACTCTTGTACTTGCCACCTTATTTTTTGACTGTTTCTACATCAGGGAATTCTCTAAAACGGTGTGTGTGGAGGTCTGGGTCCAGGGGAGGAGCAGGCCTCAGCCTGGCAATAGCGAGCGATGCAAACACATTAGCCGGCGGATACCAGGGCCCGTGTTGGCCGTAGGGACTGCATTTCCAGGCTTCCTTTCTTCCGGAGGGAACTTCATGGAACGTGGTTATTCCCCTGAGGAGGGAGGCCTGGTCAGGGGGGCTCTTGTATCCCCACCCAATCCAATAAAGGGACTCTGGGGACAGAATCCCCTTGGAATTCCCATATGTTAATACTATAGTCATGATTATTTCTACCCTTATTAAGCACCAATTCTAGCTGCCAGACACTCACTAGGAACTTTATAGGTTACATGTCCATTCCGTGACTCAGAGAGAAGACCAGAGGCCAGCAAGTTACCAACAACACAAACTATAGGAACTTGTGTAAATTTTTGTAATTTGCTCGTGTGCTTACCTGATTTCTGTTTACCTCTGTGATAGCCTTAATCCTTTGACTGCAGTAAGGTTTTTTTTTACATTTTTATTTGTTGTATTGTTTTTTGTTCATTCTTGTTTTGCATTTAGGGGCCACAGAAAGACAGAGGAAGACGCCAGGCAGGCTTGTGGATGGTCTGAGAGAGGAGAGCTCGGCGTCCAGTGCAGACTCCCGAACGACCCAGCGCTTGACCTTGAGGGTGCCCCGCCTCTCAGAGCCTCATTCCATGCCCCGGAAGTTAAGGTGCTTCTTCTCTCCTGCCATTGTTTTTGGGCTCTGAGATGCTATGGAAAACAGGATTAATTTTCTTCAGTTGAGATTTAGTACTTATGGTTTTTCCCAGACTTCTTGAATTTCTTCTAAACTTAAAAAAATGGTGGTTAGTTTAATAGAAGTTATTATTTGTAAATTCATGTGGGCTCCTTGTGATAAATGCTTCCTTTGCAAGATACTTAAAAGACAGTGGTAAATTGATCAAGTGTGAATATTTAGATCGTGGCTTCATTATACAAAACCAGAAATTTAGTTTTTTGAAAACGAGGCTTCACTTCATCTTTGAACCCCCATTCCGGTCTCTAGGAGAAGATGTAAAATCAAGGAAAACTCCATTGAATTCTGCAATTTCTCAGGCAATTCAGGACTTCTTTCCTGATCTTGGTACTTTAAAGGCTGCGACCTATTATTTTTATCTCTGCAAAAGGGGGATCATTCAACATTCACAGAAGCAGCGTAAGTTTGCTCTGAAGGCTGTTCACAAACCCATATTAGAATGGCGCAGGATATCCTGAAATACCGAAGTCAGCACCGCCTGTGGCTCTCAGAGAAGAGCCCCTGGGCGTTGGGTTTATCTCAGGCTGACACTGACCCCGTGGACACTCCAGCCGCAGCCTCTCCCGGTCCGTGGGGACGACGAGGCCGCTACTGGGGGGCTGCAGTCCTGTTTGCCCCGAGGAGCCTCTGGGATGACACACGCGCGGAGCCCGAGGCTCGCACGGGAAGACGGCACAGAGAGCAAACTCAAAATACAACCTCTTCCTCCCTACTAAGAAGGAAACAGCACACCCATTGTTAAAGACCCTCTAGGGCTTAGGATCAACCTCAAGGAGGAAAGGGAAAGAAAAAAAAACCAAGCAACAACAACCCGGAGAAATGGTCTTAACCCTTCTTGAGCTGTCAATCAGAATGATTGAAAATAGCTGAGCTGCATAGGATTATGTTAGACATGAGCAGATGATTTTCTTTATCAGCTAGAATTATGGCTGGTAGCCAGAATTCAAATTTGATTATTGGGCTAGTAATCATTAATTTCCTACTTAATAAAATCATCTATTTTAGCCTTTTGCTAAGAATCGGCACCAAGATCCCTAGTCTTGTGTTTCTCAAGTACATCCATCTCCTCTCTTGGAGTGGACATCTTTTCCACTTTTAGATTCTCAACATCTCTGTTTTCTGTAATTATGCAAAAGTTACGAAAATGAGCAGTGTTCACATTTGCAAATCCTCTCAGTACTTTGGGAAGGAATTCATCTCTGTCTGCAGACTTGTGTTTATTTAAAACCACTAAGCTTTATTTCCAACTCTTTCCACGGAGGCTGGGTCGCTGTTCCCTGCCATCACGTTTGTTCAAGCCTTTCCAGCCTGAAGACGACTGCCGCCTGCGGATTGTGATGTCTTTATTCCAAGGAGACAGATGACCTTTATTTATTGTCAGCAGTGGTTGGGGTTGATAAATGAAGGGTTGTGCTATAGTTAAATGCAGCCCTTTAGATCATACAATCCAAATGGAGAGGAGAGTTAATATAAATATGCAAATGAAGTTAGCCAAGCACACTTTTTAATTGATCGCAATGAGGTGTTCTGCTGCCTAAATTATCTGGGCACTTTAAGTGCTCTGGTGAGTCTCGCTACAGCCGGCGTAGATGGAGTTCATCCAAGAGATGAAGGCACTGCGGGCAGATCCTTAGATAATTAGAATTTTTTTAAGATTTTATGTATTCATTTGAGAGGCAGCGAGAGAGAGCGCGAGCAGGGGAAGGGGCAGCGGGAGAGGGAAAAGCAGACTCCCCTCCAACCAGGGAGCCCCAAGAGGGGCTTGACCCGGCCCTCTGGGATCACGACCTGAGCCGAAGGCAGATGTTTCCCTACTGAGCCACGCCGGCGCCCCTAGTAATTGCGATTTTGATTGCCTCCTGACTGGCCAAAAAGAAGAAATGGAAGCTTTTAAAAGCCGGAGGGTTTGATCATCTTGAGCTCTCTTGTCTACCATCCTTCTCAGGAGGCAGACGTGGTTTGTGTGACTCAGTGTGGCTTAACCTTGCAGGTTCCTCCAGGGGACCAGCTGTTGCCAGGCCCTGGAAGGTTCCTGGTCTTGTTGTACAGACCTCTGTTAGTGTAAGATTCGCAGAAGGGCATGACATTGAACTTCAGTCTAGTCAGACCTCTGTCTCGTTCCTTTCTGTCTTCCTCTCATACCGACTCCCGTCTGGAGACCTTGGAGTGGCTGTGAACATTTCAGGGTCATGAATAAGAGTAGACTTAGGGGGGTAGCTACATTATTGCTGGTTTTTCCTCTGTGACGCGGTTTTCAGGTCCGGGTGGGTGGAAGGGGGTGCTGGGACGGAGGTACGCGGTGATACCCCAGTGCCCAGTCCTGGAAGCAGGTGCATCACCAGGGAGAAGCGAAGCTTGAAGAATACAGACCCCACAGCTCATTCACAGACAATCGTTTCAAGCCTTGGACACGCACACCTGCAAGAGAGAGGATTCGGTTCTTGTTTATTCTTGAAATAGAAGTCCTCTCGCGTCTGGGGTGTATCAGTACTGCCGGACGCACAGCCGTCACCCCCCCGTCCTGTCGGTGGGGGCAGCTGAAGGAAAGTTCTCCGAGACGCTTGTAGGACACACACCTGCAGTTGTTTTACAGATGGGGAGAAGGCCTGTGTCTCAGGCCATGAGCTTTAGTCCTCTCAACTGCCAATGATAAAAAATAGATGTAATCAGACATGTTAAAAGAACAAATTATCTTTCTATTCTCTCTTTAGAGTACTGTTTTTAAAAAATCATTGTCATATAAAGATGCGGTACAGAATCATACAGCCGAAAATGTAGGGAAAAGCTAGTACAGAGCTACATTTCATAAAAATCTTTTGTTATTTTCTGGATTTTTGCAACACAGAGGTATTTTTCAGCTTTTTTTTTTTTTTAAGATTTTATTTATTTATTTGGGGGCGCCTGGGTGGCTCGTGGGTAAAGCCTCTGCCTTCGGCTCAGGTCATGATCCCAGGGTCCTGGGATTGAGCCCCGAGTCGGGCTCTCTGCTCAACAGGGAGCTTACGTCCCCCTCTCTCTCTGCCTGCCTCTCTGTGTACTTGTGATCTCTGCCTGTCAAATAAATAAACAAGTAAAATCTTTTTTTAAAAAAAAGATTCTATTTATTTATTTGAGAGACAGAGCGTCCGCGTGAGTTGGGGTGAGAGGCAGAGGGAGAGGAAAAAGCAGGCTCCCGAACAGGGGCCCAATGTGGGACTCGATCCCAGGACCCTGAGATCATGACCTGAGCCGAAGGCAAATGCTTAACCGCCTGAGCCACCCAGGTGCCCCATATTTTTTAGTTTCTTAAAATTAGTAGTTTATGGTGAGCTGTTTTCTCATTCTGAGCAAATACTCACGTTGGTGCCTGGTTTTATATGTGTAGTCATTCATTTTTTTCTTAAAAATATCTCCCACAAAACCAAGAGGTCTCCTCGCAAGGTGCCATATTTCCAACCAATGTATCTCTTATTGTTCTCATGGAACACCTGTCAAGTATCATTTATGGAGAAGTTGTGATGTACAAAATTGTTTCATATGCTTTGACCTGGGGACATTTGCTCTGCCTTCCTGAGCCGAAGACTCTTTAGAAAACAGAAACAACAGGCTGACTCACAGCATGGCTTTCCGGATCCAGTGAGGTTAAACGATGCACTTAGAGGCACGTTTTAAATGATCAAGTGCAATCTAGACAGTCGGCCTGAAACAGGCTTGGAACAGGCCCAACTCTGTTTTCTGCCGGCCCCATCTGACTAGTGATGCGACCTTGGGCGTGTTCCCTTCTTCAGCTGTCATGTGAGGGAAAATGTACCCAGCTCGGAGGGCAAGCATCACACGGGTAATTGCCATTTTTATTATTGAATCAGAGCTGTTCTCCACTACCACCGTCTGTGCTAGATAATATCTCTAAAGAACTATGCGGGATTATGGGGCCTTTTCAAATGAGCTCGTTGCTTTTAATTAAAAGGTACTAATTTTTATTTTTGTATTTTCATGTGTATGAAATTTACTTATTTTACAGCCATGAATATTGTTTTTGGTTTTTTAATTTTAGTTTTTAGTTTTGTAACTGATAGTGTTTTGACTTTTTAGCTTAGGTAATATGAATAAAAAATACAGCCTGTAGCCAAGTCTGAAATCGTTTGTCACATGACTAATACTTGCGAGGAAAAGTCAGGTCAAAGATCCACCAGCAGGAACCAGCAAATACCGGGGATCTCGCAGGAATCATAGGACGTTGTGCCTGACTTAGCAAGACAAATTAACAAAGCATCTTTCTTTTAAGTTTTAAGAAGGTTTTAAGAAAAATCTCATTTTTCTTTTTTCCTTTCATGCCTCTATCTTTTGTCTCAAAAGAACAGAATTCAAGAGAACCTCCATGTGTTGGTCAAAGGAGTTAGAACGGCTCACCCAGATTCCAAGAGAGTAAACAGAGATCACACTTCTCAACTGAAAACATGCCAAAGAGTTTCAGCTACTATTTAAAAACTGCCTCTGGACCAGCTTCACGTCGACCATTGAGGATCAGGAGTGAATGCGTGTCATTGATTGCCCCAGACTGCACACCTTCAGGTAGAAATCGTGGTGAGAAAAGTGAGATGAAAGATTACGTAATCTGAGCAGAGCAAGATTCTGTAGCAGGAAAGGGTTTGGGTGGTGAGGACTGAGGAGGCAAAATCCTGTGATTTATGCATGAGCTTTCTGACTTTAAGCAACGGCTTTCCTGTCAGGGTAAATAAATAAAACTTGTTAACTTCCATGGTTGGCACGAGAACTCCTCAGATAAGAAGACCAAGAAGGTGACGTATCAGCATGCAGATCTCCAGGGCAAACCCAAGGCAGAAGAGAAGATAAAAATTCAATAATCTTTTAATACTCAATCTTGATTCAGATGAATGAATCACAGTTACATCTAGGAGGGAACCTATAACAATCTGATGATGTTACGAATTTAATTTTATGAGAAGTCTTGTGGCTGATAATTGGGAATACGTTTCACTGTTTCAAACATGTATGCTATCCCTTTAGGCCAGTCATGCATTATGACAACCGATCACATTTATTTATGACATCAAGGCATAAAAATATAGCAGCAAACCTTTATTTAAAGTTTACAATGTGGGGCACCTGCGTGGCTCAGTAGGTTAAGCTTCTGCCTTTGGCTCAGGCAATGGTCTCAGGGTCCCTGGATCGAGCCCCACATCAGGCTCTCTGCTCAGCGGGGAGCCTGCTTCCCCCCTCTCTCTCTGCCTGCCTCTCTGCCTGCTTGTGATCTCTCTCTGTGTCAAATAAATAAATAAAATCTTAAAAAAGCCTACTATGTGCCAGATATTATGTTAAGCACTTAACATGGATTTAATCCTAGCAATTGTATTATTAATTAATTATTAGGCAACTCTTCAGTGAGGCTGAACTAATATTTTGTAAGGCGTTAATATCAGCCAGGCACTGTCACATAGAGTAGACAAGACAAAACTTCATTTTCAAGGAGAGCCTACAGTCTGTTGGAAGAGAATACATAAACAGGTCATTGCAATACTGGCTGGTAAATGCCAACCCAGCTGTGAACGTTGGGTGAGTGTTACGGAGGCTAGAAAAATAAGCCAGACACAGTATCTGCCCTCAGATACTTGTAATTTCCTTGAAGGATTGAATTCCATTAACACAGTCTCATCAGATAATCCAGGGAAACACCCACTCTGGGTCCTGATATATGGCTTCTGGTGATTATTCATAGTTTATTTGGATTTCAAGATGGTGCTACTTGATGAAACACTCCAGTTTTTTATGAATGTAGCTAAAACTGTCAGATAATAAGCAATGATGCTTTTAATAACAGAGCAGCTAACAGTGCTTGTGTAAATATCCAGTTCCCACACAGGATGGCTGCCATGTGGACACGTTGCCTTCAATCTTCCAAGGGTTTATTATAGCAGAGGAAAGCCGTCCCTGAGAATTGACTCGTGGATGGGTAGTGTTTCCAGTTGGTTATGTTTTGATGCGTCCATCTGTCCATCCATTTATCCATCCGTCTAACAACCATCCACGTCCATAGGAGGGTGATGACATGTTACTGTGGGTGTCGGCTGGGGGCTCAAGCTGCTTCAGACTGGTTTGCAAGTGTGACACTTGTTAATTTCTAGAAATTTGTGTGCTTTAAGTACAGCCACTTAAAAAAAGTTAACTGATATAAACCACAATTAAATGAATTAAAATAAAGGAGTTAAAAGGAATTAAAATAAGGTTAATAAATACTCAAAATTCAATACTTCCCAATTATTTTACTACACTTCAGGATTATCTTTTTTCTTAAGGTTGCTTAACATTATTGTTTCTGTATAGTGGAAATACTACGGAATGGTGAGTTAATTTGCATCTCTTTCCAACTCCACATTCAGTAACATCATGCCGGTAGCTTGAAATCAACCATAATGGCAGTATTTACGCTTTGGGAATTAGAAAAAGTACCTTGAGTAGAGTAAAGATGGGTGTGCTAAGTTCTGAAGGTGTTTGTTCTTCATTTGTTTCGTAACAAGTATCTTTTATTTCATTAAACATTTGAAACAAAACACATTTGGTAGTTTTAAAAAACTGAGCCATCCTAGGAGGCTTTATAAAAAACAACAAAAACAACAACAAAAATCCTCCACAAAACTAATCTAATACAGAGTCCCACTGTCAATGGCAACCATTTTTAACTCTTAAGTGTTTCTTCTGGTAAGTTATTTTCATATATAGAAACACTATTTTTTTTTAAAGATTTTATTTATTTATTTGACAGACAGAGATCACAAGTAGGCAGAGAGAGAGAGGGGGAAGCAGGTTCCCCGCTGAGCAGAGAGCCTGATGCGGGGCTGGATCCCAGGACCCTGAGATCATGACCAGAGCCGAAGGCACAGGCTTTAACCCACTGAGCCACCCAGGCGCCCCAAGAAACACTATTTTTTTAAGTCTAATGTGCACAATGTAACAATATGAAAGTTGAGATGCAATTGTCATATATGATTGTGTAAGTCGAAGGTGCACAGTGGATCTGACATGTTTACATGTCGCCTTATGGTCGTCACAGTGTTAGCTAATACCTCCGTCATTAAGTCACATAACTGAAATTTCTTTTTCACGGTAAGGACATTTAAAATCTAGTCTTTTGGCAATTTTGAAGTACACGACGCCGTCTTGCTCGACTGTAGTCACCATGCTCTGCACTGGCTCTCCAGAACCGAAATTCATCTGCAAGTCTGTGCCCTTTGACCAACAATCCATATGAGAAACGACATTCTTCTAATCTAAACATGGTAGTGATGGCTTTCACACACCAAGATGCCAATATTGTATTCTATGTTGACTGCTTTAAACAATTTCCACTTGAATTTTTTTTCAAATAGAAAATAACTTGATTTAACTTAATTCTACCTAATATTTGTAACTAATCATGATTCTGTAGACTTGCTTTTTAAAGGATGTCCCTTCAAATCTACAGAGCAAAGGCTGACTATAATGAGCATTGAAATTCCACAAACCACCTCCATCTACATTTGATTCTAGACTTTGAAGTTGGAATTATTATCTCAGAATTTTGAAGGCACCTCTCCACTGTCTTGTAGTAGCCCATGCTGCTGTCGGGATGCCTGTTTTTTGTACCTTCGTATTTGACCTTCTTTTCCTCCTTCGAAGCTTTTCAGATCTTCTCTTTATTTTTGAGTTCTAAAATTGCAAAATAATACTCCTTCATGTGTTTGTTTTCAATTTTGCGGGGTGGGCATCCATTAACCTTTCATTTTCCTTTAGCTTTGTTGTAACAGAGTTCTTTGACTTTACCTTCCAACCATATTGCTTATTATTATTATTTTTAAATTTTAGGAACCATATTTTAAACTTTACGAAATGTGTTCCCAAATCACTTTGTTTTAAATGGGCCATATGCAACATTCCATGGATTTTACTCTATACCCAGTCAGAGAACCTTCTTGTCTTACGTTTGTTCATTGATGTGACATACATAGTGAGTCTTAAAGTTGCCCTTTTATGTTATGCTCTTTGCTTTTCACTCATTTTGCTGGGCACTTGATGGGATTCTTCAAACTGCAAATCAGTGCCTCATAGAAAAATACAGTTTGGTATAGAAGTTTGTTAATTTCCTAACCTAAGGACTAAATCATCTTTTATTTCTATGTACCTTTCCTGCCAACCCTACAGTCCTAGAATAATGCTGAGTTTATATTGTATATTTAATGAATCTTGTTTATTTGACATTCCTCTCTGTGTTTGCTCTACAAAGACTGTCAGGGACCTAATTTATTCAATTCCTTCCAGGGCTTGGTGTTATTAGGCATTATTGAATGAATAAGTGGTAAGATTAACCCACATAGAAAATACTTTTTAAAAAATAAATTGTTGCCCCAAGTTAATTTTTATTTGTGCAATATATGGTGCAAATAAGATCAGAAAACTCAAGCTCTTAGCCTATAACATCATGAGCTGCAGGATATGAAAAAAGCATTTGTGGGCATTTCTTGGGTTACATTTTTTTTGGAAAGGACCTACTATTCTCACTATCATACCATTATTTTTTTCTCTAGGAATACTCCACTTTCTAACAGAAGTCAGTAGGGGACGTTTCCTTTATGAAAACTTACTCTATGATCTAAGTCAATAGAGCCTATGTGTTCTGTAAATAACATGATGCCTAAAAACAAAAAACAAAAATACCCATTACACAATTTTCATACTTATAAACATTATTAGATCTCTTAAATGCGACAGACATTTACATAGTTAAATGACACAGCTTAAAGTGTAGCCTAAGATTTTCCCAATTTAGTCCCATTTCATCCCCCCCGCCCCCCCGGGCTTCCCTTATTCAGCCTGGTCGTCAGTCCCACGGGAACTTAAGCCGAGTTCCTGGCTCATGAATGTCTCAGCACTTCCAGTTTCTCGTATTTTCTTTTTAGAAGGACTGTATATCAAACTCTTTATAGGAAGAGATAAGATAATTGAGATTTGACTTTGGTTGATCCAAAAAGACACGTAGAGTTCAAAGAGGCTTCCTACGTGAAGGTTGATTTTGCACTTGTAGCTGGGCAGATCCTGGGCAAATTTCCACTCAGTTGCCTCCCATGGCCCTAGAGAATTTGCTCACTGGTCTATCTTGTATTACTTCTTTCACGGTGTCTTTTTCTTCATGTTTAGATAAGAAAGGACAAATTCCCTCCTCTTAGTCCTCGACAATATTTCCATAGCTCTTCCTGGTTCTCTTGACATTTGCCGTCTGATGGAGAAATAAGCAGGGGCAAGGGAGTTGGCCAGGAGGTAAGAATGAGGTGAGCAGGTTGTATGTGTGCCCGTCCTCAAAGGAATCGCCACATGCCCGTGCCAGTCCTGGCACACGGTTATGAGGAACTGGAGCGGACAGTTCAGTGCTGGGATTGCCAGCAGACCCAACGCTAGACTCAAAGGGTTTTGAGAAGATCACACAGCCAATCACCCCACGGACCTCCCCTTCTTCCCTGCTATCACCAGTCTGTGCCAGACAAAACATGTGGGCTCAAGGGGAGATCGACAAAGAGAAATTTTCCACCCTAGATAATTTGCTTGTTTCGTATGTTAGCAGGTGATGAGCTGTGAAGGAAAGGGACACAGGGAGGCGGCAGGCTGTGCTGGAAACGGGAAGAGACTGACTGCAGGTTCTGTCGAGACCTGCTGAGTCAGAACATACAGGGTGCAGGAGTCAGTCTCTGAATCACGAACAAACTTCCCAAGGGCTCCTGATGTGTCCAAAATTTGACCTAAATAAAATTCTTTGTGCAGCCCCGTATCTCCTAAGGAAAGAAAGAGTAAGTGTTACCGTTCTCTTAAAGTGGCGCAGACTTTTGTTGTTCACTGAAGCTGTCTTTCTCCATTTGCTTTTCCTCTGAACAAATACTGAAAACTTCTCAGCATCTTTGTGCTCTTTTCAGTGGCTCTTATGCTGATACCTTGGTTGGTTTTCAGAGCAGAGGGTAAAGGCAGGGCTACCAGGGCATCCAGAAATCTCAGTCTGAAAGGAAGATGCCCTGGTTAGTTTCAACAAAGTAACCCAGAGAAGATGATACTTAGACAATGACTTATCATGACACAATAATTAACTGTCCTACTATTTTATTCAATTACATTGCAGTGCTTCTGTTTGGACTCGAGGATGCAATTCAATTTCCTTTTGCTAAAAACACGCATGGTCGTAAATTTTTATTATCTTTATCTATGGAAACAGACTACTCAGGATAACTCTAACATCATATGACCTGTTGACTGAACATTTGGACAGAACAATAAATCTTGATGAACTTTGTCCAGGGCTCTTATGAGTGAAAGATTAGAAACTGAGATGTAAAACCGATGATTTCGTGAGTAACCCTTACTTTTCAGAGCCAGTGGGATTGTGACGTGTTCTACAGAAACACAACGGAAGCACAATTCTTTCCTTTTAGCTTCCCGTAGAAACCACAGGTTTCTGTCCTCGTGGATCCTGGAGTCCTCCCAGGAGCTAGATGTTTGCATAGACCCTAGAAATGCTTTTCTTCTGACCTTATCTGAGCCATGGGAGATAGGATAGAAATGGGGGCAGGACGTGAGTAGCTCATTTCCCATTACTTTTACAGTGCAAGTGGTTATTCGTTTAACTCTCTTTTAAAAAGACACTTAAAAAATAAAAAATAAAAAGACACCTTAAAGGATATATTAAATAAAAAGAACTTGCAAAAGCTCAGGCATAGGCTAGCACATAGAACAGGCTCAATGACGGTGACTCGTGTAATGGGCTACGTCATGGTATGACATTTTGTCAAAGAATCAACGCGTATTATTCAGTTGTTGCAGCCTCCTGGGCTGGGAAGGGGACCTCCGTACGGAAACAACAGACAATTTATCAACAATGATTTTAGTAGCAATTTTGTACTTACTGGGAACTTCTGAATGTTGCATCCGCTGGACATAACCGCCAACCAAACGCCAAGACCTCTGGGGCGACGTGCGATAAATTAACACCCATGCATTTAAGAATGCTGTTCATGAAATGAAGATCTGCTCCAACAGACCATCGACGGCTTTGCATGCTTGATGCTGTTGGGTCTCAGGATAAAAGAAAATGTTGGCCAGTGTGTGTGGGTAGATGGTTAAAGGGGTGTATGTGTGCATGCGTGTGTGTGTGTGTGTGTGTGCATGCGTGTGTGTGGGTGTGCCTGTGTGTAAGGAATGGGGTGTTTATCAGAACTCTGGGCTGAAAGGTGTATAAAGACCTAGAGCGAGATCACATGCTGACGATGAGAACGTGATTGCTTCATGTTAACTGACATCTTCAAGCCTGGGGGGCTGTCACTTGGGACACGAAGGGGAGCCTTAACAGCTCGAGTCAGGACTTCCCCAGCGTAGGCCGGTCATGCTCTCTTGTTTCTCCTCAAAGTTCAGGGATCTGCTCGCTCCCAGGCCAAAGCGTTCCCTTGCTGGTGTGGCTCACCTTCCAGGCCAGCAGCACGTGGGGGTCACGGCGACTCCCCAGCCACGAGCACGACTTTCCCTGCTTCACATCACTAAGCTGGCACCACACATGAACCAAGAAGACGGAGAGTTTGTAGTATGAGGTCAATTGACAAACTGTTTTCTTATAAAAAGGAGAGCCTCACAGGGTCTTTCATAAAACATAATTTCTTTTTAAAGTCCTATTTTTACACAGAACTGAGCCAGCAAAGAGCTTTCAAAATTAGTCTTTACTTATTAAACATTTCATCAACCCTTTTCAATATGGGGGATATAAACTCTAAGTGATTAAAAATGGAAAACGAAGTAGCGCAATCCTAAAATGATGATATCATTCCCAGGTCAAATCATTCCAGAACTCTCACTGTGCTTTTTCCTGGAGCCCAGGAGCGCGGCGGCGCGGTGCCCTCGGATCTGGCTTGTAATTGCTGCTGGAAGGACATGTGCGTGACGGGGCCCCGTTAGAAGAATTTGCCCGTGGGGCTGGGATAGAAGCTGCTCGAGTGCCCGAACCAGCTGGTCGGCAGGCATGTCCCCTGTGAAGGGACACAGTCCTGTTCAGGAGAGTGGTTTGCTTCAAGGCAGGACTCGAAACGTAGGGTGAGGGAGGGGAAAGGACCAACAAAACGTGAGGTCCGGCTGCACACTGGACAGGCGCTCAGACGCCCCCGCAGGGAAGGAGCGAATGTGACCGTGAAACCGTCGAGCAGGGCTGCGCTCGGTGCCGGCGGGCCGTGTAGACGGCTTCAGGAACGGCAGTCCTGTGCGAGCTGGGTTTCCACACCTTTCCCCGAGGCCTCAGAAGTGCAGAAGGACGGAGTGAAGCCGGTGGAAAGTGGTGTGAGTTTCACAGACTCGGCGCAGTGGTTGTTCTAGGGCTCCTAGACCCGAAAGGCCATGGCTGAAGTTTTTCTTCTCTTTCATTCCTTTTTTTTTTTTTTTTTTCAAAAAAATTTTTAAATTTCTTTTCAGTATAACAGCATTCATCGTTTTTGCACCCAGTGCTCCATGCAACCCGTGCCCTCCCTAATACCCACCACCTGGTTCCCCAACCTTCCACCCCCCGCCCCTTCAAACCCTCAGATTGTTTTTCAGAGTCCATAGTCTCTCATGGTTCACCTCCCCTTCCAATTTCCCCCAACTCCCTTCTCCTCTCTAACTCCCCATGTCCTCCATGCTATTTGTTATGCTCCACAAATAAGTGAAACCATATGATGATTGACTCTCTCTGCTTGACTTACTTCACTCAGCATCATCTCCTCCAGTCCCGTCCATGTTGCTACAAAAGTTGGGGATTCGTCCTTTCTGATGGAGGCATCATACTCCATAGTGTGTACGGACCACATCTGCCTTATCCATTCGTCCGTTGAAGGGCATCTTGGTTCTTTCCACAGTTTGGCGACCGTGGCCATTGCTGCTATAAACATTGGGGTACAGATGGCCCTTCTTTTCACCACATCTGTATCTTTAAGGTAAATACTCAGAAATGCAATTGCAGGGTCATAGGGAAGTTCTATTTTTAATTTCTTGAGGAATCTCCACACTGTTCTCCAAAGAGGCTGCACCAACTTGCATTCCCACCAACAGTGGAAGAGGGTTCCCCTTTCTCCACATCCCCTCCAACACATGTTGTTTTCTGTCTTGCTAATTTTGGCCATTCTAACTGGTGTAAGGTGGTATCCCAATGTGGTTTTAATTTGAATCTCCCTGAGGGCTAGTGATGATGAACATTGTTTCATGTGTCTGATAGCCATTTGTATGTCTTGATTGGAGAAGTGTCTGTTCATATTTTCTGCCCATTATTTGATATGATTGTCTGTTTTGTGTGTGTTGAGTTTGAGGAGTTCTTTATAGATCCTGGATATCAACCTTTTGTCTGTACTGTCATTTGCAAATATCTTCTCCCATTCCGTGGGTTGCCTCTTTGTTTTCTTGACTGTTTCCTTTGCTGTGCAGAAGCTTTTGATTTTTATGAAGTCCCAGAAGTTCATCTTCGCTTTTGTTTCCTTTGCCTTTGGAGACATATCTTGAAAGAAGTTGCTGTGGCTGATATCGAAGAGATTACTGCCTATGTTCTCCTCTAGGATTCTGATGGATTCCTGTCTCACGTTGAGGTCTCTTATCCATTTTGAGTTTATCTTTGTTTATGGTGTAAGAGAATGGTCGAGTTTTATTCTTCTACATATAGCTGCCCAGTTTTCCCAGCACCATTTATTGAAGAGACTGTCTTTTTTCCACTGCATATTTTTTCCTGCTTTGTCGAAAATTATTTGACCATAGAGTTGAGGGTCCATATCTGGACTCTCTAATCTGTCCCACTGTTCAATGTTTCTGTTTTTATGCCAGTACCATGCTGTCTTTCATTCTTTAAAAAAAAAAAAAAAAATCACTGTTTATCTGACAGTGGGGGTCGGGGAAGGGCAGAGAGAGGAGAAAGAATCTCAAGCAGATTCTCCGCGGAGCCCTGAGCCCATATGGGGGCTTGGTCTCCGGACTCTGAGATCCCAGCCTGAGCCGAGATCAAGAGACAGACTCTCATCTGACCGAGCCACCCAGATACCCCAAAGTTTTCTTGAGCTATGCGTAAGGCCCCCGAGTCTCCCATGGGTCTGACCCAGTCCCTTCATATGCCTAAGGGAAGATCTTTCTTCCTTTAACTAAAGCCAAGTTTGTAACAGTAGCGAACTGAACGTACAGTGACTTGGTTTTTCTGTCTCATACAGCAACAAAAGATGGACTGAACTCTGTGTGTAAGTCAGGAAAGCAGCTCTCCCAGTCACACAGACCTTAGTCACCGTCCCCGTGAGGATGCTGACATCATGAACACTCTGCCACTGATTCTTTTCTTTTCTTTTAATTTTTTATTTAATTTTTAAACTTTATTTAATTTTTATTTAATTTAATTTTTTTTAAGTTTTTATTTATTTATTTGACAGAGATCACGAGTAGGCAGAGAGGCAGGCAGAGAGAGAGGAGGAAGAAATCTTCCCTGATGAGCAGAGAGCCCGATGTGGGGCTCGATCCCAGGACCCTGAGATGGTGACCTGAGCCGAAGGCAGGGGATTAATCTCTGAGCCACCCAGGCACCCCTGCCACTGATTATTTCCGTCTGCAACACAAGCTGTATTTTCTCTTTGCAGAGACAATATTATAAAATACTGGAACCAAAGCCCATACCAGAGACTTGCTTCTGGCCCTGGGACTCATTATAACAAAATGTTTTAGTGTTTGGGGTAGGTACTGCGTTACATCTCAGGATGACCTAAGTTCAAGAGTAATCGTAGAGCCAATAGGGCGAATAAAGTCATTCAATCTCAACCCCTTTTTTGTAGGTTCACCTTCAAGTTTTTTTGAAAAACCAGGTTTAGCTACAAAGTATGGGAATGATTCCTTGGCGTGTTCCTCCTGATGCCAGCCATCTGGCAGGACTATTATTGGTAACAGAAGCATATTTTAGCTATTATTTGTTAATGTTAGGGCCACATGTCACTACCTTCCAGCATTCTGGGAAATGCCAGAGCAAGATAACAGGCCTGATTCTCATTTTCTCCCACCCCAGGTCTAAAAGCAAGTATGTGAAGGCTTACGTGGCCACACAATGTGAACCAGGAAAATTGGTGTCCTGCCAGAACCCTTTAAAAATAAACAGAGTGGGGCGCCTCGGTGGCTCAGTGGGTTAAGCCTCTGCCTTCGGCTCAGGTCATGATCTCAGGGTCCTGGGATCCAGCCCCGCATCGGGCTCTCTGCTCGGTGGAGATCCTGCATCTCTCTCTGCCTGCCTCTGCCTACTTGTGATCTCTCTCTCTCTCTGCCAAATAAATAAATAAATAAATAAATAAAACCTTAAAAAAAAAAAAAGAAAAAGAAAAAACAATAAAAAAAAAATAAACAGAGTAACCCGAAGAAATCTCAAAGTAAAATTGAAACCTTCCCATACGAAAGCAGGTTCCTCAGAGCAAACCTGGAAGAGAAGCTTCATTTTCTTCAGCTCTGGAGTCAGCAAAAGATCTATTGTTACATCCATTTCAGACACTGTGAGAAGTTAAAAAAAATGTCTGTAAAGCACATTGGCTCTGAAAAAATTCAAGACTGTGTGGTTCAAACACGTGTGGTTCCTGGTAGGCTGCTGGGGCACGTGCCCTTCGCCAAAGTAGATTGATTTTTGAAGCCGTCGGGAGTTCATTCCTCTTAGCGTGACTGCGTCCATCTCAGCCCGGGGGGAAACCGCAGCAGCCAAAACATTTAGTCAGCAGGAGTCAGGCCGGCGTGTATGTCTCTCCGCGCCACCGAGCCGCATGGGGGTTAGTGGCCGCTTCTAGGGGACATGGGAGCGGGCCGAGCGGCCTGCACGCAGGGACCTGAAGAGCTTCCCCCACCCCCCGCCCACTTTCTCACTAATGCTCAGTCCATGGCCTGTGTTCCATGAGGTGGCCCGCCGTCTCACCTGTTTTGGGTAAGAGATTATATTAACGATTTATATCTCATCTACTTCAAAAAAATTTTTTGAGATGATTTTGTGACTCTTTGGAGTTTTATAAAGATGGTTTCAGCTGGAAGAAATGGGCAATGATCCTTCTCTCCCCCTAAACTGATGTGGCTAGCCTTGACCTTGATTCGGGAGAAAGGCCACAGTTCTGCTGTTGTTGTTGTAAGGTAAGGGGACGTGCAGCAACACTATTTCGGAATAGAAAGCAAGGTGATAAAGCTCATAGTCCTGATACTAACTGAAACTAGTGGAAAGTCCTTTTCAATCAGCTGTTTCCTGCATCTACACATGACTTTTAGACCCGGAGGTCACTATCCTTCTAATGGCCTAAGGCGCTTCGCTGTTGTTTCACATTCACAACTTTCTTTTCAACCTTCCTTCTTCAGACGTGGTTTCTGCTGTGTCTCCCATTTGTATTTCTGTAGTACTTAGTCTGTGGTAAAGGTAAAGTAGTTACACTCCTGTGTTTAAATGAAGAGATTTCTTTCAAAAGAAGAAAACGGAATGGAATTCAGTGTTCTATTGGATTGAAATGAAAAAGTGCATATATTGGAGTTTGCAAAGAGGTTTCCTGCAAGTAGGTTCCATTGCCAAATTTTAGACATTGTATTTTGCTCACAAGATTTTGGGTTACCATGAGAGATTCGGCACAAGAGAAAACAGACGGGAGGGGACAGACAGAGGGAGAGAGAGACTATGTCACTCAGTCAAAGAAAAATCCACATTTCACATCTAGTTATGTGACAAAGCACCTAGTCTCCCCTGTGGCCCATTGAAACAAACTGTTGGAAGCAGGACCTTTCCTTTATACGAGGAAAACAGACCCTCCACACTTGAGGTAAAAACTGAGCTTGATAAACATGTGTCTGGGGAAGAAGTGGGAAAGATTCGCTGCGTGCGAAGGGAAGGCACGTCCGGCCATGACAGATGGGGGTTGAGGGGAGCGGAAGAGCTGAGAAGAGAAACACTCCTAGTGCCAGGGCAGGGCAGCACGAAGGGTCAGGGCCGTTCTCTCCAGAGATGCCTGACGACACCCGGATGACGATGGCTGCGGAGACCCGCCCGCTGCTGCTCACTGACGTCATCTCCCTAAAAACCTGGTTCACAGCCTTAGCTGGACAGTTAGGCTGTATCTACTGCATTCCCAATGGCTTCCCTGGCCGACCCCATCGAGGAGCCGGCAGGGTCCTTTGCCCTTTCTTTGCTTCTCTGCGTCTACGGTTACCTCTTCGGTGTCTAGCCCGGCCTACCAGGGACTGATGCTCTGTCGACGGTGCCGTTTGCAGAGCTGCGGCTCCTCCCTGTGAACGACCTGTCTTGTTACGGTAATAACAATCAGGATTTTTAGTATATTAAATCATAAGTAATTCTATATTATTAATAATTCTGGAAATTACTAATGTTACTAGCAACTCTATCATAGTAGGTTAGAATTAAAGGTGGTGGAGATATTAGAATTAGTAGTGATATATTACTAACATATTACCATATATATAACATATATTACATATTAGTGTGTAACACATTACTTTTTTTATTTAAATTCAACCTCTTCTTGAAGGTGTTTATATTTTTATTTAAGTTCAATGCATCAACAATATAGTACATCATTAGTCTCAGATGTAGTGTTCAACAATTCATCAGTTACATATAATACCCTATATAACATAATATTAATATATTTATATAGATTAGTAACAGATTAGTCAATCATGCAGTAAATAATCTTTGAATGCTCACTATTTGAGGGATACTTTTTTAGATCCAAGAACAAAACTGTGACTAAAACCAACACACGTCCTGTAGAAAGCTACATTCTGCGGGGGAGGGGAACAAAATGGGCAAGAGCCATCATAAATAAGTAAATTAAGTAGCTGATAACCACCGCAGAAGAATTAGAAAGTAGAGCAAGACAAGGAACATCGGTAGTGCTGGAGGGGAATGGGAGAAAGGTTGCAATTTTGTCTTTTTATTATTTTTTAAGTTTTTAAGAAACTCCAGTTAGTTGGCATACAGTGCCATTTTAGTTGCAGGTGTACAACACAGTGACCCAACACTTCCATCCCCTGGTGCTCGTCATAGTACCCTCCTCGGTCCCCATGGCCCAGCTCACCCAGCCCCACAGCCCCATCAGTTTGTTCGCTGTAGTTAAAGAGTCTGCGTCTCATTCTCTTTCTCTGACTTCTCCTCTGACCCCTCTCCTTCTCCTGTTGGTTCATTTGTTTTGTTTCTTAAATTCCACATCTGAGTGAAGTCATATGGCATTTGTCTTTCTCTGATTAACTTACTATGCGTAGCGTTACGCGCTCTAACTCCGTCCATCTTGTTGCAAATGGCTACTTCCTCCTTATCCATGATCCGTCTATGCACACCTGGACTGTTGCCACAGTTGGGTCTTGCAGATAGCGCTGCTATAAACATAGAGGTGCAAGTACCCTGTGAATTATTATTTTTGTATTCTTTGGGTAAATACCTAGTAGTGCCATTGCTGGATGATAGGGTAGTTCTATTTTTAACTTTTTGAGCAACTCCATACTGTTCTCCAGAGCAGCTGCCCAAGTTTTCATTCCTATCAACAGTGCAAGAGGGTTCCCCTTTCTCCATGTCCTCTCCATGTTATTTCTTTATTGCTGATGTTAGCCATTCTGACAGGTGTGAGGAGGTATCTCATTGTAGTTTTAATTTGTATTTCCCTGGTGATGAGTGATGCTGAGGGTTTTTCCTGTGTCTGTTGTCTATCTGTGTGTCTTCTTTGGAAAAATGTCTATTCATGTCTTCTGCCCATTTTTTAACTGTATCATTTGCTTTTGGGGATGTTGAGTTTTGTAAGTTCTTTATGTATTTTGGATACTAATCCTTTATTGCATATGGCATTTGCAAATATCTTCTTCCATTCTGTTATTTTGCCTGTTAGTTTCATTGATTGTTTTCTTTGCTGTGCAGTCAATAGATTGCTTTTGCTTTTATTTTAATACGTTGCAATTTTAAATGAGGTAAGCATCATTGAGGGGTTGAGTTTTGAGCAAAGGCTTGAAGGAGAAGAGGGAGTTACCTGAGGGACAACAGATCCAAGTAGAGGGAAGAGCCAGTGCAAAAGTCTGTCGGCAAAGAGCTATTTGCATGTTCAACAAACAGCAAGGAGCGCGCTGGGGCTGCCACAGAGGGTAGAAATGGAAGGAGGTGCGGCCAGGGACCAGAAAACAAGGAGAGCCGGGCCAGGGAGCTCAATCTGAGCACCTGTAAGCCATTACAAGGAGGCCAGCTCTTACGAGCAGTGAGATTGGGAGCTCTGGTAAGGTTGTAGTCAGCAGAGTGACATGATCTGATGCACATTATAAAAGAATTACTCCTGTTATCTGGGAATAGAGTATAGGGGGCAAAGGGAGAGGCTGTGAAACCGGCTGGGAGGCTGCTTCAGTAATCCAGCACGAGACCGGTGGCTTGGACCTGGTGGTAGCAGAGGTGATGGGCAGAGCTATTCTGTGTTGGTTCCCAACAATAGGATTTCCATCTGGGATCATTCACATAAGACCCTGCAAGACTTCCGGGGGGCATCTTTTGGAGACCACGCCTGTAGTGCTCTTCGGCTTTGGGTATGTCTGCCTGCAACTCAGGTGAAGAACACGAAAACCCTATTCCTTTACTTTCCCTTGTTCATCTTTCTGGTTCCACATTTGGTATGCATGTTATTTCTTGTGGATGACCTTCTTCCTTTGTCACTTGAGGGAAAAATAAAAATTAACATTTGTTTAACAACTGCACAGTCCAGGCCCTGTGTTCGGTACTTAAAATGTATATAATGAGCTGAGTAACATCTATCAAGTGCTTACTACCTGCCAGGCATTGTGTCAAACCCTTTTCTACAGGTGATCTTACTCAGTCCTCTCCACAGTCATGTAAAGCTGCAAGTATCATCCGTTCTTCCAGAGAGTACATCTGCACAAGACTATCTCACAAGCAGCCGAGCGGGGAATCAAACCCAGGTTTGTCTGGAGCTCTTGAATGTTTTGCTTTCCATTCAGTCCTCACTCATGATCCCCTGAAAGGCTGTGACGTAAGAATTATTGTCTTAGTTTGACGAATGTCCAGTCAACATATTATTATTTCCTATTGCTAATAATATGTACGTATGTGCAGACTTTCTCCAATTGGCTTATTAGTTCCTTGCATATAGAAAAAACGAGCACATGCCATAGCATCGAGTGTGACGCCTCGAGCATGGTTAGGTTTGAGGAAGTCCAAGGTGATTGATTTTGTGCTGTGTTGTTTCATGACATCACCTTACACCAATGCAGGGTCAGAGTCCACCTCGCTTTGCCCCCCAGAGGACACACTGCATAGTGTGTGTTCCAGAAATGTTATTCATAGCATATGTTTGTTACTTAATCTATTTCTGTCTTTGTGATTCGCAAGGACTCTTTCAGCTTTCACCCAGCTATTTTGTCTTCTGTGACTCTTATGAGCAGAAACAAACAATATTTTTTTCTAGAACATTTTTATTGTACTCCCACTTGGGCAGATAAAAATGAAACTGACATCAGAACTCAAACAACAGCAGTGTTCACATGGACTTACTTTTCCTATCTTTACTAATCTCATGAGATCTGTGGATTTATAGTGTTCTTAACTCCTTCAGCAGGTCCTGCCGGGAGTTGGGAAGAGAGAGATCGTCGTGCTAGTGTGTTAAACATGGACAGGCTCACTAACTGATGTAAAGAACAGAATAACCCTATTTGCTAATCTAGGGGTCAGAAACTTCAGCTCCTGAAGAAACACTGGAGATCCCATAAAGGACTATATGTCAAGATCACACTAGCTTCTTGCCCTTCATAGACTAATCTGCTCTCAGACCATGTTGGGGATCTCCACTTCTGAAATACAAACACACAAGCAATACCTGCAGGAAAACACCAAAAACCGCATTCACCCATCACCTCATGAGGTTTTCTTTCCTTATCCTGCTTCAAAAACATTTATTTTCTTGCCCCAGCATAGGTCTAAGTTAATCAGCACTCGTTGCCATAACAAAATACCATAGGTTTGATGGCTTGAACAACAGAAATGTATTTCTTACAGTGCTGGAGGCTGGAGGTCCAGGATCAAGGTGCTACTCGATTCGGTTCTCGGGGACGACTCTTCCTGGCCAATGGCCACCTTCCGGCGGCCGTGTCTTCACACGGCAGAGAGAGAGAGATCTGGTTTCTCTTCCTCTGCAACAAGTCTGCTAATCCTATGCGATCACGACGCTACTCTTAGGACCATATTTAACAGTAACTGCTTCAGTAAAGACCCTCTATCCAAACGCAGTCTCAATGGAGGTTAGAACTTCCAGATGTGAATTTTGGGAGTGGGGGCAGAATTTAATTTATAGTAGATCTTTGTGATTTTTCTGAAGACCGTGATCTATTTATCGAATTGTTGAATATAAATTCTCTTTGTCATTCTCTCACAAGTGATTGTTTAGGAGTGATCTATTTCTGGAATAGCTAAGTGCTATATTATTCCTATTTTAAGATGAAATGCACAATAACTTTAACAGTGAAAACTTAAATATACTTAAAACCACCTTGGGGGCCTGGATGCTGTATTATTAGTGTGTCATTGGAAAATCTAATTAAAAATTTAGAGAGCCCCCCAAATTACAAGATAAATCTATTCTACTCTTATCTCTAGGACACAGATCATCCTTTTAGGTACAATAATTTCCTTCATTGAGCACAGATTGTATAATACTATTATTCCAAGCTAACTTTTAATATCTGCATTTTTCAAAACCATCATATCTTTGTTTTATAATTTAGTCAGAATCAAATCATGTCATTAAACCAACAATGGTAGGAGGAAAAAGAATATTGTTGACTTTTCACCTAATCTATATATTCCTGACTTTCTAAATGACAGGATTTGGTCAGTTTATGGAAATAACCAGCCAATTAAATAAAAGAGAATAAGAATTGTCCAACTAGGTTTTTTGTTTTTTTTTTTTAAATCCAATATAAGTAGTAACAACAGTGCTGTTTATTATTCTTCTTGAGTCAGACATGTAAATTGATTTTAAGGACGTTGAGAATACGGGCTGCCAAGTGCAGATCCTTTTGACAGAAGCCGGAAGAAGGAAGGTCTGCAGGATCTTCCCGCCCAGCGCATCTGTGGCGGCCGAAGCAGCTATTGCCGACGGAGGGCAGAAGGCAAGCAAGAGCCCGCAGAACCGGGACTGGAGTCAGGAGCCAGGGTTTTTCAAGTTGTACCGAGCTTCTCACCAATATCATCCTATTCTGAACTTAGATTACTTCCAAAATAAACCTCCAGCCCTTTCTGCACCCAGGGAAACATCCCTCAACCAGTAATACCCGGCACACTTCCTGATGAAGTGTTTGAAAAGTGTTCTTAAAAGAGCATGAGAAGTGACCTTTCCTTGATATCCTAAGAGCAGCGTGTGGTCCCGATGTCTGTAAATTGTCATACCAAGTTTTTTTTTTTTTCTTATGAACTTATAGTTTTTTTTAAGAAAATTATAATTTTTTAGATTCAAAGAATTTTCCGGAGAGATTGTTTTAAGTCTCTGTTTGCTAGTTCCCTTCCTCCACTCAACTATTTTGCTTTAGTTTCTTTCTTGAATTTCTGAAGCTCACCTCCTTTGCTCACCAGCCGTCGAGAATCTCTGCTTGTTAGGAAGACTGGGCAACCGGCGTACGGGAGACTCTGGCGCGGGTCTGTGTGCAGATCTTCAGCGAAGACTTGGTGAACTGTCACCGTTTTTGTTTTTGGTTTTTGTTCTTTTTTGAAGGCTATAGAAATACAAGAATACATCTGCATATCGTATTTTTAAAAACATATTGCAATCATTTCCTATTTCTAAGTGGCCCGTGATGTGATACAGCTGAAATGTTTCAAAAATGCGGCAGATATATTAGAAAACACATGTACGTGAAAGACTTAAATTTTGTATCGGGTTTGATATGTAGCATGAGACTCGCAGAGAGTTTGAATATTTTCCAATGTGGGATATACTGAGAGTGCTGTCCTGTTTATGTGGCTGTATGGTCAAATTCAAGCATGAGGAGTGGCTTGGTATTTTCATGCAGAATGGACTGAGTCAGATGATTGTGCTGGTGAATTGAATTTAGATATGGTAGCTAGTATATATGTGTGTGTGTGTGTGTGTGTATATATGTAATAGTCATACGTGTGCATTATTAACTGTAAGTACAAATATAAACACAGATCCACATGTAAATAAATGGTCAGGGCTCTGACAAGAGATGAGCAGACTTTAGACTTCAGGTAAAGGAGTGTTGGAAAGGGGAAAGAGGCACTGAGATCAGTTTCCAAAACAACAAATAAACAAACCTGCAGAAAACAAAACAAAACAAAACGTAGATAAATCCACTTTGCCTCCTTCACAGCTGTCTTCTAGGACCTTGGGAGGAACGTAGGTAGGTACGTCTGCCAGGAATCTTGAATACCAGAACCAAGTTACATAGGCTCCATCTCTTAAAAACCGGGACCTGGGAGAGATTACTTAGTTTCTTTGTGTCTTTGCTCCTTCATCTGTAAAATGGAGACGGTGACGGCACATATCACGTGGGTTGTCATGAGGACTGAGCAAGCAGAGGCTGATGAAACACTCAGAAACCTGGAAGTGACCAGTGACCAGTGATCTTTGGAACGCAACTTCTGTATTGTGCATAATACATTTTTTTTAAAGACTTTATTTATTTATTTGACAGAGAGAAATCACAAGTAGATGGAGAGGCAGGCAGAGAGAGAGAGAGAGAGAGAGAGAGAGAGAGAGAAGCAGGCTCCCCGCCGAGCAGAGAGCCCGATGTGGGACTCGATCCCAGGACCCTGAGATCATGACCTGAGCCGAAGGCAGCGGCCTAACCCACTGAGCCACCCAGGCGCCCATGCATAATACATTTTTAATGTCTTCTTCCATTACAATGTGTTTTGCAAGGACAGGTTCATTTTTTAGCCCATTTTGTGAGCTCCATTGTGCTTTTTTCCGGTGTTTTATGCAAGTTGACTACTAATGACTAATGAAAACAATATGAATGCATTGTTGCTGCATTAGTGTAATGTGGTGTGGTTTTGCACTTAAAAGAGGCATTCAGATGCTCTAGTTGTAAATGTTCCTGAAAAGCCTCTTCTGTACTAGTCAAACTGCTTTTAGTAAGTCTCACCAGTGGTTTTACATCTGCAGAGCATTGAGGGCGGGGCTGACTGTTGAGAGGACTGAAATTGCTTCATATTGTGATCCTAAATTTTATATTCACTATATTCCCCAAAGTATACCTTAATAAATATTTTATGACCAGGAAAAAAAAAAGAGAGAGAGAGGAGTGGGCCTAGGTAAACACAGGGGTGGGCGGCGCAGGGGAAGAGGAAGTGTTTCCTCTTGTTATTCCCTAAGTCGGTGTAGTCTAGTATTAAAGCCCATAAAAAAAACAAAAAAGGAATAGAGTGGAGAGAATATTACACTGGTGAAACGTCAAGCTTACCACTTCAAAGAAAGGCCCTCAAACGTGGGAGCTCCACGGGTCTCACTGTCAAAGCCGTTTCCCAGAGGCTCCAAGGTGGCTTTATTAAAGAGGGAAATTCAGTCATTTCCCAATGAAATTACAGAGGAACAGATGAGTTAACATTGTTTTGTAGACCTTTCACTACCTGACATTTGGGTCAGAAAAAGGAAAACATTCAGCCTTTACTTCCTATGTAATTTCTCCCCTTATCTGAGAACAACCGTTCCTTCTCAAGTCAGCAGGGCTGTCCGAGAGTGCAAACGGCGTCCTGTGCTAGCGGGACTTTCAGAAGAGCATCTGGGTCATTGCAGCGAGACACGAAGTGATGAAAACAAAACAAACAGAAATGAACTTGCTTTATAAGTAACTGCCACAAAAGCGGTATTAAAATTCTTTCTCTTTCAGATGTAAATTAGACATCTTGGACTGTTTTCCTTTAAAGATTTTTCTACAGAATACTTTAAAAGATACAACAAAAATAACCACAAAACCCTCTCAATAATTTCCAGATAAATGCCTCTAATAGTGTTTATATTTAGGCTTTTGAGGCTCCATCTTTACCCTGGGAACTCTTCCCTCCTTCAGAGATGCCACCGTTTTGTTTCTCTCTCTCCCTCTCTCTCATTAACATTTCAGTGTAAAGCAACATTACAGTGTAAAGATAGCTTTGAGCCCTTAAGGTACTGAAAAGTGCATAGATTGCTTCTTTCCCTAAAAGCACATACTTTCATATTTTGCTTTTCATCGGTTAACATTTTTCTGGAAGAAGTCGGGGCGGAAAGCGGGGTGGGGTGGACATTCCTACTTTACATACCGACCGAAGTATAATAGTTAATGTGACTAGGCAATGTAGTCCCTCTAAAGTCACAGGACCCAGCAAAAACGCCAAGATTTGAAGCAACAGTTTCAACCTTTATTTATGAATGAAGAAATGGGAATTCAGAGGTTTTACATATCAGACTTAGGAAAGTCTGATTACCGAATGTTTAAGAGCAAAAAGTGATTTATAATTAAGGTCAAAATGAAAAGAAAATGTTTGTACATTCTCGGGCGGCTCATATAACTTTCCTTTTTGATTAATTAACAAATGTTTGGTTAATGCCACCAAGTGAGTGCAATTGAATACCCCACCCGGCAAACAGTCACCAACGGTTGTTTTCAGAGTAGTTATCCTGCTGCTACCAAAGGTTATTAAAATATGTAGCTTTGTGAAGGAACTAAATTTCCACCAGCAATCTCACATATCATATCTCACTGCATTTCAGAAGCCCAAGAGGCCAGTGAGGGTAACAAAGGACTGTGGAGGGGGGTGACCCGTTGCAGCAGCAGCACAGGAAAATTTGCCTCAAGGATCAGGCAGACGGGTGAGCCTCCGGCTCTTCTAGGAAGCACTCATGGGGCGCCTGGGTGGCTCAATCCGCTAAGCATCTGCCTTCAGCTCAGGTCACCAGTGCCAGGGTCCCGGGATGCAGCCCCGAGCAGGGCTCTCCGCTGGGTGGAGAGTCGGCTTCTCCCTCTCCCTCTGATCCTCCCCGCTCTCGGGCTCTCTCTCTCTCTCACTCTCTCTCTCTCAAATATATAAATGAAATCTTAAATTTTTTTTTTTTTTAAAAGAAAGAGTCACTCAATGATTTAGAAGGTCTCTAGGGGTCAGGCAAAGAGTGCTTGCACAAGTAAAGGTGAAAGAGAGAGCCACACGGAAAGACAGAAATCGAGTCTGTAGTAGACAAGCCATGTCTATACCTCCAGACCCCACTTCTACCTGTTAGCTTCATGGACTCTTTGCCTGAAGGCCCTCGGCCTGCCGGGGAGGTCGGAAGTAAGGGGAACAGGGAATCGCGGCCTGTGCCAGTCGTTGATGAGAGTTGGCGGAAGGACCCCCGCTCCCTCAAGGGTGGTTCAGCGGTTCCCGGGGCGCCCGGTGGGAATGAGCCCCAGCTCCTCGCGTGGAACCCGGCCAGATCATACCGTTCCAGCGGGCGGGCTTCTCTCCCGGCCTGTCGGCTCCGCACTCTGCCCGGGCTTCCTGGCACCGTCTCCTGCGTGAACCGTTTACACTCGAGTGTGGGCTCCGCGTCGGCTTCAGGAGGCACCTCGGGCTAGGACGACCCAACCGAGTCAAGGACTTGGAGAAGCCCTGGGAGAAGCACTTTCTGTCAGCAGATGGCAAATGGTGATGCCCCCACATCGTCTCCTTCTTCTCCACAGAAGTCCCCTGTGTACACAGATGGGAGCAAATCGGTGTCACGGGGATTCTTCTGGGCCACCGGAGCTCTTCCCAGTCTCCCTTCGGAGCAAGAGGACTGATGGTCTCGGGCGTCCTTCCGCTCGTCCTGCCTGTGTCGTTGGTGGCGGGGCGGCTCGGGCGGGTCGGCCAGGCCCCCGGCGGGACCCACCACGGGTTGTCCGTCCTGCTCCTCACGGCCAGGCCCTCCGCGGCCCAGGAGACACCCGCCGGCGTCCAGCGAGCGGAAGGTGGCGTCGTCGCTGGAGTCCCCGAGCGGAGACCTCACAGCCCTTCCTCCCAGAGCCCCGAGAAACTGCCGTGTGGCCGCGGGCCGTCGCCTCCGTGCTCCCGGGCCCCCGTCGCAGCCTCCGCAAAAGTCGCCCCCTCGGTGCCTCCCTGAGGTACCCGCTGCCGGCCGCGAGCACGGCGACGAGCGCGGTGACACTGGGAGACGCAGACGACCTCTGACGCCGACAGACCGGCCCACGGGGTGTCGACATTGTCACGGCACAGAGCCCCCGTCTACCTAATTGCTTTCTTTCCTTTCTTCTTAAAAGATTGATTTATTGATTTGAAAGAGGATTGTGCGCGTGAGCGGGAGGAGGAGCAGAGAGAGGGAGAAGGAGGGACGCGGACGTCCTGCCGAGCGCGGGCCGGAGGCGGGCTGACCCCGCAGCCCTGGGGCCGCGGCCAGAGCACAGTCAGAGGCCGGACCCATCGGACCCATCGCCTGAGCCCCCCAAAGGCCCGATCCCCAGCTTCATGTGACTTGACCCTTGTGTCTTCTTGGGTCCCGTGGAGAGACGTTTCCCTTTTCTTCCTTTTTTAAAAAAATTTTTTCAATTTATTTGTTTTCAGCGTAACAGTATCATTATTTTTGCACCACCCCCGGTGCTCCATGCCATCCGTGCCCTCTCTGATACCCACCAGCTGGTCCCCCGACCTCCCACCCCCGCCCCTTCAAACCCTCAGATTGTTTTCCAGAGTCCACAGTCTCTCGTGATTCATTTCATTTCCCTTTTCTGGGGACACCGGGTGGGTGGGGCTGAAGAGGCTCTTTTCCCTTCATCTTCCTGAAGTCACAAGCCGGTCCCTGCCGCGCCCCCTCACCGCTCCTCCCCGGGGACACGCTCCGGATTGTTCCACGTCCACGCGCACTTCCCTTGCGGAGTCCTCGGCGACGGGGAGGTGTCTCAGCCGCGGGTGTCGCTCAGGATTCACAGGGCTGCCAGGAGGTGAGCGTAGAGCCGAGGGCACGACCGAGGCCGCAGCATTGCTTTGGGGCCCCTAAGAGAAGAGACTGAGGTGGCCAGAGTGAGGCAGGAGGGGGCTGGGGGGACTGGGGTGTGGGCGCAGCAGGTGCCACAGTGCGGCCGGTCCCAGAGCGAGGAGGCTCCCCAGGAGTGAGAGGACAGTCACTCCAAAGTGTTGAGCTTGTGGGGGCTGCTGGGAAGTGTCCCCTCTGCTCCTGCGTCCAAACCAAGTACAGAAATAAAGAGAAATGACAGACACAAAAATACTACTTTTATTTCTGACAGAATTAGATGACTGTCTTCCCGGCCAGGTGGGAATCCGCTACGGTAAAGCCCCCGCGGTGGAGACCCCATGTAGGAGAGAGAAGGACACGGCCCCGGAGGCGAGGGGGAGCCAGACCACGGCTTACGCCAGCCTTGAAAATGGTCTGACGGTAGCAGGCCGAGTTGCTAAGACAGAACCACCTCGCCAAGCTCTTTCCATATTCTTGACCTGAAGAAACTGTAATCGAGCCAAACGATTGTTGTTTTAACCCACCACATTTTGCAAGCTTTTCGTTATTTTTGTCGATAAATTAGTGGACTTCTACTTTCTTATTCTGAAAAATGATTCCATAACATCATTAATGGACAACAGCTGCCATCGGCAGCCGCAACCGTATGTGTGTGTGTGTGTGTGTGTGTGTGTGTGTGTTTAGAAACTTCCCAGCTCAGCGCTTCTGTAGGAATCACCAACTATCAAGTGCTTCATCGCCCCGCTAACCAACAGCACTCACCGAGGGCCTGAACCAAGAGATGCAGAAGCATTTCTGTCACTGTGCCAGGAGAAGCCAGCGCTGATGGACCAGGGACCACACTCAGAGCAGCAGGGCACTAACCTGCATTGCTTCTCAGACCGGTTGCTGGCCTAGATTTTGCCAGCAGATTGCGGTTGCAGTGCTCCGGGGTAGTGAACCTCACTCCCTCACTGATGACACGACCGACTTACGACGGCGTCAGAATGGACCGGGAGCCAAGTGCTGACACTGCGCTCGTGGCTTCTCAGATCCCGCCTCCTCGAGGTCTGTCTGCTCTGTTGCTGTCAACCTGTAGCCAGGCCCAGTTATAAAGAATACATTTCTTTTTTTTTTTTCTTTTTTTAAAAAATTTTATGATGTTAGTTACCATACAATACATCATTAGTTTTTGATGTCGTGTTCCAGGGGTGGATTTCTAATGTGACACGGCTCTGAACTGTGGCCAATATGTTCTCCTGTCCTTACAGAGGGCATATCTTTAAAATAAATAAAAGGGTTCATGGTTATTAGAGTTTTTTCAGGCTTCTGGTAATTCTCAGAAATCTCCATCCTATGAAAGCTCTTAGGCAACTATAATCCGGTTTTCCATAACCCTTATTAAGGGGGAAAGAATGATGTTATCGATATCCAAGTAGCCAATAACCGCATTAGGCTGGCGTCCATTCTTTCTTTTCTTGTTGTGATTTTAATTTTTTTGCTGTTGTTTTCTTAAAGCAACATCTAAATAATCATGCATTCCTGTTTCAGGTGTCAGCTGATTGTGGAGGAAAGCTGGGCAAGATTTAAAAATACGGTGGAAATTTAACGCTCCACGAATGACTCCTCTACACACCCAAGTTTGCAACGGATTACGGTCAGAAGGCAGGCTAGCAAGTTTCTAGGACACCAGATCAAGCAGGGCTCCAGATACTCACCGAAACGTAGAAAAAAGCCAAGACCCCAGTTCATCTCTCTGCTAGTGCCTTACGGATGATGTTGCAAACCTCTGAATCTGAACAGCCCCGAAATGCAACCGGGACTGTGTTTCTTCCCGTGTTGCGAGGTCTGAGGAGAGCTGTCACACGACCAAGGATGGAAGGAGTGGCGGAAGAAAGGAAACTAACTTTGGGGGAAGACAGACGAAGGAGAGTTGAACAGAATTCTTTCCTGAAGGACATCCTAAACCCTTCAAGATCGCAATGTGCCGTGAGCTTCAAGTGGGAGTTAGTTACTCTGTGCTTTTCCCAAACACTTTTGAAATAGCAAAACCTCTTTTTTGGGGCACGAGTTAGAAAAACATATGGCTTGGGCAACTCTTTAAAATACACAACTTCCTTTGGATATCTGCTGAGTCTTGCGGGTATTTCCATCTTAAATGTCTTTACAAACTGCATGAAAGCCTGAGACAGGTAGTGCTAGAGTCTGTGACAAAATGGAAGATATTTTCCCAATCTAAAAACAGTTTTTTTTTTTTTTCAAGATTTTATTTATTTATTTATTCAATTATTTATAAATTTATTTATTTTTTTTTAAGTAAGCTCCGTGCTGGGCTTGAACTCAAAATCCTTAGATCAAGACCTAAGCTGAGATGGAGTTGGATGCTTAACCAGCTGAGCCACCAATTTTATTTTTTAAGTGACCTCTATACTCAGCGTGGGGCTCGAACTTACAACTCCCGGATCAAGAGTCATATGCTCTACCTACTGAGCTACGCAGGTGTCCCTCAAAGACACTTAAATTCAAATTTGTAAAAGCATTCTTCTTCTCTCTCTTTTTTTAAAATTTAAATTTAATTACCTAACATATAGTACATCATTAGTTTTTGATGTCTGGTTTGGTGGTTCATTAGTTGTGTGTAACAACTGGGCTTAAAAGTGTCTTCTGGCCGGGCATACTAGTTGGCTATTGCTGTGCAGCTGATTGTCTGAAAGAAACCAGCATTTTAAAGCAAACGTGTATTAGCTCACAGTTTCTGTGGTTCAGGAAATTAGGAAGAGCTTAGCTGGCATTCTGGTCTCTCGTAGGGTTGCAGGCGCAGAGTTGATGTTCCAGGCCACAGCATCCCTTCCAAGCCTGTTCAGATGGCTGCCGGCTGGAGGTCTCAACTCCTTGCCACGTGGGCCTTTCCGAAGGCTCACTACGTAGCCTCTAACTTTCTCCACAGTGAATGATCTTACGGAGACAACGAATAAGCAGGAAGCTATAGTGCCTTTATGTTGTTTCTAAGTTTTTGCAATTGTAAGATAGATTGCGTTAGCAGCTTTACCGTTAACTACTTCAGACATACACGTATGTATTATATATATTTTGTATAGTTTTTGAGGTATGATTGTATCCATTCTGCCATTATGACTCAGATGTCATCTCTTCTGAGAGGCCTTCCCCAGTCTGTCCAAAATGGACCTCTCTCTTGTCACTGGTTATCCAGTTATCTTGTTTTACTTTCTATAGGATTATCACTGCCTGAAATTGTTTAATCATTTATGAGTTTCTCTCCTGCTGTAGAGTATAAGCTCCACGAAGACAAAGATTTTGTTTCATTTGATCATTACTCTATTTCTGGCACCTGAAATAGTGGTTGGCATGTGTTGTGTGCTCAATAAATATTTAATGCATGAATTAATGCAGCCTTGTTTTCCTGTCATTGGCCTTACACTATCATTAAGAGAAAAAAATCTTCAAACAGGTGAAAACTGACATCTTGTTAATGGTATCTTCTATGTCTTTGCTCACTATTTAGGTTGACCTGTATTTTCTTCAGATGTTTACTGATGACTGTGGCCCCACTTTTAAAAATTGCCCTTTCAGGGCCCCCTGGGTGGCTCAGTGGGTTAAGCCTCTGCCTTAGGCTCAGGTCATGGTCTTGGGGTCCTGGGATCAAGTCCCGTATTGGGCTCTCTGCTCCGCAGGGAGCCTGCTCCCCCCCCCCCTCTCTCCCTGCCTCTCTGTCTACTTGTGACCTCTGTCTCTGTCAAATAAATAAATAATTTTTTTTTTTTAATTGCCCTTTCACATTCTTTTGTGGTAACCATAGCATAGCGTAGAGTTACCGCATCACTAGGTCGTGCACCTGAAACTAAAGGAACATTGTGGCAACTACAGACACTTCAATAAAAGAACTGCCCTTTCACATTCTTTCCCAGTTAAAAAAATCAGCTGGGGCATTTGTTCCTTTTCCTATTGATCTGCACCCGTTCTTGATACATTGCCTCATTGCCTCCCACTAATGTTGCTGAGGCAAGTTGTGCCAAATTAATTTCCCTCTTCAGGCCAGATCACTTGCAGGCATGGACTTTCCAAGTCCACGATGACAGTGACGGACTGATCGTTTGAGTACAAACGGCGGAGAGGATTCCCTCCGTTCCTAGAAGCGTGCTTACAGCTGCCGTTCGCAGAGTCCAGGCTTTTGCTCGCTCTGTCTGGGTCTCTGCAGTTAGCCCCAGGTCTGTAAAAGTGCTTCTTCATGAGACCAGTGTGACAAAGCTGGGCCCTGTCATTTGAAGCTGTGCTTCAGGGCGTCCTTAAAATAGCCCTCCTGCCCCATCCTGCGTGGGGCTGCCCTACTTTAGCTCACCATTATGCAAGGTCCTTGAGTGTCTGGGGGTCATCCATTTCCCAAATGGGGTCAGTTCCATACGGCTATGCCAAGATGAAGGCCACTTTCCTGGGAGTCCCCGGCAGCTCACCTGCTGTCCGGCAGGTTCCCACGGGATGCGGCTGGAAATGCTCGGGCGAGAAGTGACTTGCAAGGTGGGTACAACTCTCAGCTTGTTGGCAGCTTTTATGTTCGAAGTCACCCTCTGCTGGCTGGGATCTCAAAGGGGCTAGCCTCCCCGGCTCAGGCGGTGTCTTCGTCCGTCTGTGCAATATCGGACCAACAATCTGTGGGCACACTTTGGGGATTGCCTCCGCCTCCTTCTGGACGCCTGCAGAAGTTCTTTCAATAGGAGGATGTTCTCCGAACCACGCAGCGCATCTTCATCCTCTCTTTGTCTCTTTCTTTCTCCCCCCCCCCCCCCCATGAAGGAGAGAAGAACGGATGGGGACAAGTGACAGAATATGAGCAGTTACGGTCCTGTAAGTCCGACCTATTCCTTTCGTGATGAAGGACTGTGTTATATCATCTATACCTCGAACGGGTTTTAAATGAAACCGTTATAACCGCGTCTTCCTCTGTTTCATAGAGCAGGAAAACAGTAAGACCTTTAAACTTCAGCTCTATACTAAGCTTCTAGTTATTATAAAATGGGGTGATTGCAGTGGGGCACAGACGGATCAGGGAGGGAAAGAGGCCTCACGTTCCCAGTTAATTGCCCTGACCTCCAGCCGCTCACTGAACTTGATCCGGGGCAACGCAGGGCCTCCAAATCCAAGAGAATCGTCTATGAAGCGTCTGTGTGAAAAACCGGGAAGTCTTTGCTATGCTTTTTAGAGAATTTTTATATTGAGCCGGCTTCTCTTTAGCATGTAATCGAATTCTGCCAGTGATAGCATCTCCTACTCATAGATGACTGCAGAATTGTTCTTGAATTGTTAGTGCAGATATGAAATTGAGGTCATGCTGTTCATTCTTTTCTTGTTTTTGTTTTTGATTGGAAACCGAGATTTTTGGATGTTGTTCTCTATGAAAGAGCAGTGCTATCATGATCTTTTTATCTCATTTTCTGAGAGAGGACCTTAATGGGGCCATGGTCATTTCTGTCTCCCCTCGGGCCGCGGCTGAGCATCGGCGTGGACGCAGAATGTAACTTCAGAGGCCCTGGTAGAAGACGTGTCTGGGCAACTTCTAGCAGGAGAGGATCTCTGGGCTACTGCGGCTTGCTGCCGGCACACCCCTCCATCTTGAGGGACACAACTCCTTCTTCTTTAGAAAATAAGCTCTACCAGCTTTCCAACTCCGGGTTTTTCTCCTTGACCGAGGGTAAGAACCATGTCTCAAGGGCTGGGGAGCTAACTCCTCGTACAGAGGAAGAGAGAGGCACTCTGTAAGCCACAGTGGAAATGTACCCAAAGGTCTGTGCTGTGAGATATGCTACGGGAGGGGCCACTGCAGCAAGAATCCAAAACAAGTGGGAATTTTTGTCTTCTTGAGTGCAGACATGACACCTACTATGCCATGCACAGCGAGCTCCTTCTCTGAAAAGCTGACAGTTTTCACTTTCTTTACTTCCTTTTCATCCCATACTTGCCCCTACTCGAGGACTAGAGCTGCTTTTGGCCTACCATTGGCAATTGTTTGTGGAGGGACACCAACGTGCAAATTAATGGGGGCTCCTGGGTGGCTCAGTCGTTTAAGAGTCTGACTCTTGATCTCAACTCAGGCCTTGATCTCAGGGTCGTGAGTTCAAGCCCTGGGCTGGGCATCACACTGGGTGTGGATCTTTTATTTTATTTTTTTTAATTAATAGTATAATAACATTTTAAGTGGTTCATATTGAGTGGATCTTCACGATCACATTCACCAGTCTGGGATGTGCTGGAGATGGCTTACCTCAGCTCCTGGCTTCCCAACCCCACACTTGGTGGGATCACACTGCTAGCTGGACATTAGAGTCCGATCAAGTGTGTTTACAGCTTTACAAATCAGCTGTATCCCCTGCCCCCCAAGCCACTGCCTCTGGTCAGCAAATGAAAGCAAGAGAACGAAGGTGAGTTACGCAGACCCGCACTGGAGACCCCGTGACCGGGGGACCTGTCGTACATACAGCTGCTTCAGTGACATGACCATCCCGGTCACTGGGACTATAGAGGACGGAGAGCCATTGTTGGAACAAGTACAACAAAATGGTGTGTCTAAGCATGTCGTCCTTCAAAATTACCGCGATGAAAAGTGATGCATTTGCTCTACTTTGGCGTCGTTCCTCTAGTTTCGAATTCGCTCCTTCTGGAAACCGACCTAGAGGAAGGTTTCGGAAGCCCGTTCCCGGTTCGGTACTTCACAGTGTGACGTGTAAACACAAAATGCTGAGATAGCTCACCCCTTACCGCACGCTGACCCGCGGCGGACGCCCTCGGCCAGCGTTCCTCTGCTACGCTCTCCTTGGCCAGATGCGGCTGCGGCTCCCGGCGGTCCGTTTTCCCTGCTTGGACGCGCTGGGCAGAGGAGCCACCCCCGTTCCTGAGCAGTGAAGTAGCCAGAGAATGAAACACAACCTCCACTGCCAGCCGTCACCCTAAGCCTTACCAGCACTCTGGCGGGTGTCCCTCCCTCCCTCGGACTCCGGAGAAAAGTCCTCTCTTCCCAGCAGGGGGAGCCGAAGGAGGGGAGGAAACCGTCCTCTCCCGGATCGCCCCGGAGCCCGGAAAGGTGCTCCTTCTGGCTCTCATTCCTCCTCCTCCACTGCTGAGGGGCGAGAGGATGGGGTCAGTGGTGCCTTGTCCTGACCCCTCAGGCCTCGGAGAGGTGACCGGACCCGCGCTCTGACAGCTCCCCCTGGAACGTGTTCCCTTTCCTCGCGGGCCGTGTTTTTATTTTTATTTTTATTTTTTTAAGATTTTATTTATTTGACAGAGATCACAAGTAGGCAGAGAGGCAGGCAGAGAGGGAGGGGGAAGCAGGCTCCCCACTGAGCAGAGAGCCCGATGCGGGGCTCCATCCCAGGACCCTGAGATCACGACCCGAGCCGAAGGCAGAGGCTTTAACCCACTGAGCCACCCAGGCGCCCCAACGGGCCGTGTTTTTAAAACACAGTCTCATCCAGTGCCTAATCGGGAACGCTGCTGCAATATATATATATATATATATAAATATATATATATATATATATATTTTTTTTTTTACAGCTTTTATGCTTAAGAATTCAGTGTGTGGGGTGCCTGGGTGGCTCAGTGGGTTAAGCCTCTGCTTTCGGCTCAGGTCGTGATCTCAGGGTCCTGGGATCAAGCCCCATGTCAGGCTCTCTGCTCAGCAGGGAGCCTGCTTCTCTCTTTCTGCCTGTCTCTCTGCCTATCTATGATCTCTGTCTGTCAAATAAATAAAAAAAATATTAAAAAAAAAAAAGAATTCCGTGTGTGAAAACCTGAGGCCGTGCAACAAATTCAACTTCTAAATGCTATGACGGAAGGGTACACGGGGAGAGTGCGTGTGTGCGTGTGTGTGCACGTGCATGTGGGCTCGCGCGTGCCCAAGCGCGCACACAGCGGAATCAGGACTTTCCTTGTGTAAGCAGCTCCTGGAAATCTTCTCGGGGCTGGGTATGTTACTTTTCATTCACCTCCTGATCTCCGATTTTGTCCTCACCCCAATCTTGTGAGAAACACTATCACATTCTAGAGGCTTCTCTTTTAGTAGTCCTCTTGCCACTTGCAAAGAAAATGTGTAAGGCCAAGGAGAGAAGAAAAGCTTTGAGGAACTAACTGTGCGATAAGCAACGTCCAGTCCTTGTTCTCCTGCTGGGAGAATCGCGTTCGGCCACAGACGCCGCTGGTTCCAAACAGGTGAACGCGGTTTTCGGAAAATGGCAGGAATGTTAGGAGTTTCGTTCTCGTCGCTATTTCTCCCTCCCTCTCCGCGGGGCCAGGATCAGTGCGGGAGGAGAGAGGTGTCTTTCACTCAGACCCCCTCGGACTTGGGGGCTGCGATCAGCTTCGCGCGGGAGGCCGGGTCAGGACGGGCGCAGAGAGCAGGGCCGGCGAGGTGGGCCGGAGCGAGCCCGGACGGAGAGCGGGCGGCGCGGGACAGAGCGCACGGGCGGGAGGAAAGCATGGACTTCGACCGGACTTGCCCGGAGCCCCTGGGAGCTGCTGCCGCAGCCGGCGGGGGTCGCCGGGCCACACGCCGCTGCGTAGATCATACGAAACGCACAACGCACGGGGAAGGCTCAGACGCGTCCCTGCCACACCATGGAGGCTCAGTCAGTCTTGGTTTTCCTTCCCTTCCGGATCCGGATGATGCTAGCAGGCGGCGCAGAAAACCCGCTGTGCCAGCGGTCAGAGTCTCACGGCGACCGGCTGCGTCGCCAGCGTTTCCAGGGCAGGTAAAGCGTGACAGGGCTGAGTGAGAGAGACGGCGGTCACGGGGCGCAGAGAGACACGACTCTGCCCCGAGCTCCGGCTGAGGAAGAAGGAATGGGGTCTGGTTTCCCGGGGGGAAGCCCGAGTCTCTGGGGGGGTCAAAGCTCACATCCCTGGGGCCGGTCCTCGCGCCAGCGACTGCGACAAGGAGAGGGACAGCAAGGCTCGGGAAGAACGTTAGGAAGCCACAGAAGAGAATCCGGCGCCGGGAGAGCCCGTGGAAAACGAACCGTAGCCTTTGGAAAGCCTTCAGGAATGAAGCCCCGTTTCCACGGTGGGAGGTCAGGAGGCGCAGAGCACGAAAGAGGCCGAGATGGGCCGCGGCGCCCGCGGCCACTGGGGTGCGGCCCGGACGCGCCGCGGGGCTTTGCCTCTTCTGCGGGCTCACTGCGGTCTGTCGCGCAGTATCTTTCAGGGTTTCCTCCCGGTTACAGTATTCACACCTACTTGAGAACAACTAAAAACCCAAACTTTCCCCTTTATTATTTAATCAAGCCCTCAATCTTCCCCATACATAGTAAAAATTAAAGTAAAAGAAATTTAATTTCTTAACGAATAAATTATTAATCTCCTACTACCTGGAAAGCCCTTCCTGTCTACGTGAGCCTCAAGACCTGAATCAGAAGACACTTCATGAGGTCTTCTCTGGCTCCTTCCCTCCGGACAGTGATGCTCTCCTAACACATGTCAGGACTTTCTGGACAACATCGGTTTGTGCAGTGAGTCTGCAATACACTCTCGGACAATGTTGATTTGATTAACTTTGTGTTTGTTTGCAGGAGGGCTGTTTGCTTCCTGCCACTCCCAATCCGTCCCTATCCCCGCTCCCAGCTCCTTTCTGTGATAGGGCAACTGATCTTCTTCCGGGAGAATTATTCCTCTTGTGTATATAATAGTGCTGGGGGTGCCACTCAGCACATCCTGCCTCCCTCTGGCTCAGAGGCGGATGTGGGAACCACCATGGCCAACTGGACGCTGATGGAACACTCTCTGGCTATTTCAGCGACAGGGGATTTATGACAGAGAACGGTGCTTCCGGAGATTACTGGCAGGACAAAACCGGTCTACAAACAGAATGACAACCACCAGAAAGCCGAGGAAAGAGGAAGCCAAGATGCCAATTGTTGCTCCAGGAACGTGCCAGCTTAGCCGCGACCTGGGGACTAGAAGCCACCACTGGGTTATTGTCTCCAGAGCCGTGACGCATCTGCACCAACACAACGAATGACCATGTCACGCCTCTCAACACCTATTAGGCTAACAGCTGGATCCTGGGACCTTGGCTAGAGCCTTTGCAGAAGAATCAGACGCCCCGACGTCCACAGTCTGGAAGCAAAATCACAGAAGCTGCACACACGGGGTGTCCACCTCGCCTCTGCCTTCCCAGTCCCACACAAATGCACGTGACTCGCTGAATCGTTCAGAATCTTCTGGAACACTGGCCGCAAGGGAAACAGGCAAATATCGTTTTTAGCTGTTGAGCCTTTAGAGTGAGTGCAGGAACCCAGGACTAGGGTGCAGTGGGCAGTGAACGTCGACCCAGCATCTGAGGAAGGGTCCTTCCCCGGCGCTGCGCTTTGACTCTCGAGCCCAGTGACCACAGGGACGAAGGAAAACAGTTGGAGCCGACGGGTCCCCGCGCGGTGGCCTGCACGTCTGCCACTTCGATCCCTAAGACGTCCTGCTTCTTGTTCTTTCCAGCTTCTGCTTCTGCAAGTTCCCTTTGGGCCCGCCATGACCTGGTGCTGATTGCCCGTTTACCTGTCGTGAGCCGGAGTCGGATCCGGTTATCGACCATCAGACACCGTCACCGACAGACTTCTGATCACGTCTCCCCCCGGGGGCCCTCTCGGGGTCGGACCGAACGAAGCCGTAGCTGTGCACTTCAGGCTGGCGGCCACTCCCCAGTTCGAGGCGCGCTCCCGGGGTTCTGGTGTCCTGCAGCTCAAAACCGACGGAGGCCTCCGAGAGCATCCAATCGAACCCCCGTTGTCCCTTTTTAAGATGAAGAATTTGAGGCACCGACAGCAGCTGAATTCATTGTCTTGTCGACACACTCCTTTCTGGCTGACATCGTAAGAATTCTTCCTGCCATAGTTCACCGGTGTCACGGGTGCCGCCCTTTCAACCGCACGGAAATGCCCTCGGAAGGAAAGGGAGATAAAGAACAAAAAACCAAAAACCAGTTTTGTTGTTGTTGTTGTTGTTTGTTTTGTTTTGTTTTTTGCTTTTTCTTTTCCCCCCGCTAAGATTTGTTCATTTCTTTGAGAGAGAACGACAGAGAACACGAGCGGGACGGGCAGAGGGGGAGGAAGAGGAAATCCAGGTTCCCAGCCAGGAGCGAGGCCGACTGGGCTCAGTCTCTTCACCCTGAGAAGATGACCTGAGCAGAAACGGAAGTTGGATGCTTAACGGTCGCTTGGCGGACTGAGTGGCCAGGCACCTCCCCCTCAGACGTAACAGGTTTTAAGTCGTTCTTCTCATTAGCTAATAATTTTGTTGTAGAAATTGTAGTCAGACTTGAGAAAATCCATAAACATCTTCTAGAAGCTTCTTTGATGAGGAAAATCATGCTCAGTGGAATGCTTTTCGGGTTTCTAATCCTCCGTGGAAAGGCTTTCAGGGTTTTTAATGCAGCCATTGATTCTCCACTTCTTAAATTTTAAAACTTACAATGAGCCCATCTGTCAAAGCATACTGAAATACAAACTTTGGAGATGGTCCAGCCCCACTCTTATAGCCTGTGAAGATTTCAAAATACACTCCATGTCCTCCCCACAAAAATGCTTTCTGATGAATAATGTTTAACTAGATTTTTTTTTTTTTTTAATAGTGGTGGCCCCAAGACTTTGAAAAACTTCTTCAAGAAGCTACTACAGGAACTTCTAATTTAATGAATTTTAACAGCTGTTTCTGCCTCTGGGCCTGTAAGTGGAATCTGATTTCCCTTGAGGCAATTCCATTAATTTGTTTTTATTATTTTAGGATGGCTAATGTGCTTTAGCTGGCTGGGTCCTGACCCTGGGAACCGTGCGGGTGGCATGGCAATTCTGGTCCTAATCAGTGCTCCTCTGAGGGGTTCCGGGAAAGGCCACCCTGACGAGGTGGCGGTGTGAGTGAGGCCGTGCGCTGCTTCCCCCCACCCTGCCAGACTCCGTGATCGAGCATCTCTGCCAAGCACCTTGGAGACGTTCTCAAGACAGGAGGACACTGGGCAGTTTCCTGAAAGGAAAGAGAAATATTATTTCCTCTCGGCTTTGAATCTACAGACCATCCCTCAGGTGTTCAAGGCCAAACCTGTTGCCATGCCCTTGCAATGTGATTCAGGACCTCTGTCTCTTGAGGCAGCTGGTCTTTTAAAAGGATATAATTGTGGCTTCAGATTCTACACCAGAAAAATAGAGACAATGGGCCCTCTGAGTTCTCTGAGCTATTATATGTATAAGATGTGGAATTAAAGATGAACATATTTAAAAAATACATTGTAGGGGGCCAATGGTATTCCCCCCCACAAAATACTCTGCCTTGGCATAAAGATTATTTCAAGTTGAAAAGTGGTCAAAATTCAGCAGATTCAGGAAAAGCTCTTTTCTGATCCCTACAACTGCCAGCAAAGAATGAAGACCTGCCCCAGGAAGAAAGTCGTCACCGTAGATAACCGCAGTATGAGAGGAACCAGGCCCCGCAGACGGGGAGGGGCCGGGCAAGGCCTCTTTGATCGAAGTCCTCTGTGTCAGGTCGTTTCTGAGAGGCCTAGCAAGCACTTAATGAACACCGGCTCTTCAGTCACCTTCCTGTGAGTTGCAGTTCTTCCTTCCACATTCCCACACCCCGACCGCCTTCTCCTCAGTTCAGGAAGACGTGTATACACACACCGCGTGCTGCCTGACCGTCTTGGAATTGCCATGTCTGTGTGGGCTCCCTGTGCATACGCCATTAAATGTGATTTTCTCCTCCTCGTCTCTCTTGTGTCCGTCTGAGTCTTAGTCTGGCTGAAAGGACCTCGGGGGACAGAATATTCTTACTCCTCAACAACTGCTGCGCACTTACCGAAAGTTTTCTTTCAGACAGGAGTCTAATATCATGTGATATTAGACCATCTAATATCACTGAAAACCTTTGTGCCTCATGGATTGTCATCTTCCTCTCCGTACAATGAGGGGAAAATCAGCTTCCTTTTTTTTTTTTTTTTTTATAATTTACTGCCAGAGGAGAATTTCAAAGGGAAAAATTAGGATATTTCCTTGCAGAATCTGAGCAGTTTGGTCAATAGGAAATCTGAGTGACTTATTTCTGATTTAATAATTTCAGTCCATTTAAAAGATAGTTCCATAATGCAGCGTGGTCAGGTAAGTTCTTTCAGCCAAATTAACTTGTTACTTTTCAACATAATCAAATGAGCAATGATGCGTCCATTGCTAACAAAATGTTCAAATGGTTGAATCAGTGCATTTTGTCACAAGGGCATAGGCTTTGCACATCAACTTCATGCCTACATGAAAGTGCTCAAGAGAAGGATCAAACGGCACAAGCGAAGGGGCTCCTGTCTCCATCGTAACAGTCATTCCATGACTTTCTCAACTCAGAGCGCGTCCAGCGTTCAGAAGCAGATCACTGTGCACTTGACTGGATTGTAAATGATTCTCAGTGAACAAAACCACTGTTGCGATCATTTTTATTCCTCTGTATGTAAACCTACATTTTTATTTGATTATTGTTGCTTATTTTTGGGGTGGGCAACCCTGGGAAGTTATGGAAGTAACTAGACGCTTTTAAAAATACATCTGTTTTCTTATTTCAATAGTGCACATATTCATTGGAGAAAACCTAGAAAACTGGGTCGCCTAGCCAGTCAGTGGAGCGTGCGAGTCTGATATCGGGGATGTGAGTTCAAGCTCCGTATTGGGTGTAGAGATTATTTAACAAATAAATACACACACACAAAAAAGTGTGGAAAAATCAACAAAGAGTAAAGAAAGAAAAAGAAACCACCACTTTAAATGGCATTATTCAGAGCCAACCATTTCTAACATTCTTCCTGTTTTTATTTCCTATGTGCATATATATTTCATTTTTAGAAATATATACTACTCTGTGATCTACTTGTCTTTGGCATTAAACATTATTTATTTGTCCATTTGATAAATCTCTTTGAGTATCTTCAGTTATATGTTTTTAAATAGCTACAAGATATTCAACTTGGTCCATGTTTTATTAAATTATAATCATCAAAAGATGGGAAAGAGGTGGCTTTTTCTTTCTATTGTGTGTGCTGCTCTGATTTGCCTCAGTGATATATCTGAATCATTCCCAGTTGAACTTCTAAAGACTCTAAAGTTTGAAGAACTCATAAAAACCAGGAAGTATTTTCCCTGTCAATGAGTATATGACCCGTTTTTTGGTAAGACTTATTTTCATGTTAATCTCTTTCAAATTAAAAAAAAGTGCTAGCTATCATCACTGAACATGGAAAAAATCTATAGTACATTGAATAAATACCTTCTGGCAACCAAGTCTCTTTTATATATAAATTTTAATAACCATAAATCATTAAATATTTTTATTAAAAACGGTGAAAAAGTCACAATGTCCACATTTTCCTTTATAGTCAAATAAATTCAATAAATATTTTATAGAATTTATAACATAATGACATTAAAAAAGAGGATGTGAAGATGAATATGACATAATCCCTACCCCAACACAGCTCACATTCTGGTTGGGGACCCAGTTACAAATGTAATTTACATTTATTTGGTGTTATGTTAGAAATTTGAATAAAGTGTCATGGCAGCTTATAGGACTTTGAGATTAATTTTGGTTGGGGAACTGGGGAAAGCTTCACAGAAGAATCAGCATTTCAGTTTGTCTTAGAATTCCCTAGACACAGACCCTGATGTGAAGATTGACGTGCGAGTGATTTACTGAGGAAGTGTTCCCAGAAGAAACTGGTAAGGAAGCAGACAAGGAAGGGAAACCAACCAAGCATAAGGGCAAGATTTCCAGGTCCTGCAGAAGTAGCCTGAACCTAATACTGGGGAGAGCTTGGGAATAGCTTGAACCTAATACTGAGGAGAGCTTGGGAGTAGCCTGAACCTAATACTGGGGAGAGCTTGGGAGTGCGCCTTCTATTTCAGGACTGGTCTGATCCAAAGAAAGCAGGGCTTTCATCATCCTGGCCTGGTCATTCAGGGACTGAGGGCTGCCCTGGAGTTTGGATGAGGAGTTGGGACAGGATCTAAACTCCCAGGCTCTTGGACCTCATCCCTTGCATGCACAATGGCTCCAGGACCCACAGGACAATCTTCTAAGTCACAGGTTACTAGAATCAAAAACTGAGAAGCCAAGAGAGGCACACAGAAGCAAGAAAAGGGATCTGAGAGGCTCTGTGTGAAACACTGACAGTATTCGTTCAGTGTTAGACATGGAACGGAAGGGAGTAGAGCTGCGGCAGATTAGGAAATAGGGAAGAACATTCTAGACCTATGATGTCCAATAGATCATTCTCTAGTCCCATGTGGCTAGTGGCTATTGTACTGGACCACGCAATATAGAACATTTCCATCTCCAGAAAAGGTTCTTTTGGACAATGTTTTGTCTAGACCAAGAGTAGTAGTCATAAAATCATGGCAATGCGAGGGAATGAAGAGTTCAGTAGAGCTACAATGAAGACAGAAGGTTGGAACACCCGCTATATTAAAATTGTAAAAGTCATCGATCTGCTGGTTGTAACATCTCAAACAAAGCTGTTGTTCAGTGGGACCCTCCCACTGTAAGGATGCATCCTGGAAACACACCAACATCTGGCAGCATCCATATTTGCATCCTGTATTCATTGTCTCCGAAGCCCGCCTTCTGTTAGGCCAATTTGCGCCTTTAGCCGAAGACCTTATCTCGACTTTGGTCTCCTTGGCCTCTCTCTTCCTTTGGCTCCTGGCTCGGCCATCTCCCCATCCCTTCGTCCACTGCCTCCTCTCTCAGATCCGGGCTTGAATCTTTAATCCCGATTCAACAGCTTGGACTTCCTAACTAGCATTTTGAATTGCTGACCTTCTCTTACCAACTACTTTCCAGTTAACCCCAACTTGTCTATAAATCCACGGTTGTCTATATAAAGAGCAGGAAAAGGTAAGAAATGGATGGAGGCAAATGAGAAGAATGGATTTCCGGAGCCTGAGCATACAGAGTAGATGATGGGTAAGGAGTCGGTGGGGACGGAGAAATGAAAGAGAAACAAAACAGAGGGAAGAAAATAGAATAAGAAAGTTTAAGGAACTAAAATCTTTTAGAAAAATAATCTCTTCCTTGACCTCTGGTAGAAAGAATGTTTTCCCATCAACACTACGTGCTGTGAAAGGGAAACCAAGTTCTTACTGGTTTACCTGCTTCCTACAAAGTGAAATCTTAACGCCATCCTGTCATCAACCGACATTATTTTCTACATATGAATCTATAAGACAAGAAAATGACACTATTGCAAGCTTAAATAATAGAATTCATAATTTAAAAAAGTTTTAAATTGTGGCAAAAGACACATAACAAAATGTACCTTCTTGACTATTTTTAAGGTACATATAGTTCAGTCATGTTAAATACAGTCCCAATGTTGTGTAACCAGTTTCCAAAAACCCTGTACCCATTAAGCAGTAATTCCTCATCAACCCCCGGCCCCATTCTTGGCAATCACCATCTTACTTTCCCTTTCTATGAATTTGACTACACTAGGTTTTTCACAGAAGTAGAATTATGCCATAATTGTGTCCTCATGAGTGGGGTTTATTTCACTTAGCTTAATATCCTCATGGTTTAGCTGTGCTGTAGCATGAGACAGGATCTCCCTCCTTTTTAAAGCTGGATAATCTCCTCTTGTATGAATAAGCCGAGTATCGCTCCCTCATCCTGGTATACACTGTGTTTACCCAGTCATCTGCTGACAGATACTCAGCTGGCTTCCATCTTCCAGCTGTTGAGAATAACACTGCTACATACATCAATCACGCTGTTCTTACAAGAAGATCTTCTAGAACACAGACTCAGCTTGGTATAAGACATCATCCTCTTCAACGTCACGTGGGACATAAATATTTAATGATCACAACGGAACCTGAAAACATATCTAGATATTTAAAACCATCAAAAGCTTTGTGTTGGGAGGCAGCATTCCTTAGTCAGATATTTTTTTTTTATTTATATTCTATTTCCCGGACCCTGGAGTTCCTAGTGATTACAGATTCAGAACAAAAATTTTAAAGATATTTAATATATTACTCTGCTTTCAGGTTACCATTATATAAGAAATCATTAAATTACATTCAGTATATTCTGATTTCTAAAGCAGAGATGGCTAATCTAACACATATTAGCATGATTTTGAAGAATTGGTTGTGGGTAACATTTTGTCTAAGCAGTTTCCAATGCTTATGGAGTTCATCACAACTGTAAAGACTTGTGCTTCAAAGGATGTGAACCCTTGTCTGCATCGAATGTTGGGAGACTAAAAATGGCATTTGTGTGTGGTTAATTTGGGGTAGAATGTCCTCAGCCAGATGCCAGAACAGCATGATTTCAAATAGGCCCTTTCAGGGCTGAACTTAACCCCAATACACGAGGCAAATCTTTTTAGAAAGATGAAGAATTCCTCAGCCAATTCAGCCAAGTTTCACCAACCATAATTTTTACTGTTATGAATGCCTTCTCTCAGGATTTTTGTTCCTTTTTTGGGAATCTGTTAAATTGCATGGTGAGGCCTTTTTCGCACCACACACTCACTTGTGGTCCCAAACCGATGAGAGGCCTCACAGTGCATCTGCGAGGCTGATAAACAAGCTCACAAAACAGTCACAGTGAACAGAAGAGAATGTCCCTACTTTCTAAGAGACGGGGGTCTCTCGGTGTGGGAGGGGGAGTGTGTGATCTTGGACGAAATAACAAACACCCGGGCATTTAGCTGCATCATTTGGGGAAAGACATTTGGTCAGTCCCTTAGTTTCACTAACCAGAAAAATCAATCTCTGTATCTTTGATACACAATTTTATTTCTTTGGTCTTTTTGGCTTGTTAAGGAATTTCTATTTAACCTGAACATCCCCCGTATTTGTTCTCCATCAAGGCGTAAGTGCTCCTATAATATTCCAATCTTCTACTTTTTTGTTTAAACTCCTCCATGTGAACACCAGAAGGACAGCCCTCCTGAATACAAGGACTTGGCTTTCTGCTTTCTGTATCTCGGCACTCTTTCCAAAGGAGCATGACAGGCACAAGAGACCAAAATGCAAAAATCTGAGCCCACTGGCAAAGGTGGTGAGTGCAGCCCACGGACGTCCTTGGTTTCCTACAGTAAACCCCATCCCTGAGTGGGTAATATATGTTCTCTTTCATTCCAGCTCTTTTCCAAGGGATATAATTTGGTCACATGGGCACTGTCCTCTAAACCAGCCCGAACAGACGATGAGTTGTCCGACTGTGTACATGGGCAAAGGCCTCCGGCGGAATTTGAGGCTGTGGTGGACAGTGACCCCGCATGGGGAGACGTTTCCTGGAAACTGAACTTCAGCTGAAACCCAGGGGTTTAAAAAAGGTAAGAAGGTAAATGTCAGCTTCTACCACTGGAATAAGTTATTGACAGTGGATTAGGGCAAAAAAGAAAAAAAAAATCATAGTAATTATCTACCCATTCCTATCAACTGTCCCTTTGGTAATTTACTAATATTTTTACTGGGTTTTAAAATGATTTCTCAATGTTCATATTGGTATGTGCATGAAAACAATATACTTTAAAATACATGAAAACATAAAATATAAGAACTTTGATTGTCTGCTCATTTGATTTTCCTGCCCACCTTTTTTGGGGTCACAGGTCTCAATGGGAACGCTGTAGCCTAACCTGTCATACGATTCTGTCTGGAGAACAGCAAGTGAAAGATATTTACAAAAGATGAAGCAGGGGCGCCTGGGTGGCTCAGTGGGTTAAAGCCTCTGCGTTCGGCTCAGGTCATGATCTCAGGGTCCTGGAATCGAGTCCCGAATCGGGCTCTCTGCTCAGCAGGGAGCCTGCTTCCTCCTCTCTCTCTGCCTGCCTCTCTGCCTAGTTGTGATCTCTGTCTGTCAAATAAGAAAAATATATATATATATATATATATATAAAAGATGGAGCACATCCTCATGTTTCTTCTTTACTCTGAAACGAGTAAAGGAAAGACTTTTGCGTTTAGGAAAGACTTTATTTCTTTGCTTCACTTTGATCGATGCAACGTATTTGGTGGAAGCACGTGTGACACCGGCCTGCAGATCTTGGAAAGTCCCCCGAGGACACCCTGAAGGAGGCAGGGCCACGAGGAACGCGCACGGACCATGTCCCCGAGGAGGGGAACCGCGCGAGCTCTGGCTCGGCTCCTTGGCGGCGGTGCGCGCTGCGCCCCTCGGAGCTGTCTCTGGGTCTGGCGACCCGACGTCTGTCTTAGGGCCGGAGTGGGTGTGAGGTGCTGCGTCGGCGGGGAGCCCCCGCGGATTTAGGACGTCATCGTACGCGAGCTGGGAAGAGAACTCCATGGACACCAGCAGAGGAGTCCTCGTTCCGGGAGGTGGTCGGTGTCTCCCATGACACAGACTCGGGAAAGCGCCTGCCGGGGTCGCCCCGCTGCGTCCTGACCGGGTGGTGCCGTCGGGGCCGACCTGCTCCGTGGGAACAACTGTCGCGGCGGCCGCTGTGTCCGCGCTGCTTCGTGCCGTTTGCAGTCACTGTCGCCGACACAGCCGGGGCAGCTGTGACACGCCCGGACCCGAGCACGGCCCGACGGCGCTGCCGTGCGCTCGCGGCTCCCGCAGGACGAGGACTCGCGGGGTTCGGAGATTCGAAGCACGAGGAAGGGGACGCGCCGGGCATCGGGGTCACTGTCCGGTGCGGCTCCCGGAGCTCCTCGAACCCCGCGACACAAGCTCCTCCGGGAACCGCTTTACGGATGAGGAAACCCCCGCGCGGGGAGGCTGAGGGACAGGCCGCGGCCTCGCCTCCGTGAGAGCCAGACGGGGCCGTGCGGCCGGGAGACCCGCGTCCGTACCCGCGTCCGTACCCGCGTCCCCACTCGCGTCCGTACCCGCGTCCCCACCCGCGTCCGTACCCGCGTCCTCACCCGCGTCCCCACCCGCGTCTGTACCCGCGTCCGTACCCGCGTCCTACCCGCGTCCTACCCGCGTCCCTACTCGCGTCCGTACCCGCGTCCCCACCCGCGTCCTACCCGCGTCCGTACCCGCGTCCCCACCCGCGTCCTACCCGCGTCCCTACTCGCGTCCGTACCCGCGTCCTACCCACGTCCGTACCCGCGTCTGTACCCGCGTCCGTGCCCGCTCCGCCGCGTCCCGGACGGTCTCTGCGGCCGCAAGCGGGGGGCCCGGTGTCCTCCATCCGTGTCACCGCGTCCCGAGCCACAGACTCGGACTTCGACGTTGCTCTCCTCGGTCCACACCACACGTGCGGGACGCGCACATCCCGCGTCTGGCCGGTCCCACGGGCCGCCCCGCACGACCTGCGTCGTCTCCCAGTCCCCGCGGGACGGCGGTCGCGGCGGCACGGCTGGGACTGACCGGTCCTGCGGCCCCGCTTTCCCCCTTACTTCGCCGCCTCGGACGCCGTGTGAGCGCGGGGGTCCGCGGGCTCCGGCCCTGGCCCCGCACACCCGCAGCCCGGCCGGGCGCAATGTGACCTGCGGCAGGCGGCCGGCGGCTGGTCATCGTGAGGCCGTGGTTTCCCCGTTGAGAACACAGGCACGTCACGCTTCCTTGAAAGATGACGGTGAGGGACCAAGAGAGCATTTTGTAAAGTGCCTCCCCTAAAGTAAATACTGATTTAAAGTAAATACTGATTCCTTCCGGTTTTGGTTGGAGGAAATCATCCCAGTCAGAGCAGTATTTTTCCTTTCTCTTGTTAAAAACCCTCCCAGAAGCAAACTGAGGGTTCTGGAGAGGAGGGGCTGGGGCTTGAGGGAGCCCGGTGGTGGGTGTCCAGGAGGGCACGGATTGCCTGGAGCAGCAGGTGTGATGCATAAACAATGAATCTTGGAACACTGAAAAAATAAAATTAAATTAAAAAAAAAAAACCCTAAAACCACCTATTTGTCTGAACTTCTCAGAGTAGCTGATCCTAAAAAGGTTTTTAATATAGTCAAAGACTTAGCACTTGTCACATACTTAACAATATAGGCCATCGTGGGTGATATCTGATACCCTAAAGGATGGCCCCCTAACAAAGCCTGCTTTAAGCTTGTTCTGCCCATCTCAGGGACGGATTCGTTTAGCTGCCATGAGATACATGTACCATTAGGAAACGCTCACAGTCGTTTGTTAGGATTGACGTTCTCTGTTCTGGCCCTGCAGTCACAGCGACGGCAAACGGAGAAGGCTGTTTCTGAAACAGCAAAGCAGAAGAGTGTAAAGGGACAATTCTGGCTGCTGTTTCCGGACATGCCTTTTATTTGTTTCTTAACAAGCTGATACTCCTGGACAGAGAACCATTCCTCTGCAGATCTCTGGACAATTTGTTGAGTGTGAAGAAGTATTTTATGAACAGGAGAACTTGTCAGAAGCCTCGAAAAGAGGGATTCCAATGGTAATTTTTGCAAGAATAGAGACATCAATGTCTCTTCAAGTTAGAAAAATCTGGAGGAAAAAAATTATCTAATATGGTCTGGCACATAGACTTTCTGTTTAGGAAATACTTGGCAAAGTCAAGGAAATTAGATTACGAAACAGACCCCTGAGGGAACTAGGACACATCCGGAGTGGAGGGGAAAGCAAAGTGAAACTGAAGAGCTCCTGTGTCCTCCAACATGTGAAGATTAAACGACAATTAGGAAGAAGGAAGGAAGGAAGCACACGGTGGAGAGGTGGTTATCCTGCCAGAGATGGAAGACGGAAAGAGGCCCTGGACCGAAGAAAGGATGGCTGGTGCCAAACCAACCTTCCCCAGCTACAGACTATGGAAACGAACCGTCAGAGCACCACCGGTGCTGGGCAGCCTGCTACGCACGTTAGTCTCTTGTTTGGTTCAATCAATTTGCGAGTAGAGATGACATTGTCTAGGACCTCATCTACGCCCTAAACCAGATAAACTTCGCATATTAGCAAACTGAAACAGAGACCAGGAAAGCAGCTGGCTTCCTGGCATATAGGAAATGGCAGATGCTCAGCCACAAGCAATGCAAAAAGGGACACAGTGTGAGTTTCAAGGAGCGGCAAAACCCAACCGTCTCCCCAGACAGCCACAGGGAAAGTGTTGACACTTCAAAGCAAAACAGTAACTAGCCCTCAGTACAGTAAGACCCTGTGGTCCTGGGAGCACCGTGGCACTTTTTTGTTGTTGTTGTTGATGGTTTAAGTAGGTTCCACACCCCAGTTTGGAGCCCAGTGCAGTGCGTGAATTCACAACGCGGAGATCAAAACCTGAGCTGAGCTCAAGAGTCCCGTGCTTGACGAACTGAGCCACCCAGGTGCCCCACAGTGGTACTTCCGAGACTAAGAGGGCCCATGGTTTCCGGTGAAAAATCTCAAAGAAACTAAGTTTCCTAAAAAAATTTTTTCAAAATGAAAATGTAATTGACTTGGGTTTAAACTGCATTTTAGAACACGGGTAATGGTCCCTCAAAAGCAAAACTACTTAATTCTCAGCATTTTCCACATACTGTTGTCAAATTCTTGATAAAATTGCTCAATAAGATGTATAATACACAGTAGGGTTTTAACGTAGTTAAAATTGGAATAATCACTTATCAGTTTCCCAACATGAGAGTAATGAGGCTACTTAACCAGGTAGGACTTTTAGAACATCCCTTGGTAATAATTTTAGTTGTGCTTAAATATGTAGGAAAAAGTTAAAAGAGGTCAGTATGGGATTCTAAGGTGAGTTAATCAGAAAACCTTCCTGCTAGGTGAAGAAACTGCCCTCAGCAACAGTTGGCTGGGAGACTCACAAGAGCTTTGAGACATTGTCGAAACATTGGGATATTCTTTGGAATACAAAGTGGATTTGATGACCAAACACATTTAACACTCTCTGCCAAAAAGCAGAATTGCTCTTTTTAAAAATTTTCTCATTTTAGTATTTATTCCACTGGGGAGATATTTCTGACATGCATGAAATTTAACTTTGTAAGACTGAGTTTATTCTGGTGAAAATATTGGTATTTAGAGATATAACATTACACATAAAAGTAAGTAAACCATGACTTCCACCTAGGTGAGGGTGTTCTGAGGTGTGCTGGGTTAGATTTTTCAGAAAATAAATCAGGTTAAACTTGGACAAGCACATATTTTGAAGTACATGCCTTTGGCAGAGATGTTGACTGGAAATACTTAATCTGAGTTTGAGGTGTTAGTGTGATCACTCTATTGTACTTTCCAGAGGATCAACCGAAAAAAAAGAATTAAATAGTCATGGTCAATGACATCTAGCTTGTTGCTGGAGGGCTGGAGAGATTATGTATGTTCCCAGCGAATGTTTGTCACAGCACACATAGAAACAGCACAGCTCTTGTTTTTGTTTTTGTTTTTTTTAAGATTTTATTTATTTATTTGACAGACAGAGATCACAAGTAGGCAGAGAGACAGGCAGAGAGAGATGGGGGAAGCAGCCTCCCCGCTGAGCTGAGAGCCCAACACTGGCCCAATCCCAGGACCCCGAGATCATGACCTGAGCTGAAGGCAGAGGCTCAACCCTTTTTTTTTTGTTTGTGTCCCTTTCAAAATCTACATGTTGAAACCTAATCTCCAAGTGATGTTATTAGGAGACAGACTCTTTGGGACATGACTTGATTAGAGAAGGGAGCCCTCATGAATCAAATTGTTTTCCTTATAAAACACACCACAGAGAGCTCTCTCATCTTTCTGCCGCGCGAGGGCACAGGGAGAAGACGGCCACTTTAGGAATCTGAAGCAGGCTCTCATGAACACTGAGAAATAAATGTTTGCTTTTAAGCCACCAATCTATGGTATTTTATTAGAGTGGCCCAAATGGACGACAGTAGTCTACGGTCGTAAAACCCAGGAGTAAACACACTAAAATTAAATTAAATCTGGCCCTATCAGTTAACCTTTGCTGTGTAACAAGCTGCTTTAGAACTCAGTAACTTAAAACAACGCTGTTTATGTGGCTCTCTGTTTTGTGGGTCAGCAGTTTGGGCCAGGCAGATTTGAGCCATGCAGCTCTCCTTGTCTTTGTTGATTTGGGTTGGCATTGTGAGCTGAGCTATGCCACCATACCCCCGCCCCCAACCTCGTCCCCTCAAATTCATATGTTGAAGTGCAAACCCCCCAGCACCCTGGAATGTCACTATATCTGGAGATAGGATCTTTGCGGATGTAATTAAGGTAAAGTCAAGTCATTAGGCTGTGCCCTAATCTAACGTGATCGGCGTCCTTCCTTTGAAGAGGAAGCGTGGACACAGCCACGTGCCGAGAGAGGGCGATGCAGAGACCCAGGGAGAACATGTGAACACGAGGACGCTGACTGTCGGCCGGAGGGGAGCCTCGGATGACGGAGCCTTCCCCGCCCGCCCTCAGAAGGCGCTGACCCCGCTAACACTTTGATCTCAGACTTTGAGCCTCCAGAACTTTGAACACAAATTTGTGTCGTTTCAGCCGGCCAGTCTGCAGTGTTTTGTTACAGCAGCCCCGGCCAGCTCACACGGCTGGGCTCTCTTTCGCATGTTGGCACCGCGCAGTGCGGCCGGCCTGGCCGACAGGGATGGATTCAGCAGGATATCTTAAAGAACTGGGGACTCCCCCTATGTGTTCTTTCGACCTCCAACAGGCCAAGCTGATTCTCATGGCGTTTGCAGATTTCTAGGAAGCAAGAGAAGAAGGTGTAAGAGGCTTTTTGGGGCTGAGACTTAGAACAGCCACAGTATCACTTTTGCCATATTCTGTTGATCAAAACAAGTCCCAGGGCCGACAAAGACTCAACAGCTAGGGAAGTAGACTCCTCCTCTTAGTGGAAGGACATACAGGGTATCATGGCCGTTTGTGTCACCTGCAGACCACACAGCCGTCTGACACTATGACACGAAACTTTCCACAGAGGACGAGTATGGGTCAAGATGATGTTTCAATATCGGGGTGCCTGGGTGGCTCAGTGGGTTAAGCCTCTGCCTTCGGCTCAGGTCATGATCTCAGGGTCCTGGGATCGAGCCCTGCATCAGGCTCTCTGCTAGGCGAGGAGCCTGCTTTCCCCCCAACCCCATCTGCCTCTCGGCCTGCTTGTGATCTCTGTCTGTCAAATAAATAAAATCTTATAAAAAAAAAAGATTATGCTTCAACATCAACTCTGGAAACCTCTTCACTGGAACTTTCTAGCAAAATTATAGTGAGGCCAACACCAAATAGTAAGGACTGGGTTCTTATACATCATAGATGCATCTGAGTACATTCTCTCCTCATAAACAAATAGTTTGTGTCAGGCAGATGCTAACGTACAAGACTGGATCATTGATTTTAAAAAGAAAGTGAAATCCCTATCCGACAGGCTGGTTATTAGATTTTTATTTTTGAGGTTCTCGTTGACAGCAGACTTCATTTGCATTGTTTTAACACAGTGGATTGTCTGGGCAATTTTTTTCAGATACTTTCATTTTATCCTTTTAAGTGTCTACTATTGGTTAATAATTATTTAATAATTCACTTACTGTATAAACAGATATTAAGGACTTATTATTTACAAGGTTCCAGTAAAGCATCAGCAAACAAAAAGGACTTGATCTTTACTTTCCTAAAACTTCAGTAAAGAAGATAAAGTCAATAAAAAGCACCCATAAAATATAATTAAATTAGTTACTATGATTATAACAATATAAATATAATTAAAATGGTAAAAATGTCTATGATTATAACATCAAATGAACTCTAAATGGCAAAGCGAATGAGTCAGAGATGTCCCTTTCTTTATGGAGCTCCCTTTCTAGCGTGAGAGAGCCCACAATACCAACGCACTAGTTCATTAAAAATAAAGACTAATTAAAGATTAGACAAAATTAATGCTATAAAAACAAATGAACAGAGGAGAAGACAAAAGTAGGGCCGTCTTTAGAGACTGGGAGCCAAGGGAAGGTACTATTTAAGCTGAGATCTAAAGATGAGAGAAGCTGTCGTTTCGAGAAGAGCTAGGGAATCTCCAGGCAGAGGAAACAGGAAGACCAAAGCCCTGGGGGCTGAAGATCTGGACCACCAGGCAGACATCTTCATGGAAGTCCAGTGACTTCCAGTGGGGTGTAAGCCCCACGAGACAGGAGGCAGATCACGCAGGCCGTCGCAATCAGGAGACAAGTCTGGAGTTTATTCTGCTGAAGTGGGAGGCTACTGGCGGGTTTTAAACAGAAAGTAAAGCATCTACTCTAAGAATCATCTACCGCTGTGTGGAGAACAGAGTAAGAAGATTATACTTTCCTAGAGAGCAAGAGAGGGGTAGGGGGGTTCCCTTTGGACCTGACCGCACCAACGCCAGTGGCAATGAGTGCGGGCGGGCTGCCGGGGTGGCGGCAGGGGAGGGAGCTTTGCCATCAGTCACAGCCAGGTCAGACGTTCCTAGAGGTCAGTTCTGATCAGAAAATGGATACTTACTCTACGATTTTTTTAAAAATACATTTATTTTGATACCACTTCTCTGTTTTGACTGGAGAGAAGCAGATTTGAGAGCTACTTTAGTTGGTGCAAATAAAATGTCAAAAACCGTGTATCGGTCGACTGACCTCTTCAACAGAACTAAAAAATGCCATTTTTATATTTGGAAATTCACCCTCACTTTGTTCTGTTTTGATCTGTGTGGTTTGGTTTAAAGATAATACTGTAGCTCCTTCGGCCTGTGTGTCTTGCAGTAGCTTTTAACCAAACACATTAAAATTCTGACCTGTAATAATTCATTTTTGACTGTACCAACTTATTTTTTCTTTTTACATTTTTATTTACCTTGACTCTCCTATTAGGCTGTAAGCTTCTTTTCAATGTCTGAATAATCCAATTCTTTTTTTTTTTAAAGATTTTATTTATTTATTTGACAGAGATCACGAGTAGGCAGACAGGCAGGTGGGGTGAGGGGGGAAGCAGGCTCCCCACTGAGCAGAGATCCCGATGCGGGGCTCGACCCCAGGACCCTGGGATCATCACCTGAGCCGAAGGCAGAGGCTTTAACCCACTGAGCCACCCAGGTGCCCCAGAATAATCCAATTCTTTGGTCCACAGCTTTCATAAACTTGAGAAGAGTAACCCAATCAACTTTGGATCTTGGACAAAAAAATTGTGCATAAAACATAGATGATCCGTCTGTTTATGAGATGGAATTTGGGTGTTCTGTCCTCGAGGAGGTTGCTGGTGACCTGGTGGGTAGGGTCGGCTGTGTTAACAATGACATAGTGTTAGGAAGCGTCGCAGGGGCAGAGGGTCGTGATAGGGGGTCCCAGAGAGAAAGGAGGGGATTTCCGTGTCGGGGAGAACAGGAAAGGGGCCTAGTCCAGGGGAGCAGCTGGGGGAAACAGCACACAAAGAGGATACAAGACGTATAAGGAAGTTACAAAGTCCCCAAATCCTTAAAGCTGCTAAAATGTGCTGAGAAGGAACGCCATCTAGAAAGAGACAAAGTCTAGAGGTCAGCAGGGAGAGAAACATGCATGACTCCGTAGGTCAGGTTATGGAGTTTGGACTTCAGCAGGCCGTGCGCTGGGGGCAGGGACAGGTGGATAAGCCGTCTCCCAGCAGCTCGGTCAGACTGGTGTTGGGCAAAGAGCACTTTGTAGAGCTGGATCGAGTCCAGGTGCACCGGGACTGACCTGGCAAGGTGCTGATGGTGTAATAAGACAGATGACGGACTGAGAGACCATGGAAATGGAGAAGCAGGATCGATTCAAGAGATTTACAAGACGGAATGGATGAGACTTGATGACAAGATAATGAGAGTTTGGGAAGAAGGAGGCATTGGGAAGATTCCAGATTTATGACTCAAAAGACAGGTAAATCATGATGTCACCCCCCCAAAGCAGAGAAGTCGAGCCTGGCTGTGGGGGAGTGGTGCAAACTGACCGTAGGAAGGAAAGTCAGTCCTTGGGGACACTTTGAGCATGGGGTCACTGCAAGCCTTGAGCGTAGAGGCCGCTGTGTCTTGGTGTCCTTACATAACAGACAAACACACTTTTACCTAATGCTTTTAATAAAACTTACGCCGTTGTTATCTCTGCACAGCATCTTCTGTATTGTAATTTCTTCACCCCTAGAAAAATCTGCATTTTCTCCCCTGAGCTGTCTGCCCCCATTTGACGGAGACACATCCCACCCACTTAACCAGGCTCATCACGCCAGAGTTACTATCAACTCCTCTGCCTTTCTTACTAGTCCAATCCCACAGGTCACTCAGAACGTTCCTAGTCATTCTCTTGCCTCCTCTTCAGGGCCACTGTCTTGTCCAGCAAACCCTTCTACTGCCGTAGACACGCCCCCAGCCCACGCCAGCCAGCTCGGTTCTCCAGACCCTAACTGCTCTTCCTGCCTTTGCATTTTCTGGACCATGCGTCCCTCATACTATTCACAGATCAACTGTTCTGCAACACAGGCTGAGTCTTACTGCTTTTTGAGTTAGAAACCTCTCATTTAAGCAATAACACCTCATTGCTTAAATAGTCATGTACAAATACCTCCATGACTCACAGTTTGGCTCACACTCATTCTCCAGACAGCAAGTCACTTCTCCCTTCACAAACGATACCGAAATGGTGATTCGAAACCACTCTGATACCTTGGTTGTATGACCTTGTGTAATTTCAGGTCGGTTTTGGACAGGTGGGAAGAGGGCCTCTACCCCACCACTGCCAGCACACACCTGTCTTGAGACTCGGTTCAAAAATTAAAAAGCCAAGGATACTGCTCGGAGTTGAGTTGTGTTTCACCCAAAAATATGTTAAAGTCCTAACCCCTGGGACCTGTGGGTGTGACCTTCTTTGCAAATTGGTCTTTGCAGATGGGATTAAGTCAAGATGAGGTCGGTAGCGTGGGCTCTACTCCAGTGACTGGCGTCCTCATGAAGAGGGACATTTGGACAACAGTGGCACAGGAAGAAGGACGTGTGGTGATGGGGGTAGAGATCGAGGAGCTGTAGCTACGAGACAAGGAATGCCAAGGGTCGATGGCACCCCCAGAAGGGGCCAGGAAGGATTTTTCCTTTCAGGTTTCAGAGGGAGCACGGAACCGCTGACATTCTGACTCCGGACCTCTAGCCTCCGGGAGGATGCAACGACCTATTTCTGCTGTCTCGAGCACTGGGTTTGTGGGAGATTGTCACGGCGGCCCCCGAAGCTCTGGTAGATCCCGTGCTTCGTGAGGCTCAGAGTGGCCCCGGAGCCTGACTTCCCGAAGCCTCCCGCACTTCTGGTGGCGCAGCTGCTCTGAGAGTGTGCCTGCGAGGCAGAGGCACCGCAGATCTGGGGAAGGGGCCACCACCGCCCTGTGATGACCACACTCACGAGTCCTCCCTGAAGAATTTACCATCCAGGGCCTTCTGTTCAAGAGAATGTTTACAAATGTACTTTTCAGGTTCTTGATCCTAATTCCATTCAGACGGACAAAGCCACATCTTCATCCAAGGGGAGGAGCGACAGCGGGTCAGGCACCTCTGAAGCACGTCTTGGCGCCAGCTCCCTGCGACGCCCGTTTCCACGCAGACTCACTTGTTGATAACAACTGTGGAAAGTCTCTGAGCCTATTCTCGGACAAGGGCTCCTCTTTGTCTTTTTTCAGCATTGTGATGTACTTTGTCAACGTCTTTATATCTTACTTTTTCTCTCTGCTGGTGTTGCCGGGAGTGATATTTCAAAAAAGCAGTAAAATTCCAATTTTAACCTCAGTAAGGATCTTGTGGTATTTTACTCTTCCAACTTTATCAATCTGGTTTAACTTCATTCATTTCTAGGGTAACACGCACTCTTCCGTGTCTCCTGGCTTTGGCATGTGTGGGTGTCCTCACCTAGGATGTCTGCCGGATTCACTTCCTCCGAAGAATGCCTTCGCTTCTCTAACACGCTCTAGCGTCCCGGCGCTGTCCCGGCGCTGCACAGATGGGATCACACTTGGATTCTCGGCCCAGTGATTTAGGCTTCAAAGGTCAGAGAGGGGTAGAGATGGTATTAGAAACTGGCTCTTCCAGATCGCAGAATGTGATCTGATTTTGGCCTCCTGCCAAGCTAGAAACCTCCCTCACCGATTATTTATGTTTTCCTCTCCAGGTTCCTGTAGAGTTTTGCACCCACTTTTATTGGGACTTAGCGTATTTTAGCTACTTACATGGGTTTGTGGCCTCAGTTGGTTGAATTCCAAAAGGCAAGAAAATCATTCTCTTTTGCACCTGTTTCAGTGGCGGCACACGGCAGGTGCCCGTGCATACTCATTGAACGGTTAGTGCGAGCCGAGCAAATGCACGGGTTAGAGAATTACAGCATATCCTATTGCGCTGTGAATTTGTAGAAGACAGAGACCTTCCCTTTCGAAATTTTGAGTCCCCAGAGCTGAATAAGAGTCTGTTGGTTGAAGGAACACGTGGTCGGTGAATAAATACTGGAGTGGATTGTAGCTGACCAGAAGCCCTGCGTGTGGCAGTTTTCCCTCTGTATTTTATAAGGTTTGGGAGAGTGATAAGGGATCGAAAACCAACATTTTATCTAATCTCTGTTAACCTCAGGTTGAATGTAGCTAATCAAGCTTCATGGTAGGGACTATAATCTCATTTCAAGATCAAGTAAATGTAAATATTAAAATTGAGGAGTAAACTCTTTTCATTCATTTGTATCTTCATTCACATACTTACTTACCTTGGAAGTTGAGAAAGCACACTAGAGCTGAATAATCTGCAATCCTCTTTTTTTTTTTTTTTCCTTTTTTTCCTGCCACCATCGTTGGAAGCCTATGGTTGGGTTAGCCAGTTAGGCCGGCCACTGAGCTAAACGTCAAAGATGAGCACTGTGGTAGATGGGATCACCAATGACATATAAAGTAGAACAGGGCTCATGAACTGAAGTAATGGCTCTCAACATGTGGTTCAGGGACACATGGGCGTCCCCAAGATCTTTTCGGGGAGTCGCAGATGGAAACAGTTCTTATGACAATACTGAACCGTATTTGCCTTTCTGTTCTCATCCAGTGGACTTGCCCAGGATTATGGGATACGTAACACAGTAACACGTAGAGTGCAAAGGTCAATATGCAAGTCCAGCCGCCTTCGATGAAGCCAAACATTAGAAAGATTTGCAAAAACATAAAATAATGCTTCTCTTCTACATTTTGGGGGAAAGAGTTATTTTTCATTAAGATGATATCTTTTGTGTTAAAATCTAATGGTTTTATAATAGTTATTTTCAAATAAATAAATACTTATAAGATTTCTCAGTTTTCATTTTGAATATGATACTGATAGATACAACCTACATAAACAAAAGTCTGTTGGGGTCCTCAAGAATTTTAAGACTGTAAAAGTCTTCTGAGCCAAAAAAGAAAAGTGAGAACCACTAAATTAGCCAAACCTGGGCTAACAAGCAGCTTCAAAACCCACGGCCCTCTCAGTTGGTGTGTACGTTGGGTGTAGAGGCAGGAAGTACTTCACTTACATGGTTTAGGGCCTCCCCCCTCCTCCGTACCTTATTCCCGTGAGCACACACCCTCCACCAGGCCAACTCTAGTCTGCTTCTCTGGGAATCTGCAATTGGAACTGGATATTTCTGGCCTGAGCCCAAACTCTGGTGTCCATTCTTCCTACTGCAAAGCTCTCAAAACATTCTTCTCCCAATACTGTGAAGCCTCAACTCCTACATAAAATCTGTTAAGGAAAACTAATTACAATCAGCTACTGGAGAGTGTGTTAATTATGTCGTTACTGAAATGTTCTCTCAATACAGAAGTCATTCACTGATGGGGAAAAATACAGTAACTCAATTACTGTTGCAGAACCTCTAATATGTTTTTATTAAATTTTATGTTTTTATCAATAAAAAATTGATCCTCATACATTTTCACTTTAATTAAATTTTCAAAAACAGTGTGATCTTCACCTCTCTTCTTATGGCTAAGTAGCCAGCAACATTTGTACATCTATTCAAGAAATATTTATTGATCACCCATTCTATATTAGCTACACTCTGTGAATGTTTGTAAATACCCAGCCCACAAAATTTTGCATATCTTGTGGCCAGCTCTGGTGAATAATCCTTGAACCTTGGTTTTTGTAACATGCACTGACTCGAGATCAGAACAAACATAAAATTTTGCATACAATTTTTATTATACTTCGTTAACATAGGTACCTGTTTAAATGGATCACCCTGACGATTAAACTAGCAGCCTATGCCCAATTAGATCTTCCAAGGGAAGCTGGACATGTAAATTGCCAAGTCGGTAACAGAGTGGTCAGAGAAAAGGGAGGACATGTAGCTTAGCTTAATGAATGGTTATCCCCACCGGAAAGATCATGACAGAGAAACAAAGGGACGTCCGACCATGCACTAAGATGGAAGACCACGTAGTTCTGTTTGGTTGGCTTCTTCCTGCGACATTCTGGTTAGATACAGGCCCAGATTTGGTGTATTATTATCGGTGTCTTTGAGCAGATGTCTCTGCGGTCATTGTGGCGTTAAATGGGCCCACGCAGTGGTACACTGTTTACGCAGACTGAGCAAAGCCTGAAAACCAGTTTGGTCCCATTGAAGTACTGAAATGAAACCGGATTTTCAACTACTCTTGTTTCCGGGAAATATCATCACTGACGGATGAAATGAAATCTCCCGTATCTGGAGGACCTTCTAGGAAGAAAACCCCGTTATAGACCGTCTGGGTCTGGGACACAGACAAGCTCACGTCCCAGAGAGGTCCTGATCGAGTTGGTTTCCCTCGAATGCTTGCACAACGGACAAACGTACCATAGGTCAAGCCAGGTTTCTGCTGTTTAAATGCCAGGACGGACACGTAATAGCTCACATCTACATGGCATAGCCTTTGCAAAGCATCAAGTGAAAAAAAAAAATAGCACTCAAGTTATTTTCATTTATCTTTCACTACTTTGGAGGCAAAGTTGCCCTGCTTTTAATACAAGTTATCACATGACAACACTATAAACAACAGGCATAAGCCAACCAATAAGCAAACACCAGCCACCATTAGCAAACAGCTTGTGTTACCCCAGGCAAAACCAACCAATAAGCAAACACCAGCCACCATTAGCAAACAGCTTGTGTT
>NC_081557.1:268509313-268517775 GCF_022355385.1 Mustela nigripes | reverse complement strand
ACCCCAGCTGTTGCTACGTAGGCACGGGTATTCTTTTAAATCTTATAGCTAGGGCTGCCATTTATAGAGCTGTTGCTATGTGCTATTTCCATTTGTTGGGTATACGGCTTCTGCGTGCCAAAGCAGCTAACCCAACTCTGGTTACTGTACACAGGTTGTCCTGTGGGGTGGAATTATTTCCTGGCATTCCAGAACAATGTTGCCTTCTGGCTGGAAGTTACACCTGAATAGGTATTAACATCACTCTCTTATTCATTGTTAGCCCCGAAAGGAGAAGAAGAGCTCATAGTGGCCACCTAGGAGTTTATAGTTTAATCCTAAAACAGGTACATGAGCCCATGGTTACAGAACTGCCCAATGAAAGCTGCTACAGGGAAAGTCTCAGCCTGATTCCGACATCGGGGAAAGAGGCCTGGGGGCAGCCCGAGGTTGTGCGAGCATACGCTCCGAGTGCAAGCACATATAGAGGGAAGCGGATTCATCGGCCTCTCCTGCTCTCCTACCCCGTGAACTCAGTCTTGATACTGCACATATGAAGTCTCTCATCTTCTAATCCTCAAAATCATCTTCTTCTCTCATGAAGATTTCCCATCAGACTACAAGTACCTCCTAGCCCTTGCACCTCTAAGTCCACTTAGACCCATGGAGCTCTTAGCAGCACTTGAGAGCCAACGGCAGGAGGCAGGGCTGCCCTCTGGGGTCCTCCACCCAATCCGCACACCAGCAGCAGCACTGGTACCCGGGAGCCGTGACAAACGCCCTGCAGCATCTCAGCCCCTCCCAGGCCTGCTGAGTCAGAACCCACGTTGTAACAAGCTTCCCAGGTGCCCAGGCACACACTGCAATTTGAAAAGTCCTGGTCTGGGGCCTCCTAGGAAGCCATGTATTCTTCCAGCATGGATACAACCCAGGGCAAGCTATAAAATGCAGCCCTGACCTGCTAGAAAGCCCCATTAAAGATTTGGGATTTTATTGTAAAAGCAGCAAGAAGGTTTTGGAGGCCAAACTGTTTAAGGATTTTTATAGGCCCTACACACTCTGACATTCAGAGGCTTCACCCCCCAACACAGTAAGAACATTCAAATGTATTGGCATCCCATTCAACATGAGATGTAATTTTCTTAAAGAAACAATATATTTTATAATTCATGAATTGAGTTTCTATATGATAAAATTATTCCTTTTGTTTTCTGATTTTAAAATGATTTTAAAATGAATACACACACACACATGAAATACACATGTACACTTGAATTGCTAGTTGGAATATTATGCTTTATAGATATTCAGTTAAACATTTTTTGACTTTTTCTTTTGTAGCATGGAGGCAATAATTTTTTTCCAGGTCTCATGTAACTTCATAGGTCCTTGATAACGATGGCCCAAAGCACTGTGGCTGTATATGCCTGTTAGATTAATGGCCTTTGAGCAGAGAAGCGACAGAGTCAGCTTTCTGTTCTCACAGGATCACTCAGATAGCTGTGTGGAGAACACATTGGGATGGGACGGAAGCAAAAGGCACGGAGTGAAGCGACTCGGAGCAGCTCAGGCAAGAGAGGAGGCTGGTGGTGGTCATGGAGGGAGGCTCATGGATATCAGAGGTACATGTGTGACAGGAGGAAGTTTTCATGGGCAGCGAGGGGGAGAAGGAGATAAGGATGACTCCTCGAATTCCAACCAGGAATCTAGCTGGAAAATGGCGCACGCACACGAGTGACACTGAAGGAACAGTTTGTTCTTGGGGAAAAAGATGTTCCTTTATTTTTGGCCATGTTGTTATTGATTGGCTTGCATCTTGGTCCCCGAGTGGAAATGCTAAAAAGGCAGATGAGCAATCTGTTCTGGAATTCCAGAAGAGAAGCCTGACTTGGAAAGGTCGAATTGGGAGCCACCATCACGCAGATGGCTGTTGAAACAAGGGCGTCTCTAAGCGCCACCTTCTTTATTGTGGGCCCCAAAGGGGCACTACTTTCCAGAGGACCATCACTCTCAGGAAGGAAGAACGACCGTGCCTTACGCAGCAAGGACTTTGGCCGCTTACGGTTGGAGGCAGAGCCGGCGGCAAAGGAACTTGAGAAGGAGCAGCTAGTGGAGACACAGAGAAGCTCTGGGACACGTGTGCTCGTGGAGGTGCTGCCCTGGGAGGACGTGAAGAGGTTGCGTGTGGTACCGCTGGAGAGAGCAACCCAACCAGACAGAGTCTAAGGAAACCAGAAAAAAGGAGGTCGTTGGTGACCGCGAGGAGAGCGTTGTTGGTAGAGTGGTGGGAAACCAGATTACTGAGTGTGGTAGACAGAACAACAGCCTCCCCACATGGCCGTGTCCTAAATTCCAGGACCTGTGATGCTGTTACCTAAATGGCAAAAGGATTGTGCAGATGGATGAAGGTAAGGGTTCTGAGGAGACAAGATATCCACGCACATCTGGGTGAGCCAAGTGTAGTCACCAGAGTCCTCAAGCAAGAGAGGGAAGCAGGACAGTCAGAGTCAAAGAGTTTTGAAGATACTAAGCTGTTAGGTTTGAAGTCGGAGGGGGACCATGAGCCAAGAAATGTGGACACCCTCATGAAGCCGGAAATGACAAGGCAATAGATTCCCCCCATAGAGCCTCCAGAAGGAACACAGCTCTGAGGACACTTTGCTTTTAGTTCAGCGAGGCTGGTCTTCGAGTTCTGATCTCAAAACGCTAAGAAAATAAGTGCATATCACTTTAACCCCTCAGTTTGTGGTAATTTGTTATAGCAGCACGAAGAAGCTAATACACTGAAAATCAAAGAGATCACAGAGGAACTAAAGATAGGAAGCGTAGATGTCGGGAAGTTTGAGGAGTTTCTGTATAAGATATAATGGAAGAAGCCCTTGCTTAAGGTGGGAGAAACTTAAATATAAATATAAATGTGTGTTTATATATAGACATAAACCCAACTCTTCATTATTGCCTATGGGACCCCACGTAAGCTGACCATTTTGTAATGTGATTTTTTTTTCTTTTTTTGCTTTTGACGTGTATGAGTTCTTTATATATTTTGAATATTAGCCCCTTACCATATATATGATTTGCAAACATTTCCTCCTGTTAGGTAAGTGGCTTTTTCATTTTATTCATGGTTTTCCTTCGTTGTGCAGAAGGTGTTTAATATGATCTAGTTCCACTTACTTATTTTTGCTTTTGTGACTTTTGTTTTTGGTGTCTGATTCCAAAACCATTGCCAAGACCAGTATCAAAGACCTTATTGCCTATGTGTTCTGCTAGGAGTTCTATGTTTGGGGACTAATATTCAAGCCTTTTGTTCATTTTGAGTTAATTTTTGTGTGTGGTATAAAATAGCGTTTGTAATTAAAAAAAAAAAATAGCGTTTGAGTTTCGTTCTTTGCCTGTTGTCGTCCCGTTTTCCAGCATCATTTACTGAAGAGATTATCCTTCCCCCACTGTACATTTTTGGCTTCTCTGTTGTGAATTAACTGATCCTATAAGCAGGGCTGACTTCTGTGCTCTCTATTCATTTCATTGATCTATGTATCTGTTTTATGTTAATACTGTTATAATTACTAGAACTTTATGTAGAGTTTGAAATACGATATTCAGTATATGGCACTGCTTACTAAACCGAGGAAGAAGCTGGGTAAAGAGAGAGAGAAAGGAAACGGTGAAGGAATTAGAGGTCACGTTAAAGACAAACATGAAGAGAAGGACAGAGGCTGTGGCCATAGACAGTACCATCTCGTCTTCGCCCAAACACTGCACTGGAAACGAATGCTGTACTAGTATAAGTTGGCTAATGGAATTTAAATTAAAAAAAAAAAAAAAAAGAAAAGAAAAAGACAACAGAGCCTGAGGCAAAGCTCACATGCTCATTCTCCATCAGGGCTGCCGTCCTAAGGAAGCAGGAGTAATGGAAGAAGGGAAATGAGCGAGAGAAGGAGAAAAAACAGACTCCAGGTGGTACAGCACGAGTCTGCCCACAGGTTCTTCAGAAAACAAAGCTGGTTGCTGAGTCACACAGAGCAGCCAGAAGCGCAGAACTGCCTCCTGGGTGGGCAGGAAGGACAAGCAATCATTTGCCGGCTTCTTCTTGGCTCCTGTCTCTCAACGGTCAAAGTTGACTCCATAGGGAATTAATTCTACTGTATCTCCAGGCTAGGTCTTGGGCCCCCTCCAGGTAGAAGCTAGGGAAGCTGGAGGTTCTGTGGATCCTGACAGGTCAGACCCGGGCGCTGGAATAGCTTAGGCTGCCTCAATGGGGGACGGCACAGCCGTGCTGCTGTGTTCCTCACTGTCGAGGAGGCCGAGGTCAGGGCAGTGCTAGCCTCGGCTTTGCTACGATGTCAGCAGCGTGAGGCACTGCGATGACCATCGCGTCTGAGAAGCAAGGCGGGGGGCTGATGCCTTGTGGGCAGACAGGGCTGAGCAGATCTGGGGAGCACAGATATCGTCTGAGCCAGAGATTTTAGAGGAGAGTCAGATGTGACTGTGGGAGTCTGAAGCTGAGAGGGATGTTGGATATGGGAACTAGGGAGCTTCAAGGTCAAAGCATGGACGGATGCTTTGAAATAGCCCAGGACGGTGGGATTCCAAACACTGAGAGCTCAGTGCATCGTTGATTGACATACATTGGCTGTATTATTTAACGAGCGCCCATAACTAGAAAAAAATCACTATTTAGGAAAGTCAACACACTATGGACTCAAATCCAATATGTGCAGAGAAAAGCAAAATGAAAAGTATTTATGTATTAGGTTTTTAGAGTAAAACTTTCTATTATCTGATTGTTAATGAGGCAGATTATGAATTTGTTAATTAATTGTGTCATTTTCCAAACAATAGCTTTTATTTCAGAAGGAAAACCAAGAACATATTTCAAATTCTTCCTTCTTCTTTTTTTTTCTTTAAAGATTTTATTTATTTATTTGACAGAGAGAGATCACAAGTAGGCAGAGAGGCAGGCAGAGAGAGAGGAGAAATCAGGCTCCCTGCTAAGCAGAGAGCCCGATGCGGGGCTCGATCCCAGGACCCTGAGATGGTGACCTGAGCCGAAGGCAGAGGTTTTAACCCACTGAGCCACCCAGGTACCCCTTTAAATTCTTTCTAAAGAATGGTGGAAACACAGGTATGATTCTCCTGGGTAGTACGTCACAGCTCACTCTATCCCTAGGGTCTGGACCTGCTGCGGGTGCTTTAAGAGAGTCAGCAAAGACGAATCAGACGAACTATGCCCTCCGGATATTCACAGTGACTCGGGGTGATGGGGACAGCCCAGAGATAACGATAGTACAGAGTAGAGAGTCACAAACAGCATAAGAGGGACTGAGATAAAGTACAGTCTTGTGGGGGTGCTGATGGCGTACCCGAAAGTAATGAGGGGGGCTATGAGGAGAAAGGGCGCAGGAGAGAGGGGGGCGGGAAGCGGAGTCAGAGTCCTGGGAAAACTGAGAATGAGTGAAAGTGGTGTGGAGGAGGGAGGACTTTCGAAGGGAGCACGGGGGAGAGGTCAGTTCCAAGTGCGGGACACATGTAGGTTCTGGCCGCTGCCTGGTGAGCCGTGAAGCCACGCAAGTGCGCTCTGGGTTCATGCCCACAGGCTTCACTCTCCTGTCCGTCGGGGATGATCAGGGAGGCACTCGGCAAACGAGAGGTCACGGTCCCGTCGAAGACACGAGCGTGGAACGGAGAACGGCGCTCCCAGAGCCGGGCCTGGAAGGTGGTGATGTCAGCAGTGAGCTTCTGCCGGGGAAGGAGAGACCCTGGGACGGAATGCCCGCTCGAGCCTCTAGCATCTGGGGAAGCAGTTAAAAAAAAAAGAATCGATCGATCGATTGATTGATTTTGAAAATTGAGGCAGTAGGTTGAAAGTGGAATGTTCTGATTGTTTTCTATGTATTAAAGATTTGAGCGGCGTGTGTTCTGAGGCCGTACGAAGTCATCCCGCAAAGGCCCTGCTCTGAGGTCCAGTAAGAGAGACGGGGAGTTAACAGCTACATGTGACGCGGGGCAGCGGCTGCTGTGGGATCCCCAAGGAGAGATCCTGCAGCATCCGTGAGATGTCACGGAAGAAATAAGTGGCTCTGAGGTGAAGAGAGGGGTTATTGGCTGCACGGAGGCTGGAGACCGAGAAAGGGCAGCCGACTCAGCCGGCCCCACTCCGTTACCGCATCGAGGGATGCTGGTGCCCTGAGGGCCGGAGCACCGAAGGCAACGGCAGTTCGGTCCAGGGTCAGGGCTTGGCAAAGCTGACAAGATCAAAGGCCCCGGGGACCTAAGGTTCCAGCCGTAGCAACGGAAACGGCTGCCCGGGGGTCAGCGCCGTAAGAGAAACAAGCCAGTAGACAAATGACAGAGGAAAGAAGGGAGGGGGGCAAAGCCAAAGAGATGGTGAGAACCTGGTGGGGTCTGACGCTCTCACACCCTCGGGAGATCTGGTGGCTCACGGCGGAGAGCTTCGCTGGAGCCTGGGCCGGCTGCGAGCTGCGGCTCACACAGTGAGCACCGCTGCTCCGACCCGGTGGCCCGACGGGACGTCCCCGGTGCCAGGACAGCTACGGAGCCTCCCGTGAGGCCACGGATTCCGGCTGGAGGAGCTGAACTGGAGCTCGGTCGCGCAGGGGCCTGGGAGCCTGGGTCTGGCACGGAGGCACTGCTGGGGGCTGTCTCCAGGGCAGTCCCTTGGATGCAGCAAGAAAGAGAAAGTAGTAAAAATCGGGGCTGTTTGGGTACTTCCCGGAGCTGCTCGTAGCGTGAGACCTGCATTTTACCGTCCGCATCTCCACAGGCTCCCTCGGAGGGTTGACACTGGGACAACCCTCGCGCTCTGGTGACAGTGTTTGGCAGAGACCAGGCCACCCGGTGGAACAAAAGGCCGACCCAGTGGGGGAGGGGCTGTTCCCGAATCAGGTCCCTCACCGCCGGTAGGCCTGGGAAAGCTTGCAGGGCGTCCTGGAGGAGGCTGCGCTGCTCAGTGGGTGAGCAGGAAGGCCACGGGACTCTGGCTTCCTCCTGTCTCAGAAGGAGGAATCAAGAGGTAGGCTCTGCAATTTAGGAGTTCTGTGAACTTGGTCCCGTTATCTAACTCTCCGAGCTGGCTTCCCAAGGCTGGCTCCCTTCTGCCACATAGTAAATGAGAAATCGCGTGTGTGTCTTTCAACACTTGGCGAGTCAACCGCACCCGCAGTTCCTTCTGCCGGAAGGCTCTCCTGCTTGCTGACTCTTACTCATCCTACACTGAAATGTTATTTTTTTCAGAGGAGTCCTCCCCGAGTCCCTCCGGCAGACTCTACGCTGCCTACCCAACATCCATGGCCACTTCCTCCTCTCTGCTCGAGTATCAGCTCCTCAAAGAATGCGACTCTGGAAAGCTCCAGGGCAAATTCTGAAGAGCTTAAGCCAATTTTGGTGAACCTCCTTCCACACCCAGCACTTAGGTGTGGGCACGGGGGTCGGTCCGGACTGATGACAGGTGAGGGGTCGGCGAGGAGCTTCCGTGAGCTCTGGGGCGCAGACCCCTTCCCCTGCTCTTGGGCACCGCCAGGATTATCTGTGGGAACTGTGGCTGCTCTGGCCATCCTGGGACCACGGGGCAGGGGGCAGACCCAGGGGCAGAGCTGGCGTGCAGAGCTGGCAGGGGGATGCGGAAACAGCCCAGACCTACCCTGACATCCCTGAGGTACTGGATTTACCAGCAAGAGCCTCTCAACCTTGGGACTTCAAGCCGCAGGAAACCGTAAATTTCCTTATCATTTAAGACATTTTAAACGAGGTTAATGATTAATTGCAGCCTTCTGCATCTAGATCATAACCCCGTTCCCCCTCCCATGTCATATTATCTTTCACGGCACTTTTGACATATATGTTACTTCTGTGTGTATTGGTTTGATGTCTGTCTCCCCCTCCGGACTGTAGAGTCTAATTTGCCAAGATCGTGTGTTGATTTCGCTCACCACCGAATTTCCGGATTGCAGCACTGTCCCTGAGACACAGGAGCTGCTTAAAGACATTTGTTGAAAGAGTGAATAAAGGCTCAAAAAAAGGTCACTTTTCTCCTCCTCCTCACCATACTCCTTGTATTTTAACAGCTCAGCATGGCATTGTTGCCAGAGGACAGGATCTTTGGGAAGGAGCTAATGTTCCCCTCAAAATGACTAGATGGGTGACCTCAGGCAGCAGGAGTACAGAAGCCTTTGCCTCAAGGAATAGTAAGAAAATACATATTACATGGTTGACCCTACATACACATATTTAACTGAAAGGAAAGATATACAGAGCATATTTATTCTTACTATGCATGATATATCTGATATTTTTATTCTACTTCATTTAAAAATGTGGACCCAGGGGCGCCTGGGTGGCTCAGTGGGTTAAAGCCTCTGCCTTTGGCTAGGGTCATGATCCCAGGGTCCTGGGATCGAGCCCCGCATCGGGCTCTCTGCTCAGCGGGGAGCCTGCTTCCCTTCCTCTCTCTCTCTGCCTGC
>NC_081557.1:268501607-268509213 GCF_022355385.1 Mustela nigripes | reverse complement strand
AGTAGGGGCGCCTGGGTGGCTCAGTGGGTTAAAGCCTCTGCCTTTGGCTAGGGTCATGATCCCAGGGTCCTGGGATCGAGCCCCGCATCGGGCTCTCTGCTCAGCGGGGAGCCTGCTTCCCTTCCTCTCTCTCTCTGCCTGCCTCTCTGCCTACTTGTGATCTCTGTCAAATAAATAAATAAAATGTTTAAAAAAATGTAGACCCATTAATTAGCAATCCACTACCCCCCGCACCGCAACGTGGACTAAATGCATGAAAGGACTTTGAAGGACTTTGAAAATCTGATTTCCTTCTTGTTGTTCATAAAAATCCATTCTGTTGACTGAGAAGTCCATGATGACAGTGACTTAACAATGACTTAATTATTTTTCTTTTTCCTGTGGAATCCTTCCCCAGACCATCTTCTCTAGCTGGGCTATTTTGAAGGCCTGCATAAAATGGGAAGACTGTAGCATATGTTCATGAAAAAGTACTTTGTACTTTTGCTTAATTTTTTTTTTTTTCACTTGGCACAAAAACAAACAGGACTGCATTCTTCTTCTGAAATGTAGTGGCCCCATTCAACAGACCCTCCCTGGGCTCACTTCTATATAAGTCTACGTATGTACCAGCGCTGACCAGTGCGACAGGAGCCACTGCCACCACGAGGTTTAACCCCCGGGGAGGTGGGTTCCGACCTTCTCCAGAATAAAACCTCACTGTACTTCCCGTTCCTCAGCACAGACACTGCCCTGTCCTCGGTGGACTTGCCAGTGAAATTCCTCTGGTGGTGGCAGGAGGGAAGGGGAAAAGCCACACGGGGATCTCTCAAGGCCAGAGCACAGCAAGTTACGCGGCGGGGCACGTATATATTTAGAAAACCATAATGCGAGCCTCAGGGGAAAAACAAAACAAGACAAAAAACCATGGAATCAGAAGGCGACTGGGCGAGCAACAGCGGCCTGGGCGATCAGGGAGGGGCCCTGCTCAGGGGCCCACCGGTTGCGAAGGTCTAATCTCTGCCCCTTAAAACTCGGTGCAAACCCCTGCCCCCGGGATCCCGTGAGCCGCAAACTGGGCGCAAGTTGTGGCTCCAGAGTCCGGGGACAGCGCGGCTCGGGGCTCCTGGGGTCACCCGTCCGCTGGGAGGGCAGCGAGTGACCAGAGAGCGCGTCCGGCCGTGCGCCCCGCGAGCGCTCCGCCAAGGAAGGCGAGCTGGGGGGGGGGGGCCGGGCAGACCGGGGCGGGGAGACGAACGCGCCCCCGAACTTTGCTGTCCCCTCGGCCCACTCGCTCCAAGTGGAGAGAACAATAACACAGAGCACGGTTCCCGCCCGACGTCGTCTCCCGCCGCGGCCTCGCTGCGGAGGGAGCGCGGGCAAGTGCGGGCCGGGCTCCGGCCAGGCTCGCCGCGGAGCCAAGGTGCGGCCCGCCGGGATGCGCCCGGGACCCCACCTTCCGGGAGGCCGGCTCGGCGCTCCGGCCCGCGGCCGCCCCGCTGACCCTCCCCCTCCTCCGCCTCCTCCCCTCCCTCCTCCCGCCCTCCCTCCGCCCTCCCGGCGCGTCTGCTCCGCACCGGCCCCCGCGGAGGAGCCAGGCGGCAGCGCCCGAGCCGCCGCAGCTCCTGCCCGCAGCGCGCTCGCCCGCGCCCCCGGATCCCCCGCAGCCGGAGCCCCGGGCCCGCGCCGCGCGTCCCGCGTCCCGCGCACGGCCGGGCTCGCCGAGGGCCCCGCGCTCCAGGCTCGGGCGCCGCGGGCGGCAGGGGAGGGCGGCGCGGGAGCGGACGCGGAGGCGCGGGGGCGGCGGCGCCGAGGCGACGAGCTGCGCACCTGGAAAGTTCCCGGCGGTGCGGTGAGCGCGGCGGGCGGCGGGCTGGGGCGCGGGGGCCGCGCGGGGAGGCGCGGGGCCGGGGTGCGCCGCTGCCTGCGGGGCGCGCGGGGCGCGGGGCGCCGTTCCACACCCGCCGCTCCCGTGCGTGTGTGTGGGGACGCGGGCGCGCGCGGCTGGCGGGCTGTGGCCGTGCTCCCCGGCGCCGCGGGCGCGGACGGGCTGCGCGAGCCTAAGAGGCGGGCAGGGGCGGGAGGGGCGAGCTCGGCGCGGGGGGCGGGGGTCCTCGGGGCGGGGGTCCTCGCGGCTGTCCCCGCCGAGGCGGCGGCGCTGCGGGGCTGGGGCTCGCGGGGCGGGCCGCGTGCGCTCCGGCTCCTCCAGCCCTGCGGAGCGGCGGCGAGGCGGCCCGGGCGCGAGGACTTGGGAGTCCGCGCAAACTTGGGCGGGTGCTCGGGGGCGCTCGCGGCTCCGGAGCCGCTTCGCGTGCCTGCGTTTCTAAGTGATGCAGGGACAGGAGCGAGCGGACCCCGCAAATCGTCCACTTACAGGATGGGGGAGAAAGCAGGGGTCAGCGCGGGGCAGGACTCGGGTGCGGATGGGCGGCGGCCGAGGCCGGAGGTGAGGCTGGGAACAAGGGAGGCAGAATTAACAGGTAGAAAAGTCCGATTTCCACCTCGCTCCAGAGGGTCCGAGGGGCTTTTTTTTTTTTTTTTTTTTTACATAAGGGAAGGGAGCAACGTACAGCTCCCGACCCCCGTCCCCAGTTCCTTAGAAATCATTGTCTCTTTTCTTGGCAAGTTTCTGTTTAACTCCCGGACGAACGCAGTGTCTGTTCGGCGCTCCGGTGTAGTGCACCGAGCGCAGGACCTAATATGGTGGAGGATCCTCTTTGGAGAATGAGAGGCCATTGTGCCTGCGCTGAGACACTGTGTAACGGAAAATAAACGGCCTCAGACGATGTGGCAGAGATCTCTGTGCTCCGTGTGCAGACTGAACTACAGTCCTGTGCGGTCCTTACAGGTGAGGCTAACTCACCGCCCCGGGGAAGGCAGGTGCTGCCTGGAGGTTGCCCAAATCTTCTGATCCCACACTGTCTTCCTCTAGGCCATTTCCCTATCAGTGACTCCCTCTTCTATGTTTTCATTTTTCTGCATCTACGCTGGGCCATGATCCCGGGTTTACAAACACACTCAAGTTCCCACTGTTGTAAAAATCCACTTCATGAACCAAGTTATCATCTTGAAACCCCTGCTGTCTACGTCAGCTCTTCCCACGGTCCTTTGGAATCAGATTTCTATCCCAACTCTTGTGTGAAAGGCTAAATTCCAGGCTTTTCCCTCTGATTTAATTTGCTTTGGTGTATCTGTGGGATGTCAACGGCCGCCTGCTCACTTCTTGGAAGCCTTGCCTTCCTGGCCTCTAGGATACTTCTGCTACTTCTCCTACTTGTACAGCTGCGCCTTCCGCGTCTGCCTTGTTCGCTTCTCTGCCTCTTCTCCGATCAACGGGATCTGTAGCTGTCATCTAGATGTACATATGTAGTGGCAGAGGCATTCCTTCCCTTTCTTGGAGTGATCTCATCTACTAATGGGACTTCAAAGTCTTCCCTCTGTAAAGCAGTCTCTTGCCTCCACCTTTCTTTTTTGCTGTCTCTGCTCAGCATTTCGACCGTGATGACACTCAGACACCTTATGCTCAACACAGATAAGGTCCGCTTCATTCCTGTCCCCATAAAGCATGCTCATTGCCCTGACTTGAGTCAATGTCTCGGCGCCCAGCCCGTAGATGGTGCTGTCTTCACCTCTGAAAGAATGAATCCGTTAATGGCACTACCTTCCTCTCAGCCTTCTCAGATCAAAATATTGGGATCATCTTCCTTCCTTCCTTCCTTCCTTCCTTCCTTCCTTTCTTCCTTCCTTCCTTTCCCCTCTGTGCACACCCATGTTCTCACCACACTGAGCTATTTAGTCTCTGCAGGATTCCTTCCACCAATCTCATTCTGACTATGAACCCATTCATACCTTCTCTCACTTTTACCAAAGCAGTAGCTTCTTCTTACCCTATCTCTAGTTCTTCTTTCACGTGGGATGTATGCCTAGATACTTTTCCTCTCCTTATTGCCAGTCTCCTGGGCACGTTAATCCACTACTTCAGCTCCAGCCCGTACTGAGGCTATCAGACCCATTTGCACCTCCGTGCTCCTGATCGTCCAGGGCTCACGTCTTACGGCCTACTGAAGTCCTCCGTGTTAGTGCCACAGGCCCTTCGGACGGAGCACGTCCAGAATTGGACTCCCTGTCTCATCCCTCCAATCTGTTCCACCTTTTGGTTAATGACATCCCCTCTTACCCAGTTTGCCACAGTGGAAATTTCCAAATCTTTGTTCTCTTTCTCCTTATCACCACTCAAGTTCCATCAGCTGTAATATCCTGACCTACACCTATAAAATTACATTTCTCTGTCTTGGCCTGTCTATCGGATACTGCAGCACCCAAAAATAGCTGAATGGCATGCCACCACATTGGACAGTGAAAACACAGGATATGTGTCGTTTGTAAAATTCACTATGAACATTCTGTTAGGTGGAGAGGCCCTTCAAAGAGAGAGTCAACCTCTGGGGTAGCTGAAACTGAGCTCATATGACTGCCTGAGGAAAGAAGATTGCTCTCGTACTGCCGTGCTGTGGCTACAGAAAACACACAGTAGATTCAAAACTGAGTCCCGGGTCATCAGTCACAAGACCGGAGGATGGTTTTAACTGTAGCATCGACAGGGAATTGAGCTGTTCTCACAATGGCAGCTCTGTGTGCTTCACCTCAGGGAAAATAATTAACCATTAGTGATGGTTAATTATTTTATAAAAGAAATTTGGTGAAACAAATTAAGGATAGCACCAAATGCATTAGTTTCACATAGACTTAAAAGACTATTTATAAAAGCTTGTGTAGTTCACTTCTCTGATTTCAGGGTAAACTCTCCATATCATAAAAAAAAGCATTGATTCTACTTTTCATGGTCTGTTGAAGGCAAGGAAATTGCAGAGTTACCTGTAGTCATAGCTTTTACCAAATCCCTGATGATCACAGTTTTCTCTTCTGGCTACCATGGAGCTGGTCCATATAAACAGAGTTATCTTGAGTTCCAGAAGTTCAGGACATGAGAATGGGGTTGGGACTTTGGCCTTTCCCCGTCCTGTCACCTTTGACTCGGATTGGCACAATAACCTGTGCTTTGTTCCTTTCCCTCTAAAGCTCTTTTCACTCCATTCCATATTTATGGCCAAGAAAATAGTCTTTTCTCAAGGACAAATCTGACCATATAACTTGAAAAAAACGTGACCTACACTAAAATGCAGATACCATAACGTGGTGTATAAATTCTTCCACGTCTTATTCCTGCCCTAGACTTTTCATGGCTCGTCACTCTTTCTCCCATCATGCATCTGTCTGTTTCCTGGATATGCTGTCAGCTTTTTTGCCTTCACTCTTTAATATGTGTTTTTTTTTAAATTAATAGACTTTAGTTTTTAGAGCAATTTTATAGAAAAATTAAACGAAAATTACAGAGTTTCCATATGCTCCCCTGCCCCCTCCTCCTATCCCCTATTCTTAATATCTTGTATCAATGTGATACATTGATACAATTGTATAATAATATATATTATTATGTATATTATATATTATTATATATTATTTATAAATATATATATTATTATATTATATATTTTATATATATATATAGTATGATAATAAATGTTACATTTGTTATAGTTGATGAACCAGGATTGGCCCATGATTATTAACTCAAGTACCTAGTTAACAATAAGGCTCATTCTTTGTATTGTACATTCGGTGGGTTTGGACACATGTGCAAGACGCGTATCCACCGTCACAGCATCGCACAGTAATTTCACGGCCCTGAAACCTGCCGGTGCTCCTCCTATTCTTTCCTCTTTCCCTCTCTCGAAGTCTCTGCAACCACGGATCTTTTCAGTGTTCTAAATTTTGTCTTTTCCTGCATGTCAAATAGTGGGAATCATGCTGTAACTAGATTTTTCCAGACTGACTTCTCTCACTTGGCAATGTGTATTTAAAATGCCTCCATGTCTTGTCATGCCTCGATCGTTACAACTTTTCAACCCTGAATAATATTTCGTTGTCTAGGTTTACCGCAGTTTGTTTATCTGTCTGTCCAAAGAAGGACATACCGATTGCTTCGATGTTGCGGCAGTTATGAATAAAGCTACTGCAGATATCCATGTGCAGGTTTTGGTGTGGACGTACATGTTCATATCAGTCAAATTAATACCAAGGAACATGACCAATGGATTATATAATTATGTAGCTTTATAAGCGACTCCAAAACTGTCTTCTAGAGTGACTGTATCACTTCACACTCCCATTAGCAATGAATGGGAGTTCGTGCTGCTCCACATTCTTTCTAGCATCTGGTGTTGTCAGTGTTTGGATTTTGGTCATTCTGATAGGTATACGGTGGTATCTCACGACTGATTTACTTGGAGATTCTCTAACGACATACAATGTTGAGCATATTTTCACATCCCTATTTCCCACATGTGTATCTTCTGTGGTGACATATCTGCTTAGATTTTTGCCCATTTTAAAAAATATTTTATTAATTTATTTGACTGAGAGAGAGTGAGAGAGCACAGCAGGCAGAGCGGCAGGTAGAGGGAGGTAGAGGCAGGTAGAGGGAGAGGGAGAAGTGGACTCCCCACTGAGCAGAAGGCCCAGAGGTGGGGCTCGGTCCCAGCCCCCTGGGATCATGATCTGAGCTAAATTCAGATGTTTAACTGATTGAGCCACACGTGCACCCCTTATTTTTGCCCATTTTTTAACTGGGTTGTTTGTTTTCCTATTGTTGAATGTTAAGTGTTCTTTGTATATTTTGGATACTAGTCCTTTATTAAATATGTGCTTTGCAAGTGCTGTCTCCCAGTCTGTGGCTTGTTGGTGCATTCTGTCAATGGTGTCTTTGCAGAGCAGATGTTTTAAATGTTAATGAAGTCTGCCTTATCAACTTTTTTCCTTTCATGGATTGTGCTTTTGATGTTTTATCTAAAAAGTCATCACCAAACCCAAGATCACTTAGAATTTTGCCTCTGTTGTCTTACTAGCAGTTTTATAGTTTTGTGTTTTATATTTAGGTATTTGATACACTTTAGGATAATTTTTGTGAAGATATGAGGTCTGTATCTAGATTAATGAGTGTGTGTATGTTTGTGTGTCCAGTTTGTTAAAAAACTATCATTTCTCCACTGAACTGTTTTTGTTTCTTTGTCAAAGTCCAGTTAACTATATTTGCGTGAGTCTATTTCTGAGCTCTATTATGTACCGTTGATCTATTCGTCTATCTTTCACTAAAACCACTGCCTTGATTATTGCAGCTTTATAGTAAGTCTTTTTTTAATAGTAAGTTTTGAAGTCGGCTTGTATCACCACTGACTTTGTTCTCTGATAATATTGTGTTTGTTTAGTGCATGTTTTTTGATCAGTACATTTTTCTACTAAGATGAGTTATTTTGTTGGGTAAATAATGGTAACAGTACTAGTAATAATGTTTAATAATGGTAACAGTACTAGTAATAATGTTAAATAATGGTGACAGTACTAGTAATAATGTTAAATAATGGTGACAGTACTAGTAATAATGTTAAATAATGGTAACAGTACTAGTAATAATGTTAAATAATGGTAACAGTACTAGTAATAATGTTAAATAATGGTAACAGTACTAGTAATAATGTTAAATAATGGTAACAGTACTAGTAATAATGTT